>NC_141009.1:64816088-65262710 GCF_052327205.1 Somniosus microcephalus | reverse complement strand
TCTCTCTCTCTACACTCAAATCTATATCTCTCTCTCTCAATTCTATCTCTCTCTCTCTCACATCTAACTCATCTCTCTCATCTCAACTCTCCAATCTCTCACTCTCTCAACACTCCCAATCTCTCTCTCTCACACTCCCAATCTCTCTCTCTCACACTCCCAATCTCACTCTCTCACACTCCCAATCTCTCTCTCTCTCACACTCCCAATCTCTCTCTCACACTCCCAATCTCTCTCTCTCACCACTCCCAATCTCTCTCTCTCACACTCCCAACTCTCTCTCTCACACTCCCAATCTCTCTCTCTCTCACACTCCCAATCTCTCTCTCACACTCCCAATCTCTCTCTCACACTCCCAATCTCTCTCTCTCTCACACTCCCAATCTCTCTCTCACACTCCCAATCTCTCTCTCTCACACTCCCAATCTCTCTCCTCTCACACTCCCAATCTCTCTCTCTCTCACACTCCCAATCTCTCTCTCTCTCACACTCCCAATCTCTCTCTCTCACACTCCCAATCTCTCTCTCTCACACTCCCAATCTCTCTCTCTCACACTCCCAATCTCTCTCTCTCACACTCCCAATCTCTCTCTCTCACACTCCCAATCTCTCTCTCTCACACTCCCAATCTCTCTCTCCTCACACTCCCAATCTCTCTCTCTCTCACACTCCCATCTCTCTCTCTCACACTCCCAATCTCTCTCTCTCTCACACTCCCAATCTCTCTCTCTCACACTCCCATCTCTCTCTCTCACACTCCCAATCTCTCTCTCTCACACTCCCAATCTCTCTCTCTCTCACTCCCAATCTCTCTCTCCTCACACTCCAATCTCTCTCTCTCACACTCCCAATCTCTCTCTCTCTCACACTCCCAATCTCTCTCTCTCTCACACTCCCAATCTCTCTCTCTCTCACACTCCCAATCTCTCTCTCTCTCACACTCCCAATCTCTCTCTCTCTCACACTCCCAATCTCTCTCTCTCACACTCCCAATCTCTCTCTCTCTCACACTCCCAATCTCTCTCTCTCACACTCCCAATCTCTCTCTCTCTCACTCCCAATCTCTCTCTCTCACACTCCCAATCTCTCTCTCTCTCACACTCCCAATCTCTCTCTCTCACACTCCCAATCTCTCTCTCTCACACTCCCAATCTCTCTCTCTCTCACACTCCCAATCTCTCTCTCTCTCTCTCACTCCCAATCTCTCTCTCTCACACTCCCAATCTCTCTCTCTCACACTCCCAATCTCTCTCTCTCTCACACTCCCAATCTCTCTCTCTCTCACACTCCCAATCTCTCTCTCTCACACTCCCAATCTCTCTCTCTCACACTCCCAATCTCTCTCTCTCACACTCCCAATCTCTCTCTCTCTCACACTCCCAATCTCTCTCTCTCTCTCACTCCCAATCTCTCTCTCTCTCACACTCCCAATCTCTCTCTCTCACACTCCCAATCTCTCTCTCTCTCACACTCCCAATCTCTCTCTCTCACACTCTCACTCCCAATCTCTCTCTCTCTCACACTCCCAATCTCTCTCTCTCTCACACTCCCAATCTCTCTCTCTCTCACACTCCCAATCTCTCTCTCTCTCACACTCCCAATCTCGCTCTCTCTCTTTCCCCCCTGCTCGCTCTCTCTCTTTCTCCCCCGCTCGCTCTCTCTCTTTCCCCCCCCGCTCGCTCTCTCTCTTTCCCCCCTGCTCGCTCTCTCTCTTTCCCCCCCGCTTGCACTCTCTCTTTCCCCCCCGCTCGCTCTCTCTCTCTTCCCCCCCCTCCCCCTCTTCCCACCCCCCCCCCCCCACCACTCGCTCGCTCTCTCTCTTCCAACAACAACATGCCCTCGAAAAAGCCTCGGCAACGCCGGGCTCCCCCCAGCTAGTGTGATATATAATGGAATATCTGTGATCTATATAATGGAATATATGTGGTCTATATAATGGGAATATCTGTGGTCTATATACTGGGAATATATGTGGTCTATATAATGGGAATATCTGTGGTCTATATACTGGGAATATCTGTGGTCTATATAATGGGAATATCTGTGGTCTATATACTGGGAATATCTGTGGTCTATATAATGGGAATATATGTGGTCTATATAATGGGAATATCTGTGGTCTATATAATGGGAATATCTGTGGTCTATATACTGGGAATATCTGTGGTCTATATAATGGGAATATCTGTGGTCTATATAATGGGAATATCTGTGGTCTATATACTGGGAATATCTGTGGTCTATATAATGGGAATATCTGTGGTCTATATACTGGGAATATCTGTGGTCTATATAATGGGAATATCTGTGGTCTATATAATGGAATATATGTGGTCTATATACTGGGAATATCTGTGGTCTATATAATGGGAATATATGTGATCTATATACTGGGAATATCTGTGGTCTATATAATGGGAATATCTGTGGTCTATATACTGGGAATATCTGTGGTCTATATAATGGGAATATCTGTGGTCTATATACTGGGAATATCTGTGGTCTATATAATGGGAATATCTGTGGTCTATATAATGGAATATATGTGGTCTATATACTGGGAATATATGTGGTCTATATAATGGAATATATGTGGTCTTGGTGACAGTACACTGAATGATGTTATACTCAGTGATGTCAAATTTTGTTGACAACACTCCTGTGAAGCACCTTGACACATTTTTCGACGTTAAAGATGTGATATAAAGGCAAGTTGTTGCTGTTTGCTGATATAAATTGGCACTGTTTTTCTTTAGGGAAAATAGCTGGTGACATATTTGGTGATAACACAGTTCTGGCCAATCCGATAGCTGGCCTGGTGCTGGGGGTGTTGGTGACGATTCTGGTGCAGAGTTCCAGCACATCCTCATCCATCGTGGTCAGTATGGTCTCCTCAGGGTGTAAGTATATTCCTCCGCACTCTGATCCAAACGTATTGAATTCCACTCCCACAGTGAACACCCTGTCTGCTACTAGCCAAGCTCTGCCAGCAATATGTGAGTTAGGACTGGAGCTGAGCTCGCGGTCTCTGCAGCGCAGATAGTGTTCCTCAATGTTTCGACACAAACTGGAGAGGTACACGGGGCACAACCAATCCTGTAGATTTGAAATATATTGACTTGTCTTTATTTGCTTTGACTAATTAGATCATAAGAAGCAGGGAGGGATAACAAGCCATTCAGCCAAGGAGGCAATCTCCTTCCACAGCCCGTGTACACTCTACCTTATCACGGACTCTACCCATCCATTTAATCTCCTTCCATAGCTCGTGTACACTCTACCTTATCACAGACTCTACCCACCCATTTAATCTCCTTCCACAGCCCGTGTACACTCTACCTTATCACAGAGTCTACCCACCCATTTAATCTCCTTCCATAGCCCGTGTATACTCTACCTTATCACAGAGTCTACCCACCCATTTAATCTCCTTCCATAGCCCGTGTACACTCTACCTTATCACAGAGTCTACCCACCCATTTAATCTCCTTCCACAGCCCATATACACTCTACCTTATCACAGAGTCTACCCACCCATTTAATCTCCTTCCATAGCCCGTGTACACTCTACCTTATCACAGACTCTACCCATCCATTTAATCTCCTTCCACAGCCCATATACACTCTACCTTATCACAGAGTCTACCCACCCATTTAATCTCCTTCCACAGCCCATATACACTCTATCCTATCATTGATTCTACCCACCGATTTCGTCTTCTGAGGAAAAACTCTGAATAAATACTGCCTGATTCCCAAAGGTACTTATTGTGATGGCTTTGGTCTGGGGTGTAGTCACTGTGTGTAACATTGTCCTGATCTCAGAAAGCGCCCAGTATCAGTGAGTCCTGCCAAGGCTACCTCCACATACGGGGCCTGGTCCTGTTCTATTACAGGTGGTTTCCCAGTAGGTTCCTTTGGGTGCTAGGCAGTGTGAGTGCTGGTCCGCACTGGCCTGAGATGGGGGTTGGGGAGAGGTGAGGCAGACCATGGCGTTTTCTAATGCATGTCTTTCTTTGACAGTGCTCAATGTAAAAGCTTCTATTCCAATTGTCATGGGGGTCAATGTGGGAACTTCTGTGACCAGCACCTTGGTGTCCTTGGCCCAGTCTGGAGAACGCAATGAGTTCAGAAGGTAGGACATACTGACCTACAGTGCAATCCTTGCTCTGTACCTGCTTTCTAATTGCTCCTTCATTGTGGGATTGGGCTCTGACAGCTCAATTACTCCATATTCATTGACATGTTATGCGTGTTGTATAATTCAATCCTCCCGTGTGAACTTGTCCCTTTGAAAATCTAGATTTGACAGCATTCTGATGGAGTGCAGGCGTATTCTATTTGCTTGTCCCAGTTCTTGGCGTCCAGTGATTGCTTTGTATCCCAGCTCCATCTCTTGATTCAATCTCTTTCTCAATCTGTGTGTATGTAGGGTACGGGATCTAGTAACGCTCTCCTGAGTGTTGATTGGCTGCTGTCAAACAGACGGTGCAGTGCGGTTGGACCTGAGCCTGTTGTTATTGGGCAGGAATCGGTTTCCTGGACATGTGCTGCAGATTCATAAGAACATAAGAAATAGGAGCAGGAGTAGGCCATTCGGCCCCTCGAGCCTGCTCCGCCATTCTATAAAATCATGGCTGATCTTCTACCTCATCTCCACTTTCCTCCACTATCCCCATATCCCTCGATTCCCTTAATATCCAAAAATCTATCGATCTCTGTCTTGAATATACTCAATGACTGAGCCTCCACAGCCCTCTGGGGTAGAGAATTCCAAAGATTCACCACCCTCTGAGTGAAGAAATTTCTCCTCATCTCAGTCCTAAATGGCCGACCCCTTATCCTGAGACTGTGACCCCTGGTTCTAGACTCCCCAGCCAGAGGAAACATCCTCCCTGCATCTACCCTGTCAAGCCCTGTAAGAATTTTGTATGTTTCAATGAGATCACCTCTCATTCTTCTAAACTCCAGAGAGTATAGGCCTAGTCTACTCAATCTCTCCTCATAGGACAATCCCCCCATCCCAGGAACCAGTCTGGTGAACCTTTGTTGCACTCCCTCTATGGCAAGTATATCATTCCTTAGGTAAGGAGACCAAAACTGTACACACTACTCCAGGTGTGGTCTCACCAGGGCCCTATATAATTGCAGTAAGACATCTTTACTCTTATACTCAAATCCTCTTGTAATAAAAACCAACATACCATTTGCTTTCCTAATTGTTGCTGTACCTGCATGTTAACTTTCAGTGATTCATGTACAAGGACACCCAGGTCCCTCTGAACACCAACATTTCCCAATCTCTCACCATTTAAAAAATACTCTGCTTTTCTATTTTTTCTAATAAGTGGATAACTTCACATTTCTCCACATTATATTCCATTTGCCATGTTCTTGCCCACTCACTCAGCCTGTCTATATCCCCTTGAAGCCTCTTTGCATCCTCCTCACAACTTACATTCCCACATAATTTTGTATCATTAGCAAACTTGGATATATTACATTTGGTCCCCTCATCCAAATCATTGATGTAGATTGTGAATAGCTGAGGCCCAAGCACTGATCCTTGCGGTACCCCACTAGTTACAGCCTGCCAACCCGAAAATGACCCGTTTGTTCCTGCTCTCTGTTTTCTGTCCGTTAAACAATCCTCAATCCATGCTAGTATATTACCCCCAATCCCATGAGCTCTAATTTTGTTCAATAACCTCTTGTGTGGCACCTTATCGAATGCCTTCTGAAAATCCAAATACACCACATCTACTGGTTCCCCCTTATCCTGCTAGTTACAACCTCAAAAAACTCTAACAGATTCGTCAAACACGATTTCCCTTTCATAAATCCGTGTTGACTCTGCTCAATACTATTATTATTTTCTAAGTGCCCTGTTACCACGTCCTTAATAATCAATTCTAGCATTTTCCCGACGACTGATGTCAGGCGAACTGGTCTTAATTCCCCGTTTTCTCTCTCCCTCCTTTCTTAAATTTGTATGTTGCCTATTCCCTCTGCCCTACACAGATCTCCCGAGACATTGGCCCCGATATTTACAGGGAGGTGGGGGGTGGGGATGGGGAGCGGGGAGATCATAGCGGCTGGGAAACCTGGAAGTGCGGGTAACGCGGAGGTCCTGCTGAATTTAACAGTGGTGGCACTGGGGTGCGGGGAGGTGGTGGGGGAAGCACTCCTGCCCCACAAGCAGTGCTGGAAAGTCACTTGCCTGCTGGTTCAAGCCCTTCTCGTCTCCCTCCAGCTGCCGGGTGACCCGGGCCCTGGGAAACCCAGCCCACCTGCTATAATCCAAATGGCTACTAAAACCTGAGGCATGCAGTCTCATTAACATATTTAAATGATTGACCCGGCTCTCGAGAGCAGGTTAGTTGCCCGCCCCTCAACCTGCCTCTGTTAAAAACCGGGGTGAGTGTGTTGCAGGCGGGTTGGGGTCAGGTTTCTGATTTTTGAAATTTTAACCCCTCTCCCACCTGTCCTGGGGAGGGGGGGTTAATATTCCCCCCGTCGTCTCCCTCAGCTTCCTCTCCTCTCCTTCCCTCCTCCTCTCCTAGAGCTAGGCTTCTCCTCTTGGGCACTAACTTGATGAAGCAAATCACCCACCCTTTATACAACTCACCTGGTTTCTGTTCCATTGAGATTTGATTCGGGCGGATTCTACACGGGCAGGCGATCTGCTCCTCCAGCTTCCCACCCGGGGAGGGAAGTTGAAAGTTACCCACAGTGTGCATCAGTGGGTTGTTCAATGGAAGATATCATCACCAGGCTTGATCTTGCCCTCAGCTGAGGCCTACACATGCGTGGGCCCCTAGCTGCAGTCAGTGGATGGTGATTCTGGATGATTATCCCCTCTCTGACGCTGTGATGATTGTAAGAAATCACACAACACCAGGTTATAGTCCAACAGCTTTATTTGAAATCACAAGCTTTCGGAGCGCTGCTCCTTCGTCAGCGCTCCGAAAGCTTGTGATTTCAAATAAAGCTGTTGGACTATAACCTGGTGTTGTGTGATTTCTTACATTTGTCCACCCCAGTGCAACTCCAGCATCTCCACACCATGGCTGTGATGATGATAGTCTTCCTGCTGTCCTTGGCTGAGATCCGCCACCTTAGCACAAACTGGGGATGGAGCCTCGGTGGCAGCTCCTTGGGCTGTATGGCCTGGCTGTACATCGTGTTAGGCAGCAAACTCAACATCAGAGCTGTGCTGTCTCATTAAACAGCCCATCCTGGGAGGGTCCAGTGTATGTGGACCACCTGATGCTGTCACCACATTTAAGTAAAAATCATTCTCCGGATATGGGGGTCGCTGGCAAGGCCCATCCCTAGTTGCCTTAAGTGACTCACTCGGGCCACTTCAGAGTCAACCACATTGGTGTGGGGCTGGAGTCACATATAGGCCAGACCAGGTAAGGATACAGGGTTTCTTCCCTAAAGGACATTAGTGAACCTGTCGTACTTTTACAACAATCTGACAGCTTCATGGTCACTTGAACTGATACCAGCTTTTTATTTCCAGATTTATTAAACTGCATTCAAATTCTCAAACTGCCATGGTGGGATTTGAACTTACGTTCTGTGGATTACTAGACCACTACACTACCATATCACATAAGCTTGTTATGTCTTTACAAGCTAGACATAACAGAAGGAGGCCATTCTGCCCATTGAGCCTGTCCTGATGCTAGCTCTTTGACTAGTGCTGTCTACTCCAATCCCATTTCCCGGCTCCTTCTCTTTCGAGTGACACCTGGGAATGGTGTCCTGGCAGGGTAAAGTGCTGCTCCTGTTGTAACGTGCTGCTCCCCCTGTCCCCAGGGCCTTTGCAGGATCGGCAGTGCATGGGATATTTAACTGGATGACTGTGATCATTTTGCTTCCGATTGAGATTGGCACTGGGTTTCTCTACCACCTCAGCAAGGCCTGTATTGATGGCTTCAACATTCAGTCGGGAGAGACCTCTCCAAACATCCTGAAAGTCATCACAGAGCCCTTCACACAGGTCATCATCAGGGTAAGTGTGCTGGCTTCTAATGAACTCAGGCCCTGAGGTACCTACACCCAGAGTCAAAGCTTACAAAAGGTACACCTTATACAAGGCTAAATACACATTTGAAACCTTTGATACACCCTACACATGGACAGCAGGAGAGGTGGGGTGGCTGGGTGACACTGGGCGTTGGACATCTTTCCTTTCACCTCTGAGACTTGGGTTTGTATCCAGTCCTAATTGCTGGGCTGAAGGTCTTCCATGTCAGCTGTAAGGCATCCCTACATGAAGTGAGCTTGGGGCAATGTCGAGCGAGCTCAGTGTTTGAATGGTCCCACCGCACATAACACAGAGAGAGGCTGGAAGGTGAGACTACAGCAGGAGATCACCACTCCATCCCACTACCCCACAATCCATTCCTTGCTGTATTTCCAAATCAGATTCATGCTGGGTGATTAGAGAAATAAATTGGGGCACAAGTCAGAGAACCGTTCAATGGGTGGCATAGTGGTTAGCACTGTTGCCTCACAGTGCCAGAGACCCGGGTTCGAATCCGGCCTCGGGCGACTGTCTGTGTGGAGTTTGCACATTCTCCCCGTGTTTGCGTGGGTTTTCTCCGGGTGCTCCGGTTTCCTCCCACAGTCCAAAGATGTGCGGGTTAGGTTGATTGGCTATGATAAATTGACCCTTAGTGTTAGGGGGATTAAATACGTGGGGTTACGGGGATAGGGTGGGATATGTGTTGGTGTAGGGGTTATGGGGATCGGGTGGGATATGTGTCGGAGCAGGCTCGATGGGCCGAAATGGCCTCTATCTGCACTGTGGGGTTTCTGTGATTCTGTGAACCTCCTGAAGAATTCCCTTTCTTAAAATTATTTTTCACGAATTTTCCATTAGTTACATATTGATGGAGCTTATGTACATTTCACAAACCCAGTACTTAGGGAGCAAACACTGGGCTTGATATACTTGGGCAGGCTGTTGTCTAAGAGACTGATCAGTCCCCAACCACTCCTGGTGGCCCATCATCAAGAACTCACATATCAACAAAACATGGCAGCGCGCTCCTAGAACACTTATACAGAAGGACAGACTTGCCCAAATTGGAAGCCGAGCACATAACCACATCCCACTCCAACCATCGCAAAGGATATCAAACCAACTCAACTGCACCTTCAGACAAGCTGGGGTGGTCCCTGACACCCCGGCCCAGCCAACCAATCCCCAACCCTTCCCTTGGCCACCACTGCCCTGAACCTGAAGCGTGAAAGAATCCCTCAGGAAAAGGTGGGAAGTTAGGTGGGAAAATTCAGTTGGTTGTGCCTGCCGTTAGCGCCTTAAGAGGGTGCCAGGTGGGGCGCAAAGCAACGAGCGCCCGGGCGCGGCGATATCTGCACCTCTCGCGAAATTAACTAGACATTTTGTGGTGGCCACTTCCTGCCTTTTTTTGTTGGTGACATTTTTGCACCATGCATTCTGAGAGAGAGGGAGACTTCTGGAGAGATTCAATGCTTGTGAAGGAGTTTTGGGTACTGAGCAGCACTTTGCAGGTTGATTTTGATTTGACCTTCCTTGTATCGATTTAGAAGAGACTGTGGGGGCTGCACTCTGAGCTCTTTCCCTGGGCTTCTCCATTGTTCTTTCCAGCAGATTTGATGTACAGGTCTCTCCAGGCCGAGATTCAAGGCTGCAATGAGCAGGGTGTGGCTGGCGAGCAAGATCGACCCTCCCCTTTAAGAACTGGCCGGCGCCATTGTGGGACGCTAATATCAGCCGGACGCAAGGTTTAGTGCTCGGCGCTAATTATCGCCTCCGACTGCAAAATTCATCTCTATCTCCCCTGGAGGTGATTTGAGCGCTAAATCAGGTGCTACACACCTCTATTAAAGCACAAACGTCAGGGAACGAGACGCTACCTCAGAACGCTACCGAAGCTCAGGCGAAGTCAGTCACCATGGAAGCCAGACAGACTGGCGCCATCCAGTTCTTAAAGGGGATGGGCCATCTTGCTGCCAAGTCACTCCCTGCTCATTGCAGCCTGGAATCTCGGCCTGGAGAGACCTCAAAAGCAATTGTGTTGGAAGCACTAATGGATAGGCCCAGGGAAAAAGCTCGGCGCTTAGGAACCTCAAAAGCGGTGCTGAGGGCCAAAACTCCTTAGGACAGCGATAAAACCAAAACTTTTGCTGACAAGAAAAGGCCGGAAGCGCTCGCCTTTAAATAGCGTTCCCCCAGCCCCTGCCCAACTTGAAAACGTTCCCCTCTACCTGTCGTTCCTAGCGGCAGGCGCTAAGGCAGGGAGCGCGACTCAATATCCAGTCTGGGGCGCTACCGGGACGTTGCACACTTGACTGACGTCATGATCTGCGGGCACAGGAGATCGTGGCGGTAGTGTTTAGCGCCGTCGCAAAATGACTGGTCAATTTCGCGAGCAGCACTAAAATCGCCGCGCTTGGGCGCTAAGTTCCTAGTGCCCCATTAGCGCCCCCCCGAAGGCACTAAAGGGAGGCGCTAACCAACCAAACTTTTCTCCCAAGAAGTCTTACTACAATTATACAGGGCATTGGTGAGGCCACACCTGGAGTACTGTGCACAGTTCTGGTCTCCTTACCTAACGAACATCATACTTGCCTTAGAGGGAGTGAAGGTTCACTAGACTGGTTCCTGGGATGGGGGGATTGCCCTATGAGGAGCGATTGAGTAGACTAGGCCTATATTCTCCAGACTTTAGAAGAATGAGAGGTGATCTCATTGACTGCGGACCCCATGAAGTCTCATGGGCAAGGAAACCACCTGCTAATTACCACCTACCGCCCTCCCTCAGCTGATGAATCAGTACTCCTCCATGTTGAACACCACTTGAAAGAAGCATTGAGAGTAGCAAGAGCACAGAATGTACTCTGGGTGGGGGACTTCAATGTCCATCACCGAGAGTGGCTCGGTAGCACCACTACTGACCGAGCTGGCCAAGTCCTGAAGGACATAATTCCCAGTCTGGGCCAGCGACAGGTGGTGAGAGAACCAACATGAGGGAAAAACCTACTTGACCTCGTCCTCACAAATCTACCTGTCACAGATGCATCTGTCCATGACAGTATTGGTAGCAGTGACCACCGCACAGTCATTGTGGAGACGAAGTCCCGTCTTCACACGGAGGACACCCTCCATCATGTTGTGTGGCACTACCACTGTGCTAAATGGGATAGATTCAGAACAGATCTAGCAGCTCAAAACTGGGCATCCATGAGGTGCTGTGGGCCATCAGCAGCAGCAGAATTGTATTCCACCACAATCTGTAACCTCATGGCCCGGCATATCCCTCACTCTACCATTACCATCAAGCCAAGGGACCAACCCTGGTTCAATGAGGAGTGTAGAAGAGCATGCCGGGAGCAGCACCAGGCGTACCTAAAAATGAGGTGCCAACCTGGGGAAGCTGCAACACAGGACTACATGCATGCTAAAAAGCGGAAGCAACATACTATAGACAGAGCTAAGCGATTCCACAATCAATGGATCAGTTCAAAGCTCTGCAGTCCTGCCACATCCAGTCATGAATGGTGGTAGACCATTAAACAACTAACGGGAAGAGGAGGCTCCATGAATATCCTCATCCTCAATGATGGTGGAGCCCAGCACGTGGGTGCAAAAGACAAGGCTGAAATGTTTGCAACCATCTTCAAACAGAGGTGCCGAGTGGATGATTTATATCAGCCTACTCCTGAGGTCCCCACCATCACAGAAGCCAGTCTTCAGCCAATTCGATTCACTCCACGTGATATCAAGAAATGGCTGAGTGCATGGATACAGCAAAGGCTATGGACCCCAACAACATCCCGGCTGTCGGGCTGAAAACTTGTGCTCCAGAACTAGCCGCCCCTCTAGCCAAGCTGTTCCAGTACAGCTACAACACTAGCATCTATCCGACAATGTGGAAAACTGCCCAGGTATGTCCTTTCCACAAAAAGCAGGACAAATCCAATCCGGCCAATTACCGCCCCATCAGTCTACTCTCAATCATCAGCAAAGTGATGGAAGGTGCCATCGACAGTGCTATCAAGCGGCACTTACTCACCAATAACCTGCTCACCGATGCTCAGTTTGGGTTCCGCCAAGACCGCTCGGCTCCCGACCTCATTAAAGCCTTGGTCCAAACATGGAGAAAGGAGCTGAATTCCAGAGGTGAGATGAGAGACTGCCCTTGACATCAAGGCAGCATTTGACCGAGTCTGGCATCAAGGAGCCCTAGTAAAACTGAAGTCAATGGGAATCGGGGGGAAAACTCTCCACTGGCTGGAGTCATACCTAGCACAAAGGAAGATGGTTGTGGTGGTTGAAGGTCAATCATCACAGCCCCAGGACATCGCTGCAGGAGTTCCTCAGGGCAGTGTCCTAGGCACAACCATCTTCAGCTGCTTGATCAATGACCTTCCCTCCAACATAAGGTCAGAAATGGGGATGTTCGCTGATGACTGCACAGTGTTCAGAGCCATTCACAACTCCTCAGATAATGAAGCAGTCCATGCCCGCATGCAACAAGACCTGGACAATGTTCAGGCTTGGGCTGATAAGTGGCAGGTAACATTCGCGCCACAGAAGTGCCAGGCAATGACTATCTCCAACAAGCAAGAGTCTAATCACTGCCCCATGACATTCAATGGCATTACCATTGCTGAATCCCCCACCATCAACATCCTGGGGGTCACCATTGACCAGAAATTTAACTGGACCAGCCACATAAATACTGTGGCAACAAGAGCAGGTCAGAGGCTGGGTATTCTGCGGCGAGTGTCTCACCTCCTGACTCCCCAAAGCCCTTCCACCATCTACAAGGCACAAATAAGGAGTGTGATGGAATACTCTCTACTTGCCTGGATGAGTGCAGCTCCAACAACACTCGAGAAGCTCGACACCATCCAGGACAAAGCAGCCCGCTTGATTGGCACCCCATCTACTACCGTAAACATTCACTCCCTCCACCACCGGCGTACCATGGCTGCAGTGTGTACCATCTACAAGATGCACTGCAGCAACTCGCCAAGGCTTATCCGCAGCACCTCCCAAACCCGTGACCTCTTCCACCTAGAAGGACAAGGGCAGCAGGCGCATGGGAACACCACCACCTCCAAGTTCCTCCTCCAAGTCACACACCATCCTGACTTGGAAATATATCGGCCAATCCTTCATCGTCACTGGGTCAAAATCCTGGAACTCCCTCCCTACCAGCACTGTGGGAGTACCTTCACCACACGGACTGCAGCGGTTCAAGAAGGCGGCTCACCACCACCGTCTCCAGGACAATTAGGCAATGCTGGCCTTGCCAGCGACGCCCACATCCCATAAATGAATTTAAAAAAAAGAGATATATAAAATTCTTAAGGGGCTTGACAGGGTTAATGCTGGGAAAATGATTCCCCTGGCTGAGGAATCTAGAACAAAGGGTCACAGTCACAGAATAAGGGGTCAGCCATTTAGGACTGAGATGAGGAGAAATTTCTTCACTCAGAGGGTGGTGAATCTTTGGAATTCTCTACCCCAGAGGGCTGTGGAGGCTCAGTCGTTGAGTATATTCAAGACAGAGATCGATAGATTTTGAGGAACGAAGGGAATTAAGGGATATGGGGATAGTGCGGGAAGGTGGAGATGAGATAGAAGATCAGCCATGATCTTATTGAATGGCGGAGCAGGCTCGAGAGGCCGAATGGCCGACTCCTGCTCCTATATCTTATGTTCTTAAAAGCTAATCTGGGTTTCCTTCCTCCACAGCTGGATCAGTCTGTGATATCAGCCATTGCAACTGGAGACACAAACGCCAGGAACAGGAGTCTCATCCAGAACTGGTGCAAATTTTTTGACAAATACGTGAGTCAGCATCTCCTACAGCCCATAATTTACACTGTACTGTCCCTCCGACAGTGCAGCACTCCCTCAGTACTGTCCCTTCGACAGTGCAGCGCTCCCTCAAAACTGTCCCCCTGACAGTGCAGCGCTCCCTCAGTAGTGTCCCTCCGACAGTGCAGCACTCCCTCAGTACTGTCCCTCCGATAGTGCAGCACTCCCTCAGGACTGCCCCTCCGACAGTGCAGCACTCCCTCAGGACTGCCCCTCCGACAGTGCAGCACTCCCTCAAAACTGTCCCCCTGACAGTGCAGCACTCCCTCAAAACGGACCCCCTGAATGTGCAGCGCTCCCTCAGTACTGTCCCTCCGACAGTGCAGCGCTCCCTCAGTACTGCCCCTCCGACAGTGCAGCACTCCCTCAGGACTGCCCCTCCGACAGTGCAGCACTCCCTCAGTACTGCCCCGCCGACAGTGCAGCGCTCCCTCAGTACTGCCCCGCCGACAGTGCAGCGCTCCCTCAGTACTGCCCCGCCGACAGTGCAGCGCTCCCTCAGTACTGCCCCGCCGACAGTGCAGCGCTCCCTCAGTACTGCCCCGCCGACAGTGCGGCACTCCCTCAGTACTGTCCCTCCGACAGTGCAGCGCTCCCTCAGTACTGCCCCGCCGACAGTGCGGCACTCCCTCAGTACTGCACCGCCAACGGTGCAGCGCTCCCTCAGTACTACCCCACCGACAGTGCGGCACTCCCTCAGTACTGCCCCTCCGACAGAGCAGGGCTTCCTCAGTACTGACCCCTAACAGTGCAGCACTCCCTCAGTACTGCCCCTCTGAAAATGCAGTGCACCCTCAGTACTGCCCCACCGACAGTGCAGCGCTCCCTCAGTACTGCCCCTCTGACAGTGCAGCACGCCCTCAGTACTGCCCCTCCGACAGTGCAGCACTCCCTCAGTACTGCCTGACAGTGCAGCGCTCCCTCAGTACTACCCCTCTGACAGTGCGGCACTCCCTCAGTACTGCCCCTCCGACAGTGCAGCGCACCCTCAGTACTGCCCCTCCGACAGTGCAGCACTCCATCAGTACTGTCCCCCGACAGTGCAGCACTCCCTCAGTACTGCCCCTCTGACAGTGCAGCACGCCCTCAGCTCTGTCCCTCTGATAGTGCGGCGTTCCCTCAGTACAGACTCTCCGATAGTGCAGCGTTCCCTTAGTACGGCCCATCCGACAGTGCAGCACTCCCACAGTAATGCCCCTCCGACAGTGCAACGCTCCCTCAGTACTGCCCCGCCGACAGTGCAGTGCTCCCTCAGTACTGCCCCGCCGACAGTGCAGTGCTCCCTCAGTACTGCCTCTCTGACAGTGCAGCTCTGCTCCCTCAGTACTGCTCCTCGGACAGTGTAGCGCTCCATCAGTACTGCCCCTCTGACAGTGTAGCGCTCCCTCAGTACTGCCCCTCCAACAGTGCAGTGCTCACTCAGTACTGCCCCTCCGACAATGCAGTGCTCCCTCAGTACTGCCCCTCCGACAGTGCAGCGCTCCCTCAGTACTGCCCTGCCAACAGTGCAGCACGCCCTCAGTACTGACCCTCCGACAGTGCAGCACGCCCTCAGTACTGCCCCTCCGACAGTACAGCACGCCCTCAGTACTGCCCCTCGGACAATGCAGAGCTCCCTCAGTACTGCCCCTCCGACAGTGCAGCATGCCCTCAGTACTGCCCCTCCAACAGTGCAGTGTTCCCTCAGTACTGCCCCTCTGACAGTGCAGCGCTCCCTCTGTACTGCTCGTCCGGCAGTGCAGCGCAACCTCAGTAATGACCCTCCGACAATGCAGCGCCATCTCAGTACTGCCTGTCTGACAGTGCAGCTCTCATTCAATAGTGCCCCTCCCACAGTGCAGCACTCCCTCAATACTGCCACTCCGACAGTGCAGCACCCCCGCAGTGCTGACCCTCCGACAGGGCAGCACTCCCTCAGTACTGCCCCTCTGACAGTGCAGCGCTCCCTCAGTAATGCCCCTCCGACAGTGCAGCGCTCCCTCAGTAATGACCCTCCGACAGTGCAGCTCTGCTCCCTCAGTACTGCTCCTCGGACAGTGCAGCGCTCCCTCAGTACTGCCCCTCCGACAGTGCAGCTCCTCTTCAGTATTGCCCCTCTGACAGTGCAGCATTCCCTCAGTACTGCCTCTCTGATAGTGCAGTGCTCCTTCAGTACTGCCCCTCTGACAGTAAAGCACTCCCTCAGTACTGCCTCCCCGACAGTGCAGTGCACCCTCGGTACTGCACACCCGACAGAGCAGTGCACCCTCGGTACTGCCCCTCCGACAGTCCAGCACTCCCTCAGAACTGCCCACTGACAGTGCATCGCTCCCTCAGGACTGGCCCTCCCTCAGTATAGCGCTCCCTCAGTACAGCCCCTCCGACAATGCAGCGCTCCCACAGAACTGCGTCTCCAACAGTGCAGCACTCACTCATACTGCCCCTCTGACGACAGTGCTGCACTCCCTCAGCACAGACCCATTGACAGTGCAGAGCTCCCTCAGTACTGCCCCCTGACAATGCAGCACTCCCACAGTACTGCCCCTGCGACAGTGTAGTGCTCCCTCAGTACTGACCCTCTGACTGTGTAGCACTCCATCAGTACTGCTCCTCCGACAGTGCAGCGCTCCCTCAGTACTGCCCCTCCGACAGTGCAGCACTCCCTCAGTACTGCCATCCCAAAATGCAGTGCACCCTCAGTACAGCCCCGCCGACAGTATGGCGATCCCTCAGTACTGCCCCCCTGAATGTGCATCACTCCCTCAGTACTGCACCACCGACAGTGCAGCACTCCTTCAGTACTGCCCCTCTGACAGTGTAGCGCGCCATCAGTAGCCTGATCCTGCTCCTATTTCGTGTGTCTAATTCTGTTAGATTCAGGAGATGGTTCTGTGATAGTGGATTGGCGGTTAGGATCAGATCAGCCATGATCTTATTGAATGGCGGAGCAGGCTCGAGGGGCCGATTGGCCTACTCCTGCTCCTATTTCTTATGTTCTTATGTTCTTATTAGTACTGCCGTTCTGACAGTGTAGCGCTCCCTCAGTACTGCCCCTCCGACAATGCAGCGCTCCCACAGATCTGCGTCTCCGACAGTGCAGCACTCCATCAGTACTGCCCCTCCGACAATGCAGTGCACCCTCAGTACTGCCCCTCTGACAGTGTAGCGCTCCCTCAGTACTGCCCCTCTGACAGTGCAGCATTCCCTCAGTACTGCCACTCCGACAGGGCAGCACACCCTCAGTTCTGCCCCTCCGACAGTATAGCAATCCCACAGTACCGCCCCTCCGACAGTGCAGCACTCCCTCAGTACCGCCCCTCCGACAGTGCAGCACTCCCTCAGTACCGCCCCTCCGACAGTGCAGCACTCCCTCAGTACTGCCACTCCGACAGTGCAGCACTTCCTCAGTACAGACCCTCTGACAGTGCAGCCCTCGCTCAGTACTCCCATCCGACAGTGCAGCACTTCCTCAGTACAGACCCTCTGACAGTGCAGCCCTCGCTCAGTACACACCCTCCGACAGTGCAGCACTTCCTCAGTAGTGCTTCTCCGACAGTGCAGCACTCCCTAAGTAATGCCCGACAGTGCAGCGCTCCCTCAGTACTGACCCTCTGAAAGTGCAGCGCTCCCTCATTACTGCCGCTCCAACAACGTAGCGCTCATTCAGTACTGCTCCTCCATCAATGTAGCGCTCCCTCCGTACTGCCCCTCCGACAGGGCAGCGCTCCCTCCGTACTGCCCCTCCGACAGTGCAGTGCTCACTCAGTACTGCCCCTCCAACAGTGCAGTGCTCACTCAGTACTGCCCCTCCAACAGTGCAGTGCTCACTCAGTACTGCCCCTCCGACAGTGCAGTGCTCCCTCAGTACTGCCCCGCCGACAGTGCAGCACGCCCTCAGTACTGCCCCTCCGACAGTGCAGCACGCCCTCAGTACTGCCCCTCCGACAGTGCAGCACGCCCTCAGTACTGTCCCTCCGACTGTGCAGGGCTCCCTCAGTACTGCCCCTCCGACAGTGCAGCACTCCCTCAGTACTGTCCCCCGACAGTGCAGCACTCCCTCAGTACTGTCCCTCCGAAAATGCAGTGCACCCTCAGCACTGCACCTCTGGCAGTGTAGCGCTCCCTCAGTACTGCCCCTCTGACAGTGCAGCACTCCCTCAGTACACACCATCCGACAGTGCGGCGCTCCCCCGGTACTGACCCTCCAACAGTGCAGCACTCCCTCAGTTCTGTCCCTCTGATAGTGCGGCGTTCCCTCAGTACAGACCCTCTGAAAGTGCAGCGTTCCCTTAGTACGGCCCATCCGACAGTGCAGCACTCCCACAGTAATGCCCCTCCGACAGTGCAGCGCTCCCTCAGTAATGACCCTCCAACAGTGCAGGGCTCCCTCAGTACTGCCTCTCTGACAGTGCAGCTCTGCTCCCTCAGTACTGCTCCTCGGACAGTGCAGCGCTCCCTCAGTACTGCCTCTCTGACAGTGCAGCTCTGCTCCCTCAGTACTGCTCCTCGGACAGTGCAGCGCTCCCTCAGTACTGCCCCTCCGACAGTGCAGCGCCTCTTCAGTATTGCCCCTCTGACAGTGCAGCATTCCCTCAGTACTGCCTCTCTGATAGTGCAGTGCTCCTTCAGTACTGCCCCTCTGACAGTAAAGCACTCCCTCAGTACTGCCCCTTCGACAGTGCAGCAATCCCTCAGTACTGCCCCTCCGCCAGTGCAGTGCTCCCTCAGTACTGCCCCTCTGACAGTAAAGCACTCTCTAGGTACTGCCCCTCCGACAGTCCAGCACTCCCTCAGAACTGCCCCCTGACAGCGCATCGCTCCCTCAGGACTGGCCCTCCGTCAGTATAGCGCTCCCTCAGTACAGCCCCTCCGACAATTCAGCGCTCCCACGGAACTGCGTCTCCAACAGTGCAGCACTCCCTCAGCACAGACCCACCGACAGTGCAGCGCTCCCTCAGTACTGCTCCCTAACAATGCAGCACTCCCACAGTACTGCCCTTGCGACAGTGTAGTGCTCCCTCAGTACTGACACTCTGACTGTGCAGCACTCCCTCAGTACTGCTCCTCCGACAGTGCAGCGCTCCCTCAGTACTGCCCCTCTGACAGTGCAGCACCCCCGCAGTACTGACCCTCCGACAGGGCAGCGCTCTCTCAGTACTGCCCCTCAAACAGTGAAGCACTCCCTCAGTACTGCCCATCCGACAGTGCAGCACTCACTCAGTACTGCCCCTCCGACAGTGCAGCACTCCCTTTGTACTGCCCCTCCGACAGTGTAGCGCTCCCTCAGTACTGCCCCTCCAACAATGCAGCGATCCCTCAGTACTGCCCCTCCGACAATGCAGCGATCCCTCAGTACTGCCCCTCCGACAATGCAGCGATCCCTCAGTACTGCCCCTCCGACAGTGCAGCGCTCCCTCTGTACTGCCCCTCCGACAGTGCAGTGCTCACTCAATACTGCCCATCCGACAGTGCAGCGCTCCCTCAGTACTGCCCCTCCAACAGTGCAGCGCTCCCACAGTACTGACCCTCTAACAGGGCAGCGCTACCTCAGTACTGCCCCTCCGACAGCGCAGCGCTCCCTCACCACTGCCCCCCGACATTGCAGCGCTCCCTCAGTAGTGCCCCTCTGACAGTGCAGCACTTCCTCAGTACTGCCCGTCCGACAGTACAGCACGCCCTCAGTACTGCCCCTCCGACAGTGCAGCGCTCCCTCAGTACTGCCCCTCCGACAGTGCAGCACGCCCTCAGTACTGCCCTTCCGACAGTGCAGCGTTCCCTCAGTACTGCCCCTCCGACAGTGCAGCGCGCCCTCAGTACTGCCCCTCCGACAGTGTAGCGCTCCCTCAGTACTGCCCGACAGTGCAGCGCTCCCTCAGTACAGACCCTCTGAAAGTGCAGCGCTCCCTCAGTACTACCCCCCTGACAGTGCGGCAGTCTCTCAGTACTGACCCTCCGACAGTGCACTGTTCCCTCAGTACTGCCACTCTGACATTGCAGCGCTCCCTCAGTACTGCCCTTCCAACAGTGCAGCACTCCCTCAGTACTGCACCTCCGACAGTGCAGCATTCTCTCAGTACTGCCCCGCCGACAGTGCAGCACTCCCTCAGTACTGCCCCTCCAACAGTGCAGCACTCCCTCAGTATTATCCCTCCTACAGTGCAGTGCTCCCTCAGTATTGCCCGTCCGACAGTGCAGCACAACCTCAGTACTGATTCTCCGACAATGCGGCGCTCCCTCAGTACTGCCCCTCTGACAGTGCAGTGCTTCCTCTGTATTGCCCCTCCGACAGTGCAGCGATCCCTCAGCACTGCCCCTCCAACAGTGCAGCGATCCCTTAGTACTGCCCCTCCAACAGTGCGGCGCTCCCTCAGTACTGAGCTCCGACAATGCAGAGCTCCCTCTGTACTGCCCCTCCGACAGTGCAGCGCTCACTCAGTACTGCCCCTCCGACAGTGCGGCGCTCCCTCAGTACTGACCTCCGACAACGCAGCGCTCCCTCTGTACTGCCCCTCCAACAGTGCAGCGCTCCCTCAGTACTGTCCCCCGACAGTGCAGCACTCCCTCAGTACTGTCCCTCCGAAAATGCAGTGCACCCTCAGCACTGCACCTCTGGCAGTGTAGCGCTCCCTCAGTACTGCCCCTCTGACAGTGCAGCACTCCCTCAGTACACACCATCCGACAGTGCGGCGCTCCCCCGGTACTGACCCTCCAACAGTGCAGCACTCCCTCAGTTCTGTCCCTCTGATAGTGCGGCGTTCCCTCAGTACAGACCCTCTGAAAGTGCAGCGTTCCCTTAGTACGGCCCATCCGACAGTGCAGCACTCCCACAGTAATGCCCCTCCGACAGTGCAGCGCTCCCTCAGTAACGACCCTCCAACAGTGCAGGGCTCCCTCAGTACTGCCTCTCTGACAGTGCAGCTCTGCTCCCTCAGTACTGCCCCTCCGACAGTGCAGCGCTCCCTCAGTACTGCCTCTCTGACAGTGCAGCTCTGCTCCCTCAGTACTGCTCCTCGGACAGTGCAGCGCTCCCTCAGTACTGCCCCTCCGACAGTGCAGCGCCTCTTCAGTATTGCCCCTCTGACAGTGCAGCATTCCCTCAGTACTGCCTCTCTGATAGTGCAGTGCTCCTTCAGTACTGCCCCTCTGACAGTAAAGCACTCCCTCAGTACTGCCCCTTCGACAGTGCAGCAATCCCTCAGTACTGCCCCTCCGCCAGTGCAGTGCTCCCTCAGTACTGCCCCTCTGACAGTAAAGCACTCTCTAGGTACTGCCCCTCCAACAGTCCAGCACTCCCTCAGAACTGCCCCCTGACAGCGCATCGCTCCCTCAGGACTGGCCCTCCGTCAGTATAGCGCTCCCTCAGTACAGCCCCTCCGACAATTCAGCGCTCCCACGGAACTGCGTCTCCAACAGTGCAGCACTCCCTCAGCACAGACCCACCGACAGTGCAGCGCTCCCTCAGTACTGCTCCCTAACAATGCAGCACTCCCACAGTACTGCCCTTGCGACAGTGTAGTGCTCCCTCAGTACTGACACTCTGACTGTGCAGCACTCCCTCAGTACTGCTCCTCCGACAGTGCAGCGCTCCCTCAGTACTGCCCCTCTGACAGTGTAGCGCTCCATCAGTACTGCCCCTCTGACAGTGCAGCACCCCCGCAGTACTGACCCTCCGACAGGGCAGCGCTCTCTCAGTACTGCCCCTCAAACAGTGAAGCACTCCCTCAGTACTGCCCATCCGACAGTGCAGCACTCACTCAGTACTGCCCCTCCGACAGTGTAGCACTCCCTTTGTACTGCCCCTCCGACAGTGTAGCGCTCCCTCAGTACTGCCCCTCCAACAATGCAGCGATCCCTCAGTACTGCCCCTCCGACAATGCAGCGATCCCTCAGTACTGCCCCTCCGACAATGCAGCGATCCCTCAGTACTGCCCCTCCGACAGTGCAGCGCTCCCTCTGTACTGCCCCTCTGACAGTGCAGTGCTCACTCAATACTGCCCATCCGACAGTGCAGCGCTCCCTCAGTACTGCCCCTCCAACAGTGCAGCGCTCCCACAGTACTGACCCTCTAACAGGGCAGCGCTACCTCAGTACTGCCCCTCCGACAGCGCAGCGCTCCCTCACCACTGCCCCCCGACATTGCAGCGCTCCCTCAGTAGTGCCCCTCTGACAGTGCAGCACTTCCTCAGTACTGCCCGTCCGACAGTACAGCACGCCCTCAGTACTGCCCCTCCGACAGTGCAGCGCTCCCTCAGTACTGCCCCTCCGACAGTGCAGCACGCCCTCAGTACTGCCCTTCCGACAGTGCAGCGTTCCCTCAGTACTGCCCCTCCGACAGTGTAGCGCTCCCTCAGTACTGCCCGACAGTGCAGCGCTCCCTCAGTACAGACCCTCTGAAAGTGCAGCGCTCCCTCAGTACTACCCCCCTGACAGTGCGGCAGTCTCTCAGTACTGACCCTCCGACAGTGCACTGTTCCCTCAGTACTGCCACTCTGACATTGCAGCGCTCCCTCAGTACTGCCCTTCCAACAGTGCAGCACTCCCTCAGTACTGCACCTCCGACAGTGCAGCATTCTCTCAGTACTGCCCCGCCGACAGTGCAGCACTCCCTCAGTACTGCCCCTCCAACAGTGCAGCACTCCCTCAGTATTATCCCTCCTACAGTGCAGTGCTCCCTCAGTATTGCCCGTCCGACAGTGCAGCACAACCTCAGTACTGATTCTCCGACAATGCGGCGCTCCCTCAGTACTGCCCCTCCGACAGTGCAGTGCTTCCTCTGTATTGCCCCTCCGACAGTGCAGCGATCCCTCAGCACTGCCCCTCCAACAGTGCAGCGATCCCTTAGTACTGCCCCTCCAACAGTGCGGCGCTCCCTCAGTACTGAGCTCCGACAATGCAGAGCTCCCTCTGTACTGCCCCTCCGACAGTGCGGCGCTCACTCAGTACTGCCCCACCGACAGTGCGGCGCTCCCTCAGTACTGACCTCCGACAACGCAGCGCTCCCTCTGTACTGCCCCTCCAACAGTGCAGCGCTCCCTCAGTACTGCCCGTCCAACAGTACTGCGCAACCTCAGTAATGATCCTCCGACAATGCAGCTCTCACTCAGTAGTGCCCCTCCGACAGTGCAGCGCTACGTCAATACTGCCCCTCCGACAGTGCAGTGCTCCCTCAGTACTGACCCTCCGACAATGCAGCGCTCCCTCTGTACTGCCCCTTCGACAGTGCAGCGCTCACTCAATACTGCCCATCCAACAGTGCAGCGCTCCCTCAGTACTGCCCCTCCAACAGTGTAGCGATCCCTCAGTACTGCCCCTCCGACAGTGCGGCGCTCCCTCAGTACTGACCTCTGACAATACAGCGCTCCCTCAGTACTGACCCTCTGAAAGTGCAGCACTCTCTCAGTACTACACCTCTGACAGTGCAGCAGTCCCTCAGTACTGCCCCTCCGACAGTGCAGTGTTCCCTCAGTACTGCCCCTCTGACAGTGCAACTCTCCCTCAGTACTGCTCGTCCGACAGTGCAGCGCAACCTCAGTAATGACCCTCCGACAATGCAGCAACATCTCAGTACTGCCCGTCCGACAGTGCAGCGCTCACTCAATAGTGCCCCTCCCACAGTGCAGCGCTCCCTCAGTACTGCCCCTCCAACAGTGAAGCACTCCCTCAGTACTGCCCCTCCGACAGTACAGCACTCACTCACTACTGCCCCTCCGACAGTGCAGCGCTCCCTCTGTACTGCCCCTCCGATAGTGCAGCGCTCACTCAATACTGCCCATCCGACAGTGCAGCGCTACCTCAGTACTGCCTCTCCAACAGTGCAGCGCTCCCACAGTACTGACCCTCTGACATTGCAGCGCTCCCTCAGTACTGCCCCTCTGACAGTGCAGCACATCCTCAGTACTGCCCGTCCGACAGTACAGCACGCCCTCAGTACTGCCCCTCCGACAGTGCAGCGCTCCCTCAGTACTGCCCCTCCGACAGTGCAGCACGCCCTCAGTACTGCCCCTCCGACAGTGCAGCGTTCCCTCAGTACTGCCCCTCCGACCGTGCAGCATGCCCTCAGTACTGCCCCTCCGACAGTGCAGCGCTCCCTCAGTACTGCCCGACAGTGCAGCACACCCTCAGTAATGACCCTCTGAACGTGCGTACTACCCCTCTGACAGTGCAACATTCCCTCAGTACTGACCATCCGACAGTCCAGCACTCCCTCAGTACTGCCCCTTCAACAGTGCAACATTCCCTCAGTACTGCCCCTTCCACATTGCAAAATTCCCTCAGTACTGACCATCCGATAGTCCAGCGCTCCCTCAGTACTGCCCCTCTGAGAGTGCAGCGCTCCCTCAGTAGTGCCCGACAGTGCAGCGCTCCCTCAGTACTGACCCTCTGAAAGTGCCCGACAGTGCAGTGTTCCCTCAGTACAGCCACTCTGACATTGCAGCGCTCCCTCAGTACTGCCCCTCCGACAATGCAGCGCTCCCTCAGTACTGCCACTCTGACAGCGCAGCGCTCCCTCAGTACTGCTCGTCCGACAGTGCAGCGCAACCTCAGTAATAACCCTCCGACAATGCAGCGACATCTCAGTACTGCCCGTCCGACAGTGCAGCACTCACTCAATAGTGCCCCTCCCACAGTGCAGCGCTCCCTCAATACTGCCCCTCCGACAGTGCAGCACCCCCGTGAGAACTGACCCTCCGACAGGGCAGCGCTCCCTCAGTACTGCCCCTCCAACAGTGCAATGCTCCCTCAGTACTGCCCCTCCGACAGTGAAGCACTCCCTCACTATTGCCCCTCTGACAGTGCAGCACGCCCTCAGTACTGCCCCTCCAACAGTGCAGCACGCCCTCAGTACTGCCCCTCCAACAGTGCAGCACACCCTCAGTACTGCCCCTCCGACAGTGCAGCGCTCCCTCAGTACTGCCCGTCCGACAGTGCTGCGCAACCTCAGTAATGACCCTCCGACAATGCAGCTCTCACTCAGTAGTGCCCCTCCGACAGTGCAGCACTCTGTCAATACTGCCCCTCCGACAGTGCAGTGCTCCCTCAGTGCTGCCCCTCCAACAGTGCAGCGCTCCCTCAGTACTGCCCCTCCGACAGTGCAGTGCTCACTCAGTACTGCCCTTCTGACAGTGCAGCATTCCCTCAATACTGCCCCTCCAACATTGCAGCGCTCCCTCAGTACTGCCCCTCCGACAATGCAACGCTCCCTCAGTACTGCCCCTTTGACAGTGCAACATTCCCTCAGTACTGCCCCTTCGACATTGCAACATTGCCTCAGTACAGACCATCCGATAGTCCAGCGCTCCCTCAGTACTGCCCCTCTGAAAGTGCAGCGCTCCCTCAGTACTGCCCGACAGTGCAGTGCTCCCTCAGTACTGCCCCTCCAACAGTGCAACATTCCCTCAGTACTGCCCCTTCGACATTGCAACATTCCCTCAGTACTGACCATCCGATAGTCCAGCGCTCCCTCAGTACTGCCCCTCTGAAAGTGCAGCGATCCCTCAGTACTGCACGACAGTGCAGCGCTCCGTCAGTACTGCCCCTCCGACAGTGCAGCGCTCCCTGAGTACTGCCTCTCCGACAATGCAGCGCTCCCTCAGTACTTCCCCTCCGACAGTGCAGCTCTCACTCAGTACTGTCCCTCCGATAATGCAGCGCTCCCTCAGTACTGACCCTCCGACAGTGCAGTGCTCCCTCAGTACTGACCCTCCGACAGTGCAGCGCTGCCTCCGTACTGCCCCGCTGACAGTGCAGCGCTCCCTCAGTACTGACCCTCCAACAGTGCGGTACTCCCTCAGTGTTGCCCTCCGACAGTGCAGCGCTGCCTCCGTACTGCCCCGCCGACAGTGCAGCGCTCCCTCAGTACTGACCCTCCGACAGTGCGGCACTCCCTCAGTGTTGCCCTCCGACAGTGCAGTGCTCCCTCAGTACTGACCCTCCGACAGTGTGGCGCTCCCTAAGTGTTGCCCTCCGACAGTGCGGCACTCCCTCAGTACTGCCCCTCCGATAATGCAGCACTCCCTCAGTACTGCCGCTCCGACAGTGCAGAGCTCTCAGTACTGCCCCTCCGACAGTGCAGAGCTCCCTCAGTACTGACCCTCCGACAGTGCAGTGCTCCCTCAGTACTGACCCTCCGACAGTGCAGTGCTCCCTCAGTACTGCCCCTCCGACAGTGCGGCGCTCCCTAAGTGTTGCCCTCCGACAGTGCGGCGCTCCCTCAGTACTGACCCTCCGACAGTGCAGTGCTCCCTCAGTACTGACCCTCCGACAGTGCGGCGCTCCCTAAGTGTTGCCCTCCGACAGTGCGGCGCTCCCTCAGTACTGCCGCTCCGACAGTGGGACGCTCTCGGTGCACTGCACTGATGTGTCTGCCTAGATTATGCATCAGTGTCCTGGTTTGAACCCATGACCTTCTGACTCAGAGACTGTTAATCTCACTCACTGCCCGGCTGTGCTAGACTCACATTTTTCTGTTCATCAATAGGTTCTGAAAAACGTAACAGTGACAAATCTGACTGAATGTGAGATTTTCCACTGCTTTCATACAGGAAATGAAACAGTCGCACTGAAAAACAGCACAGAGACCAAGAACATTGGGCTGTGTAAGTGACAGACACATCCTCCTATGAGCATCTGCAAGAAATGCTTCTGATTTTCAGGTTAAATGTTACCATTTTAGGGAAATAAAAAACATTCTTCTGTGCTCAACTTATGTTTCTCCAAAAAATCAATGAGGGAATCAGAGAACTGTTATTATGAAAAGTAATAAATATTCCATCGTGGGACCGTGACTGTACGAGGTAGCAATGATGGAATCGGTCATGTTCCTTGCTCGCTTGCATACAAATAGATGAAACAGTTGGAGAGAATTTAAACGAGGAACCATTCTATCCGGCATGCATGGCTCTCTTTAGAAAACTCTGTTTTGTTTTTCCTGATAGGTCACCATATATTTGTGAACACGACACTCCCTGATATCGCAGTTGGGGCCATCCTGCTGGTGGCATCTCTGCTGGTTCTCTGTATCTGCCTCGTGCTCATCGTCAAGTTATTGAATTCAGTTCTGAAAGGGAAGATGGCCCAAATTATTAAAAAAGTTATCAATACAGGTAAGAGGCAAGCATCCCATTATCAGATTCACACGATCAGTGCATTCCCGCCACCTTCGAGTCAGTATAATGCTCACAGAGTCACTATAATGCTCACAGGGTCAGTATCATGCTCACAGTCAGTATAATGCTCACAGAGTCAGTATAATGCTCACAGTCAGTATAATGCTCACAGAGTCAGTATAATGCTCACAGAGTCAGTATAATGCTCACAGAGTCAGTATAATGTTCACAGAGTCAGTATAATGCTCACAGAGTCACTATAATGCTCACAGGGTGAGTATAATGTTCACACAGTCAGTATAATGCTCACAGGGTCAGTATAATACTCACAGAGTCAGTATAATGCTCACAGAGTCAGTATAATGCTCACAGATTCAGTATAATGCTCACAGGGTCAGTATAATGCTCACAGAGTCAGTATAATGCTCAGAGTGCCAGTATAATGCCAACAGAGTCAGTATAATGCTCACAGGGTCAGTATAATGCTCACAGAGTCAGTATAATGCTGACAGAGTCACTATAATGCTGACAGAGTCAGTATAATGCTGACAGAGTCAGTATAATGCTCACAGGGTCAGTATCATGCTCACAGAGTCAGTATCATGCTCACAGAGTCAGTATCATGCTCACAGAGTCAGTATAATGCTCACAGAGTCAGTATAATGCTCACAGAGTCAGTATAATGCTCACAGTCAGTATGATGCTCACAAAGTCAGTATAATGCTCACAGAGTCAGTGTAATGCTCACAGGGTCGGTATAATGCTCACAGAGTCAGTAAAATGCTCAAAGAGTCAGTATAATGCTCACAGGGTCAGTATAATGCTCACAGAGTCAGTATAGTGCTCACAGAGTCAGTATAATGCTCACAGAATCAGTATAATGCTCAGATTGTCAGTATAATGCTCACACAGTCAGTATAATGCTCACAGGGTCAGTATAATACACACAGGGTCAGTATAATGCTCACAGAGTCAGTATAATACTCACAGAGTCAGTATAATGCTCACAGAGTCAGTATAATGCTCACAGAGTCAGTATACTGCTCACAGATTCAGTATAATGCTCACAGGGTCAGTATGGTGGCACAGTGGTTAGCACTGTTGCCTCACAGCGCCAGGGACCCGGGTTCGAATCCGGCCTCGGGTGACTGTCTGTGTGGAGTTTGCACATTCTCCCCGTGTTTGCATGGGTTTTCTCCGGGTGCTCCGGTTTCCTCCCACAGTCCAAAGATGTGCGGGGTTAGGTTGATTGGCTATGATAAAAATTGACCCTTAGTGTTAGGGGGATTAAATACGTGGGGTTACGGGGATAGGGTGGGATATGTGTTGGTGTAGGGGTTACGGGGATCGGGTGGGATATGTGTCGGTGCAGGCTCGATGGGCTGAAATGGCCTCTATCTGTACTGTGAGGTTTCTGTGATTCTGTGATAATGCTGACAGAGTCAGTATAATGGTCACAGAGTCAGTATAATGCGCACAGGGTCAGTATAATGCTCACAGACTCAGTATAATGCTCACACAGTCAGTATAATGCTCAGAGTGTCAGTATAATGCTCACAGAGTCAGTAGAATGCTCAGAGTGTCAGTATAATGCTCACAGGGTCAGTATAATGCTCACAGGGTCAGTATAATGCTCAGAGTGTCAGTATAATGCTCACAGAGTCAGTACAATGCTCACAGAGTCAATACAATGCTCACAATCAGTATAATGCTCACAGGGTCAGTATAATGCTCACAGGGTCAGTATTATGTTCGCAGAGTCAGTATAATGCTCACAGTCAGTATGATGCTCACAAAGTCAGTATAATGCTCACAGAGTCAGTGTAATGCTCACAGGGTCGGTATAATGCTCACAGAGTCAGTAAAATGCTCAGATTGTCAGTATAATGCTCACAGTCAGTATAATGCTCACAGAGTCCATATAATGCTCACTGAGTCAGTACAATGCTCACAGATTCAGTATAATGCTCATAGTGTCAGTATAATGCTCACAGGGTCAGTATAATGTTCACACAATCAGTATAATGCTCACAGAGTCAGTATAATGCTCACAGAGTCAGTATAATGCTCAGAGTGTCAGTATAATGCTCACAATCAGTATAATGCTCACAGAGTCAGTATAATGCTCTGAGTGTCAGTATAATGCTCACAGTGTCAGTATAATGCTCAGAGCCAGTATAATGCTCACAGTCAGTATAATGCTCACAGGGTGAGTATAATGCTCACAGATTCAGTATAATGCTCACAGGGTCAGTATAATGCTCACAGAGTCAGTATAATGCTCAGAGTGCTAGCACGGTGGCATAGTGGTTAGCACTGTTGCCTCACAGCGCCAGTGGACCCGGGTTCGAATCCGGCCTCGGGCGACTGTCTGTGTGGAGTTTGCACATTCTCCCCGTGTTTGCGTGGGTTTCCTCCGGGTGCTCCGGTTTCCTCCCACAGTCCAAAGATGTGCGAGTTAGGTTGATTGGCTATGATAAATTGACCCTTAGTGTTAGGGGGATTAAATACGTGAGGTTACAGGGATAGGGTGGGATATGTGTTGGTGTAGGGGTTATGGGGATCGGGTGGGATATGTGTCGGTGCAGGCTCGATGGGCTGAAATGCCCTCTATCTGTACTGTGAGGTTTCTGTGATTCTGTGATAATGCTGACAGAGTCAGTATAATGCTCACAGGGTCAGTATAATGCTGACAGAGTCACTATAATGCTGACAGAGTCAGTATAATGCTCACAGGGTCAGTATAATGCTGACAGAGTCACTATAATGCTGACAGAGTCAGTATAATGCTCACAGAGTCAGTATAATGCTCACAGAGTCAGTATAATGCTCACAGAGTCAGTATAATGCTCACAGTGTCAGTATAATGCTCACAGAGTCAGTATAATGCTCACAGTCAGTATGATGCTCACAAAGCCAGTATAATGCTCACAGAGTCAGTGTAATGCTCACAGGGTCGGTATAATGCTCACAGAGTCAGTAAAATGCTCAAAGAGTCAGTATAATGCTCACAGGGTCAGTATAATGCTCACAGAGTCAGTATAATGCTCACCGAGTCAGTATAATGCTCACAGAGTCAGTATAATGCTCAGATTGTCAGTATAATGCTCACACAGTCAGTATAATGCTCACAGGGTCAGTATAATGCGCACAGGGTCAGTATAATGCTCACAGAGTCAGTATAATGCGCACAGGGTCAGTATAATGTTCACAGACTCAGTATAATGCTCACAGGGTCAGTATAATGCTCACAGAGTCAGTATAATGCGCACAGGGTCAGTATAATGTTCACAGACTCAGTATAATGCTCACACAGTCAGTATAATGCTCACAGGGTCAGTATAATGCTCACAGAGTCAGTATAATGCGCACAGGGTCAGTATAATGTTCACAGACTCAGTATAATGCTCACACAGTCAGTATAATGCTCACACAGTCAGTATAATGCTCAGAGTGTCAGTATAATGCTCACAGGGTCAGTATAATGTTCACACAGTCCGTATAATGCTCACAGGGTCAGTATAATGCTCACAGTCAGTATAATGCTCACAGAGTCAGTATAATACTCACAGAGTCAGTATAATGCTCACAATCAGTATAATGCTCACAGGGTCAGTACAATGCTCACAGGGTCAGTATAATGTTCGCAGAGTCAGTATAATGCTCACAGTCAGTATGATGCTCACAAAGTCAGTATAATGCTCACAGAGTCAGTGTAATGCTCACAGGGTCGGTATAATGCTCACAGAGTCAGTAAAATGCTCAGATTGTCAGTATAATGCTCACAGTCAGTATAATGCTCACAGAGTCCATATAATGCTCACTGAGTCAGTATAATGCTCACAGATTCAGTATAATGCTCATAGTGTCAGTATAATGCTCACAGGGTCAGTATAATGTTCACACAATCAGTATAATGCTCACAGAGTCAGTATAATGCTCACAGAGTCAGTATAATGCTCAGAGTGTCAGTATAATGCTCACAATCAGTATAATGCTCACAGAGTCAGTATAATGCTCTGAGTGTCAGTATAATGCTCACAGTGTCAGTATAATGCTCAGAGCCAGTATAATGCTCACAGAGTCAGTATAATGCTCACAGTCAGTATAATGCTCACAGGGTGAGTATAATGTTCACACAGTCAGTATAATGCTCACAGGGTCAGTATAATACTCAGAGTCAGTATAATGCTCACAGAGTCAGTATAATGCTCACAGATTCAGTATAATGCTCACAGGGTCAGTATAATGCTCACAGAGTCAGTATAATGCTCAGAGTGCCAGTATAATGCCAACAGAGTCAGTATAATGCTCACAGGGTCAGTATAATGCTCACAGGGTCAGTATAATGCTCACAGAGTCAGTATAATGCTGACAGTGTCACTATAATGCTGACAGAGTCAGTATAATGCTGACAGAATCAGTATAATGCTCACAGAGTCAGTATAATGCTCACAGGGTCAGTATAATGCTCACAGAGTCAGTATCATGCTCACAGAGTCAGTATCATGCTCACAGAGTCAGTATAATGTTCACAGACTCAGTATAATGCTCACAGAGTCAGTATAATGCTCACAGAGTCAGTAGAATGCTCACAGTGTCAGTATAATGCTCACAGAGTCAGTATAATGCTCACAGAGTCAGTATAATGCTCACAGAGACAGTGTAATGCTCACAGGGTCGGTATAATGCTCACAGAGTCAGTATAGTGCTCACAGAGTCAGTATAATGCTCAGATTGTCAGTATAATGCTCACACAGTCAGTATAATGCTCACAGGGTCAGTATAATACACACAGGGTCAGTATAATGCTCACAGAGTCAGTATAATACTCACAGAGTCAGTATAATGCTCACAGAGTCAGTATAATGCTCACAGAGTCAGTATACTGCTCACAGATTCAGTATAATGCTCACAGGGTCAGTATGGTGGCATAGTGGTTAGCACTGTTGCCTCACAGCGCCAGGGACCCGGGTTCGAATCCGGCCTCGGGTGACTGTCTGTGTGGAGTTTGCACATTCTCCCCGTGTTTGCGTGGGTTTTCTCCGGGTGCTCCGGTTTCCTCCCACAGTCCAAAGATGTGCGGGGTTAGGTTGATTGGCTATGATAAAAATTGACCCTTAGTGTTAGGGGGATTAAATACATGGGGTTACGGGGATAGGGTAGGATATGTGTTGGTGTAGGGGTTACGGGGATCGGGTGGGATATGTGTCGGTGCAGGCTCGATGGGCTGAAATGGCCTCTATCTGTACTGTGAGGTTTCTGTGATTCTGTGATAATGCTGACAGAGTCAGTATAATGCTCACAGGGTCAGTATAATGCTCACAGAGTCAGTATAATGGTCACAGAGTCCGTCTAATGCTCACAGAGTCAGTATAATGCGCACAGGGTCAGTATAATGCTCACAGACTCAGTATAATGCTCACACAGTCAGTATAATGCTCACACAGTCAGTATAATGCTCAGAGTGTCAGTATAATGCTCACAGAGTCAGTATAATGCTCACAGGGTCAGTATAATGTTCACACAGTCAGTATAATGCTCACAGGGTCAGTATAATGCTCAGAGTGTCAGTATAATGCTCACAGAGTCAGTACAATGCTCACAGAGTCCGTATAATGCTCACAGGGTCAGTATAATGCTCACAGTCAGTATAATGCTCACAGAGTCAGTATAATACTCACAGAGTCAGTATAATGCTCACAATCAGTATAATGCTCACAGGGTCAGTACAATGCTCACAGTGTCAGTATAATGCTCACAGGGTCAGTATAATGTTCGCAGAGTCAGTATAATGCTCACAGTCAGTATGATGCTCACAAAGTCAGTATAATGCTCACAGAGTCAGTGTAATGCTCACAGGGTCGGTATAATGCTCACAGAGTCAGTAAATTGCTCAGATTGTCAATATAATGCTCACAGTCAGTATAATGCTCACAGAGTCCATATAATGCTCACTGAGTCAGTATAATGCTCACAGATTCAGTATAATGCTCATAGTGTTAGTATAATGCTCACAGGGTCAGTATAATGTTCACACAATCAGTATAATGCTCACAGAGTCAGTATAATGCTCACAGAGTCAGTATAATGCTCAGAGTGTCAGTATAATGCTCACAATCAGTATAATGCTCACAGAGTCAGTATAATGCTCTGAGTGTCAGTATAATGCTCACAGTGTCAGTATAATGCTCAGAGCCAGTATAATGCTCACAGAGTCAGTATAATGCTCACAGTCAGTATAATGCTCACAGAGTGAGTATAATGTTCACACAGTCAGTATAATGCTCACAGGGTCAGTATAATACTCAGAGTCAGTATAATGCTCACAGAGTCAGTATAATGCTCACAGATTCAGTATAATGCTCACAGGGTCAGTATAATGCTCACAGAGTCAGTATAATGCTCAGAGTGCCAGTATAATGCCAACAGAGTCAGTATAATGCTCACAGGGTCAGTATAATGCTCACAGGGTCATTATAATGCTCACAGAGTCAGTATAATGCTGACAGAGTCAGTATAATGCTCACAGAGTCAGTATAATGCTCACAGGGTCAGTATAATGCTCACAGAGTCAGTATCATGCTCACAGAGTCAGTATCATGCTCACAGAGTCAGTATAATGTTCACAGACTCAGTATAATGCTCACAGAGTCAGTATAATGCTCACAGAGTCAGTAGAATGCTCACAGTGTCAGTATAATGCTCACAGAGTCAGTATAATGCTCACAGAGTCAGTATAACGCTCACAGAGTCAGTGTAATGCTCACAGGGTCGGTATAATGCTCACAGAGTCAGTAAAATGCTCAAAGAGTCAGTATAATGCTCACAGGGTCAGTATAATGCTCACAGAGTCAGTATAGTGCTCACAGAGTCAGTATAATGCTCAGATTGTCAGTATAATGCACACACAGTCAGTATAATGCTCACAGGGTCAGTATAATACACACAGGGTCAGTATAATGCTCACAGAGTCAGTATAATACTCACAGAGTCAGTATAATGCTCACAGAGTCAGTATAATGCTCACAGAGTCAGTATACTGCTCACAGATTCAGTATAATGCTCACAGGGTCAGTATGGTGGCATAGTGGTTAGCACTGTTGCCTCACAGCGCCAGGGACCCGGGTTCGAATCCGGCCTCGGGTGACTGTCTGTGTGGAGTTTGCACATTCTCCCCGTGTTTGCGTGGGTTTTCTCCGGGTGCTCCGGTTTCCTCCCACAGTCCAAAGATGTGCGGGGTTAGGTTGATTGGCTATGATAAAAATTGACCCTTAGTGTTAGGGGGATTAAATACGTGGGGTTACGGGGATAGGGTGGGATATGTGTTGGTGTAGGGGTTACGGGGATCGGGTGGGATATGTGTCGGTGCAGGCTCGATGGGCTGAAATGGCCTCTATCTGTACTGTGAGGTTTCTGTGATTCTGTGATAATGCTGACAGAGTCAGTATAATGCTCACAGGGTCAATATAATGGTCACAGAGTCCGTCTAATGCTCACAGAGTCAGTATAATGCGCACAGGGTCAGTATAATGCTCACAGACTCAGTATAATGCTCACACAGTCAGTATAATGCTCACACAGTCAGTATAATGCTCAGAGTGTCAGTATAATGCTCACAGAGTCAGTAGAATGCTCAGAGTGTCAGTATAATGCTCACAGGGTCAGTATAATGTTCACACAGTCAGTATAATGCTCACAGGGTCCGTATAATGCTCACAGGGTCAGTATAATGCTCACAGTCAGTATAATGCTCACAGAGTCAGTATAATACTCACAGAGTCAGTATAATGCTCACAATCAGTATAATGCTCACAGGGTCAGTACAATGCTCACAGTGTCAGTATAATGCTCACAGGGTCAGTATAATGCTCACAGAGTCAGTGTAATGCTCACAGGGTCGGTTTCATGCTCACAGAGTCAGTAAAATGCTCAGATTGTCAATATAATGCTCACAGAGTCCATATAATGCTCACTGAGTCAGTATAATGCTCACAGATTCAGTATAATGCTCATAGTGTTAGTATAATGCTCACAGGGTCAGTATAATGTTCACACAATCAGTATAATGCTCACAGAGTCAGTATAATGCTCACAGAGTCAGTATAATGCTCAGAGTGTCAGTATAATGCTCACAATCAGTATAATGCTCACAGAGTCAGTATAATGCTCTGAGTGTCAGTATAATGCTCACAGTGTCAGTATAATGCTCAGAGCCAGTATAATGCTCACAGAGTCAGTATAATGCTCACAGTCAGTATAATGCTCACAGAGTCAGTATAATACTCACAGCGTCAGTATAATGCTCACAATCATTATAATGCTCACTGGGTCAGTATAATGTTCACAGAGTCAGTATAATGCTCACAGAGTCAGTATAAAGTTCACTGAGTCAGTTTCATACGCACAGAGTTAGTATAATGCTAACACAGTCAGTATAATGCTCACAGAGTCAGTATAATGCTCACAGGGTCATTATAATGTTCACAGAGTCAGTATAATGCTCACAGAGTCAGTATAATGCTCACAGAGTCAGTGTAATGTTCACAGAGTCAGTATAATGCTCACAGAGTCAGTATAATGCTCACAGAGACAGTGTAATGCTCACAGGGTCGGTATAATGCTCACAGAGTCAGTATAGTGCTCACAGAGTCAGTATAATGCTCAGATTGTCAGTATAATGCTCACACAGTCAGTATAATGCTCACAGGGTCAGTATAATACACACAGGGTCAGTATAATGCTCACAGAGTCAGTATAATACTCACAGAGTCAGTATAATGCTCACAGAGTCAGTATAATGCTCACAGAGTCAGTATACTGCTCACAGATTCAGTATAATGCTCACAGGGTCAGTATGGTGGCATAGTGGTTAGCACTGTTGCCTCACAGCGCCAGGGACCCGGGTTCGAATCCGGCCTCGGGTGACTGTCTGTGTGGAGTTTGCACATTCTCCCCGTGTTTGCGTGGGTTTTCTCCGGGTGCTCCGGTTTCCTCCCACAGTCCAAAGATGTGCGGGGTTAGGTTGATTGGCTATGATAAAAATTGACCCTTAGTGTTAGGGGGATTAAATACATGGGGTTACGGGGATAGGGTAGGATATGTGTTGGTGTAGGGGTTACGGGGATCGGGTGGGATATGTGTCGGTGCAGGCTCGATGGGCTGAAATGGCCTCTATCTGTACTGTGAGGTTTCTGTGATTCTGTGATAATGCTGACAGAGTCAGTATAATGCTCACAGGGTCAGTATAATGCTCACAGAGTCAGTATAATGGTCACAGAGTCCGTCTAATGCTCACAGAGTCAGTATAATGCGCACAGGGTCAGTATAATGCTCACAGAATCAGTATAATGCTCACACAGTCAGTATAATGCTCACACAGTCAGTATAATGCTCAGAGTGTCAGTATAATGCTCACAGAGTCAGTATAATGCTCACAGGGTCAGTATAATGTTCACACAGTCAGTATAATGCTCACAGGGTCAGTATAATGCTCAGAGTGTCAGTATAATGCTCACAGAGTCAGTACAATGCTCACAGAGTCCGTATAATGCTCACAGGGTCAGTATAATGCTCACAGTCAGTATAATGCTCACAGAGTCAGTATAATACTCACAGAGTCAGTATAATGCTCACAATCAGTATAATGCTCACAGGGTCAGTACAATGCTCACAGTGTCAGTATAATGCTCACAGGGTCAGTATAATGTTCGCAGAGTCAGTATAATGCTCACAGTCAGTATGATGCTCACAAAGTCAGTATAATGCTCACAGAGTCAGTGTAATGCTCACAGGGTCGGTATAATGCTCACAGAGTCAGTAAATTGCTCAGATTGTCAATATAATGCTCACAGTCAGTATAATGCTCACAGAGTCCATATAATGCTCACTGAGTCAGTATAATGCTCACAGATTCAGTATAATGCTCATAGTGTTAGTATAATGCTCACAGGGTCAGTATAATGTTCACACAATCAGTATAATGCTCACAGAGTCAGTATAATGCTCACAGAGTCAGTATAATGCTCAGAGTGTCAGTATAATGCTCACAATCAGTATAATGCTCACAGAGTCAGTATAATGCTCTGAGTGTCAGTATAATGCTCACAGTGTCAGTATAATGCTCAGAGCCAGTATAATGCTCACAGAGTCAGTATAATGCTCACAGTCAGTATAATGCTCACAGAGTGAGTATAATGTTCACACAGTCAGTATAATGCTCACAGGGTCAGTATAATACTCAGAGTCAGTATAATGCTCACAGAGTCAGTATAATGCTCACAGATTCAGTATAATGCTCACAGGGTCAGTATAATGCTCACAGAGTCAGTATAATGCTCAGAGTGCCAGTATAATGCCAACAGAGTCAGTATAATGCTCACAGGGTCAGTATAATGCTCACAGGGTCATTATAATGCTCACAGAGTCAGTATAATGCTGACAGAGTCAGTATAATGCTCACAGAGTCAGTATAATGCTCACAGGGTCAGTATAATGCTCACAGAGTCAGTATCATGCTCACAGAGTCAGTATCATGCTCACAGAGTCAGTATAATGTTCACAGACTCAGTATAATGCTCACAGAGTCAGTATAATGCTCACAGAGTCAGTAGAATGCTCACAGTGTCAGTATAATGCTCACAGAGTCAGTATAATGCTCACAGAGTCAGTATAACGCTCACAGAGTCAGTGTAATGCTCACAGGGTCGGTATAATGCTCACAGAGTCAGTAAAATGCTCAAAGAGTCAGTATAATGCTCACAGGGTCAGTATAATGCTCACAGAGTCAGTATAGTGCTCACAGAGTCAGTATAATGCTCAGATTGTCAGTATAATGCACACACAGTCAGTATAATGCTCACAGGGTCAGTATAATACACACAGGGTCAGTATAATGCTCACAGAGTCAGTATAATACTCACAGAGTCAGTATAATGCTCACAGAGTCAGTATAATGCTCACAGAGTCAGTATACTGCTCACAGATTCAGTATAATGCTCACAGGGTCAGTATGGTGGCATAGTGGTTAGCACTGTTGCCTCACAGCGCCAGGGACCCGGGTTCGAATCCGGCCTCGGGTGACTGTCTGTGTGGAGTTTGCACATTCTCCCCGTGTTTGCGTGGGTTTTCTCCGGGTGCTCCGGTTTCCTCCCACAGTCCAAAGATGTGCGGGGTTAGGTTGATTGGCTATGATAAAAATTGACCCTTAGTGTTAGGGGGATTAAATACGTGGGGTTACGGGGATAGGGTGGGATATGTGTTGGTGTAGGGGTTACGGGGATCGGGTGGGATATGTGTCGGTGCAGGCTCGATGGGCTGAAATGGCCTCTATCTGTACTGTGAGGTTTCTGTGATTCTGTGATAATGCTGACAGAGTCAGTATAATGCTCACAGGGTCAATATAATGGTCACAGAGTCCGTCTAATGCTCACAGAGTCAGTATAATGCGCACAGGGTCAGTATAATGCTCACAGACTCAGTATAATGCTCACACAGTCAGTATAATGCTCACACAGTCAGTATAATGCTCAGAGTGTCAGTATAATGCTCACAGAGTCAGTAGAATGCTCAGAGTGTCAGTATAATGCTCACAGGGTCAGTATAATGTTCACACAGTCAGTATAATGCTCACAGGGTCCGTATAATGCTCACAGGGTCAGTATAATGCTCACAGTCAGTATAATGCTCACAGAGTCAGTATAATACTCAGAGTCAGTATAATGCTCACAATCAGTATAATGCTCACAGGGTCAGTACAATGCTCACAGTGTCAGTATAATGCTCACAGGGTCAGTATAATGCTCACAGAGTCAGTGTAATGCTCACAGGGTCGGTTTCATGCTCACAGAGTCAGTAAAATGCTCAGATTGTCAATATAATGCTCACAGAGTCCATATAATGCTCACTGAGTCAGTATAATGCTCACAGATTCAGTATAATGCTCATAGTGTTAGTATAATGCTCACAGGGTCAGTATAATGTTCACACAATCAGTATAATGCTCACAGAGTCAGTATAATGCTCACAGAGTCAGTATAATGCTCAGAGTGTCAGTATAATGCTCACAATCAGTATAATGCTCACAGAGTCAGTATAATGCTCTGAGTGTCAGTATAATGCTCACAGTGTCAGTATAATGCTCAGAGCCAGTATAATGCTCACAGAGTCAGTATAATGCTCACAGTCAGTATAATGCTCACAGAGTCAGTATAATACTCACAGCGTCAGTATAATGCTCACAATCATTATAATGCTCACTGGGTCAGTATAATGTTCACAGAGTCAGTATAATGCTCACAGAGTCAGTATAAAGTTCACTGAGTCAGTTTCATACGCACAGAGTTAGTATAATGCTAACACAGTCAGTATAATGCTCACAGAGTCAGTATAATGCTCACAGGGTCATTATAATGTTCACAGAGTCAGTATAATGCTCACAGAGTCAGTATAATGCTCACAGAGTCAGTGTAATGTTCACAGAGTCAGTATAATGCTCACAGAGTCAGTATAATGCTCACAGAATCAATATAATGCTCACAGAGTCAGTATCATGCTCACAGTCAGTATAATGCTCACAGAGTCAATATAATGCTCACAGAGTCAGTATCATGCTCACAGTCAGTATAATGCTCACAGACTTAGTATAATGCTCACAGAGTCAGTATAATGCTCACAGAGTCAGTATAATGCTCACAGAGTCAGTATAATGCTCACAGGGTCAGTATAATGCTCACAGAGTCAGTATACTTCTCACAGACTCAGTATAAATCTCACAGAGTCAGTATAATGCTCACAGTCAGTATAATGCTCATAGAGTCAGTATAATGCTCACAGTCTGTATAATGCTCACAGTCAGTCTAATGCTCACAGAGTCAGTATAATGCTTACAGTCAGTATAATGCTAACAGTCAGTATAATGCTCACAGAATCAGTATAATGCTCAGAGAATTAGTATAATGCTCACAGAGTCCGTTTAATGCTCACAGTCATTATAATGCTCACAGAGTCAGCATAACGCTCACAGTCAGTATAATGCTCACAGAGTCAGTATAATGCTCACAGGGTCAGTATAATGCTCACAGAGTCAGTATAATGCTCACAGAGTAAGTATAATGTTCACGAGTCAGTATAATGTTCACAGAGTCAGTATAATGCTCACAGAATCAGTATAATGCTCACAGAGTCAGTATAATGCTCACAGAGTCAGTATAATGTTCACAGCATCAGTATAATGCTCACAGAGTCAGTATAATGCTCAGAGAGTCAGTATAATGCTCAGAGAGTCAGTATAATGCTCACAGACTCAGTATAATGCTCACAGAGTCAGTATAATGCTCACAGAGTCATTATAATGCTAACAGTCAGTATAATGCTCACAGAGTCAGTATAATGCTCACAGTGTCGGTATAATGCTCACAGAGTCAGTATAATGCTCACAGAGTCAGTATAATGCTGAGAGAGTCAGAATAATGCTCACAGAGTCAGTATAATGCTCACAGTGTCAGTATAATGCTCACAGAGTCAGTATAATGCTCACAGAGTCAGTATAATGCTCAGAGAGTCAGTATAATGCTCACAGACTCAGTATAATGCTCACAGGGTCAGTACAATGCTCACAGAGTCAGTATAATGCTCACAGTCAGTATAATGCTCATAGAGTCAGTATAATGCTCACAGTGTCGGTATAATGCTCACAGAGTCAGTATAATGCTCACAGAGTCAGTATAATGCTCACAGACTCAGTATAATGCTCACAGGGTCAGTACAATGCTCACAGTGTCAGTATAATGCTCACAGTCTGTATAATGCTCACAGTCAGTCTAATGCTCACAGAGTCAGTATAATGCTTACAGTCAGTCTAATGCTCACAGAGTCAGTATAATGCTCAGAGAGTCAGTATAATGCTCAGAGAGTCAGTATAATGCTCACAGACTCAGTATAATGCTCACAGAGTCAGTATAATGCTCACAGAGTCAGTATAATGCTAACAGTCAGTATAATGCTCACACAGTCAGTATAATGCTCACAGTGTCGGTATAATGCTCACAGAGTCAGTATAATGCTCACAGAGTCAGTATAATGCTCAGAGAGTCAGAATAATGCTCACAGAGTCAGTATAATGCTCACAGTGTCGGTATAATGCTCACAGAGTCAGTATAATGCTCAGAGAGTCAGTATAATGCTCACAGACTCAGTGTAATGCTCACAGGGTCAGTACAATGCTCACAGAGTCAGTATAATGCTCACAGTCAGTATAATGCTCATAGAGTCAGTATAATGCTCACAGTGTCGGTATAATGCTCACAGAGTCAGTATAATGCTCACAGAGTCAGTATAATGCTCACAGCGTCAGTATAATGCTCAGAGAGTCAGTATAATGCTCACAGACTCAGTATAATGCTCACAGGGTCAGTACAATGCTCACAGTGTCAGTATAATGCTCACAGTCTGTATAATGCTCACAGTCAGTCTAATGCTCACAGAGTCAGTATAATGCTCACAGTCAGTATAATGCTCACAGTCAGTATAATGCTCACAGAGTCAGTATAATGTGCGGTTTTCAACAGAGTGTTGAGAGTTGTGTGAGTCAGGGAGTCTTAACTGGTTGCTGAAATCAATCTTTTGTTTGTTTCACATTTACTGGGCACTGTTTACTGTTTAAAATCTAAATTTCCCAGCTTTAAGCAGGGTTAAAAAGGGATAAACAAGTCCCAGAACTCAGAGCAGCTGAAGGCAGTTAACAAGGGAAACTGGAGTAATCTGGTTAACCTGGTTCTCCTGTAGCTGGGCTCAGCAAGTCTTTGTTTCAGGGCCTACAAAAACAGGCTTTGAAGTGCGATTTTGCACTGAGTGCGGTTTCAACAGAGTGCTGAGAGTTGGGTGAGTCAGGGAGTTAGGTGAGGCAAGGCCTCAGAGCTTCGGCGGGTGCTTCAGCGGTAGAGCGGGCCTACAAAGGGCTCCAGAGACCAGGTAAGGCTTACTTTACTGGTGGTATTGAATTAATTTAATTTAAATTGATTAAAGGGGTAGGTCATGCCAGGAGAGCCCAGCCCCGTGATATGCTCCTCTTGCTCTATGTGGGAATTCAGGGACGCTGCCAGTGTCCCTGACCAACACGTGTGCCAGAAATGCATCCAGCTGCAGCTACTAACGGGCCGTCTTGGGGCGCTGGAGCTGCAGGTGGATGGGTTGTGGAGCATTCACGATGCTGAGAGGGTTGCGAATTACTCGTACAGTGAGTTGGTCACACCGCAGGGTAGGGCTGCACAGGCAGAAGGGAAATGGGTGACCACCAGGCGGAACAATAGAAGCAGGCAGGTAGTGCAGGGGACCCCTGTGGCCATCCCCCTTTCAACCAGGATACTGTTGGGGGGGATGACTTACCAGGGGAAGGCGGCAGCAGCCAACTTCCTGGCACTGGGGGTGCTCCTGCTGCCCAGGAAGGGAGGAAAAAGAGTGGCAGAGCAATAATGGTAGGGGATTCTATAGTAAGGGGAACAGATAGGCGTTTCTGTGGCCGTAGATGTGAATCCAGGATGGTTTGTTGCCCCCCTGGTGCCAGGGTCAAGGATGTCACTGAGCGGCTGCAGGGCATTCTGGAGGGGGAGGGCGAACATCCAGAGGTCGTGGTCCACATTGGTACCAACGACATAGGTAAAAAGAGGGATGAGGTCCTGCAGCAAGAATTTAGGGAGATAGGTAGAAGATTAAAGAGCAGGACCTCAAAGGTTGTAATCTCTGGATTACTCCCGGTGCCACGTGCTAGTGAGTATAGGAATAGGAAGATAGAACAGATGAATGCGTGGCTAAAGGGATGGTGCAGGAGGGAGGGCTTTAGTTTCCTGGATCACTGGGTCTGCTTCTAGGAAAGGTGGGACTTGTACAAGTCGGACGGTTTACACCTGAACCAGAGGGGGACCAATATCCTTACGGGGAGGTTTGCTAGCACTGTTGGGGGGGGTTTAAACTAACTTGGCAGGGGGATGGGATACAGAGTGGAGCTATAGTAGGGGGTGATTTACAGCCAAATACGGAGGAAAAAACAAGTCAGCTGGGAAGGCAGAGCAAATATGTGAAGGCAAAAGGGAATATGGCAAGGCTGGAAGGCATTTATTTTAATGCAAGGAGCCTTGCAAATAAGGTGGATGAACTGAAGTTGTTGTTGAACACATGGGAGTACGATATTGTTGCTATCACGGAGACATGGTTGAGGGAGGGTCAGGACTGGCAGCTCAATATTCCGGGGTATAGAATCTTCAGGCGAGACAGAGGGGGGTGTAAAAGGGGAGGGGGTGTTGCAATATTAATTAAGAAGTCAATTACTGCTGTAAGGAGGGATGATATATTAGCGGGTTCCTCTAATGAGGCCATATGGGTAGAACTTAAAAACAAAAAGAGGGCAAGCACTTTGCTGGGAGTGTACTATAGGCCCCCAAACAGTCAGGGGGAGATAGAGGAGCAGATATGTAGGCAAATCTCAGAGAAGTGCGAAAATAATAGGGTAATAATAGTGGGGGATTTCAACTTCCCCAATATTAATTGGGATAGTCAGAGTGTGAAAGGCTTAGAGGGTGCAGAATTCTTAAAGTGCATCCAGGAGAGCTTTTTGAGCCAACATGTAGAAAGTCCTACAAGAGAGGGGGCGGTACTGGACCTAATTCTAGGGAATGTAGCCGGGCAAGTGGTGGAAGTGTCAGTAGGAGAGCATTTTGGCGACAGTGACCATAATTCGGTGAGATTTAAGGTGGTCATGGAAAAAGACAAAGACGGCCCGGAAATAAGGGTTCTAAATTGGGGGAAGGCCGATTTTAATATGATAAGGCAGGATCTGGCCAAAGTGGACTGGGAGCAGCTACTTATAGGAAAATCCACATCAAAGCAGTGGGAGGCTTTCAGAAGGGAAATAGAGAGAGTACAACGCCAACATGTTCCCGTAAAGGCCAAGGGTGGGACCAACAAGCAAAGGGAACCTTGGATGACAAGGGATATACAAAAATGCATTAGAAATAAAAGGGGGGCTTTTGGCAGTTACAAAAGACTAAAGACGGAAGAAGCCCTAGAGGAGTATAAAAAGTGCAGGGGCATACTTAAAAAAGAAATTAGGAGGGCGAGGAGGGGCCATGAAATAACACTGGCGAGCAAAATAAAGGAAAATCCTAAGATGTTTTATAAGTATATTAAGGGCAAGAGGATAACCAGGGAAAGGGTAGGGCCCATTAGGGACCAAAGTGGCAATCTGTGTGTAGAGCCAGATGATGTAGACGGGGTTTTAAATGAATTTTTTGCATCTGTGTTCACTATGGAGAAAGACGATGTAGACATAGAAATCGGGCAAGGGGACTGTGATATACTTGAACATATTAGCATCGAGAGGGAGCATCGAGAGGGAGGAGGTACTAGCGGTTTTAGCAAGCCAAAAAGTGGATAAATCCCCAGGCCCGGACGAGATGTATCCCAGGCTGCTGTGTGAGGCAAAGGAGGAGATTGCAGGGGCTCTGACACAAATTTTCAGAACCTCTCTGGCCACAGGGGGTGTACCAGAGGACTGGAGAACAGCTAACGTAGTACCATTATTCAAGAAGGGTAGCAGGGATAAACCAGGGAATTACAGGCCAGTGAGCCTAACATCTGTGGTAGGGAAATTATTGGAAAAAATTCTGAGGGACAAAATTAGTCTCCACTTGGAGAGGCAAGGATTAATCGGGGATAGTCAGAATGGCTTTGTCAAGGGTAAATCATGTCTGACCAATCTGATTGAATTTTTCGAGGGGGTGACTAGGTGTGTGGATGAGGGAAATGCTGTGGATGTGGTATACATGGACTTCAGTAAGGCTTTTGACAAAGTCCCACATAGGAGACTGGTCAAGAAGGTAAGAGCCCATGGGATCCAGGGTGCCTTGGCACGTTGGATCCTAAACTGGCTGAGTGGCAGGAGGCAGAGGGTGATGGTCGAAGGTTGCTTTTGTGACTGGAAGCCTGTGTCCAGTGGGGTACCTCAGGGATCGGTGCTGGGCCCCTTGCTGTTTGTGGTCTACATAAATGATTTGGATGAGAATGTAAAAGGTATGATCAGTAAGTTCGCAGATGACACGAAAATTGGTGGGGTGGTAAATTGCGAGGAGGAAAGCCTCAGGCTACAGGATGATATAAACGGGTTGGTCAAATGGGCGGAAAAGTGGCAAATGGAATTTAACCCTGAAAAGTGCGAGGTGATGCATTTTGGACGGACAAATAAGGCAAGGGAATACACAATGAGTGGTAGGACCCTAGGAAGTACAGAGGGTCAGAGGGACCTTGGTGTACATGTACATAGATCCCTGAAGGCAGCGGAACAGGTAGATAAGGTGGTTAAAAAGGCATATGGGATACTTGCCTTCATTAGCCGAGGCATAGAATATAAGAGCAGGGAGGTTATGATGGAGCTGTACAAAACGCTGGTAAGGCCACAGCTGGAGTACTGTGTGCAGTTCTGGTCGCCTCACTATAGGAAGGATGTGATTGCTTTGGAGAGGGTGCAGAGAAGATTCACCATGATGTTACCTGGGATGGAGCGCCTCAGCTATGAAGAAAGACTAAACAGGCTGGGGTTGTTTTCCTTGGAGCAAAGAAGGCTGAGGGGGGACCTGATTGAGGTGTACAAGATGATGAGGGGCATAGATAGGGTAGATAAAGAGGAACTTTTCTCCTTAGTAGGGGGTCAATAACAAGGGGGCATAGATTCAAGGTAAGGGGCAGGAGGTTTAGAGGGGATTTGAGGAGGAACTTTTTCACCCAGAGGGTGGTTGGAGTCTGGAACGCACTGCCTGAAAGGGTGGTAGAGGCAGGAACCCTCACAACATTCAAGAAGCATTTGGATGAGCACTTGAAATGCCATTGCATACAAGGCTATGGACCAAATGCTGGAAAATGGGATTAGATTGGACAGGGCTTGATGGACAGCGCAGACACGATGGGCCAAAGGGCCTCTTTCTGTGCTGTATAACTCTATGACTCTATGACTCTAATGCTCACAGTGTCGGTATAATGCTCACAGAGTCAGTATAATGCTCACAGAGTCAGTATAATGCTCAGAGAGTCAGTATAATGCTCACAGACTCAGTATAATGCTCACAGGGTCAGTACAATGCTCACAGTGTCAGTATAATGCTCACAGTCTGTATAATGCTCACAGTCAGTCTAATGCTCACAGAGTCAGTATAATGCTCACAGTCAGTATAATGCTCACAGAATCAGTATAATGCTCACAGGGTCAGTATAATGCTCAGTCAGTATAATGCTCACAGAATCAGTATAATGCTCACAGAATCAGTATAATGCTCACAGAGTCAGTATAATACTCACAGTCAGTATAATGCTCACAGAGTCAGTATAATGCTCACAGGGTCAGTATAATGCTCAGAGTCAGCATAATGTTCACAGTGTCAGTATAATATTCATAGAGTCAGTATAATGCTCACACAGTCAGTATAATGCTCACAGAGTCAATATAATGCTCACAGGGTCAGTATAATGCTCACAGAGTCAGTATAATGCTCACAGGGTCAGTATAATGCTTACAGATTTAGTATAATCTGCTGTTCCGTTGGGACGGGCTTCACTTGGCCAGTGCTGGGACTAGAGTCCTGGCGGATCATATAACTAGGGCTGTAGAGAGGGCTTTAAACTAACTAGTGGGGGGGAGGTTCCTAGAGAGCAAATAATAAAAATGACAACAGAGAAGGTGATAGACTTAGGTAGCAGTGGGGAAATTAAAAACCAGAGCGTGTCAGGAAGGGGCAGAAGGTATGGAGTAAAAGGTAAAGTAATAAAAAGGGCAAAAGCAGGAACTAAGTGTCACAAAACATATTTGAAAGTTCTCTATCTGAATGCACGTAGCATTCGTAACAAAATAGACGAGTTAATGGCACAAATAACTACATATGCGTATGATCTTGTGGCCATTACAGAAACATGGCTGTAGGGTGACAATGCCTGGGAATTAAACATACCAGGTTATTTAACGATCAGGAAGGATAGGCAGGAAGGAAGGAGAGGTGGGGTGGCTATGTTAATAAAGGAAGGAATCATTGTAATGCAGAGAAATGATATTGGGTCAAAAGATCAGGATAATGAAACAGTTTGGGTGGAGGTAAGGAATAATAAGGGGAAAAAAACACTAGTGGGCGTAGTCTATAGGCCTCCGAACAGTTGCAACTCTGTTGGACGGAGTGTCAATCAGGAAATAGTTGAGGCTTGTAATAAGGGAACATCCATAATTATGGGGGATTTTAACTATCATATTAATTGGACAAATCAAATTGGGCAGGGCTGCCTTGAGGATGAGTTCATTGAGTGTATTAGGGATGGGTTTCTTGAGCAGTATGTAACTGAACCGACCAGGGGGCAAGCAACCTTAGATCTGGTCCTGTGTAACGAGACAGGATTAATTAAAAATGTCCTAGTAAAGGATCCCCTTGGAATGAGTGACCATAATATGGTTGAATTCCATATTCAATTAGAGGGTGAGAAGGTTGGATCTCAAACAAGCATGCTAAGCTTGAATAAAGGAGACTATGAAGGTATGAGAGCGGAATTGAGTAGAGTGGATTGGGAAAATAGATTAAAGGGTAAGACGATACATGATCAGTGGTGTACATTTAAGGAGTTATTTTACAACTTCCAAAAAAAATATATTCCATTGAGAAGAAAAGGGTGTAAAAGAAAAGACAGCCATCCGTGGCTAAGTAAAGAAATTAAGGATAGTATTTGACTAAAAACAAGGGCATATAAGGTAGCCAAATCTTGTGGGAGGATAGAGGATTGGGAAAACTTTAAAAGACAGCAAAAAATAACAAAAAGATTGATTAAGAAAGGGAAGATAGATTATGAAAGTAAATTAGCAAAAAATATAAAAACAGATAGTAAGAGTTTTTATAGTTATATAAAAAGAAAAAGGGTGGCTAAAGTAAATGTTGGTCCCTTAGAGGATGAGACCGGGAAATTAATGGTGGGAAATATGGAGATGGCAAAAACACTGAATGAATATTTTGTATCAGTCTTTACAGTAGAGGACACTAAGAATATCCCAACACTGGACAAACAGGGGGCTATAGGGGGGGAGGAGCTAAACACAATCAAAATCACTAAGGAAGTGGTACTCAGTAAAATAATGGGACTCAAGGCGGATAAATCACCTGGACCTGATGGCTTACATCCTAGGGTCTTGAGGGAAGTGGCGGTAGGGATTGTGGATGCATTGGTAATAATTTTCCAAAACTCCCTGGACTCAGCAAAGGTCCCAGCAGACTGGAAAACTGCTAATGTAACACCCTTATTTAAAAAGGGCAGTAGACAGAAGGCTGGAAACTATAGACCGGTTAGCCTAACATCTGTGGTAGGTAAAATTTTGGAGTCCATTATTAAGGAGACAGTAACAGGACATTTGGATAATCATAATTTAATAGGACAAAGTCAGCATGGTTTTATGAAGGGGAAGTCATGTTTGACAAATTTGCTGGAGTTCTTTGAGGAAGTAACATATAGGGTGGATAAAGGGGAACCAGTGGACGTAGTGTATTTAGACTTCCAAAAGGCATTTGACAAGGCGCCACACAAAAGATTATTGCTTAAGATAAAAAATCACGGGATTGGGGGTAATATTCTGGCATGGATAGAGGATTGGCTATCTAACAGAAGGCAGCGAGTTGGGATAAATGGTTCATTCTCAGACTGGCAATCAGTAACTAGTGGTGTTCCGCAGGGGTCAGTGCTGGGTCCCCAACTCTTTACAATCTATATTAACAATTTGGAGGAGGGGACCGAGTGTAACATTTCAAAGTTTGCAGATGATACTAAGATGGGAGGGAAAGTAGTGAGTGAGGAGGGCATAAAAAACCTGCAAGGGGACATAGACAGGCTAAGTAAGTGGGCAGAGATTTGGCAGATGGAATACAATACTTGTGGGCAGCACGGTGGCATAGTGGTTAGCACTGTTGCCTCACAGCGCCAGGGACCCGGGTTCGAATCCGACCTCGGGTGACTGTCTGTGTGGAGTTTGCACATTCTCCCCGTGTTTGCGTGGGTTTTCTCCGGGTGCTCCGGTTTCCTCCCACAGTCCAAAGATGTGCGGGTTAGGTTGATTGGCTATGATAAATTGACCCTTAGTGTTAGGGGGATTAAATACATGGGGTTACGGGGATAGGGTGGGATATGTGTCGGTGCAGGCTCGATGGGCCGAAATGGCCTCTATCTGCACTGTGGGGTTTCTGTGATTCTGTGAATACTGGAAAGTGTGAGGTTATGCACTTTGGCAGGAAAAATCGAAGAGCAAGTTATTATCTTAATGGCAAGAAATTGGAAAGTACTGAAGTACAAAGGGATCTGGGGGTCCTGGTGCACGAAACTCAAAAGCTTAGTATGCAGGTGCAGCAAGTGATTAAGAAGGCCAATGGAATGTTGGCTTTCATTGCTAGGGGGATAGAATATAAAAATAGGGAGGTATTGCTTCAGTTGTACAAGGTATTGGTGAGACCGCACCTGGAATACTGCATACAGTTTTGGTGTCCATACTTAAGAAAAGACATACTTGCTCTCGAGTCAGTAAAAAGAAGGTTCACTCGGTTAATCCCAGGGATGAGGGGATGGACATATGAGGAGAGGTTGAGTCGATTGGGACTCTACTCATTGGAGTTCAGAAGAATGAGAGGCGATCTTATTGAAACATATAAGATTGTGAAGGGGTTGGATCGGGTGGATGCGGGGAGGATGTTCCCGATGATGGGTGAAACTAGAACTAGGGGGCATAGTCTTCGAATAAGGGGCTGCTCTTTCAAAACTGAGATGCGGAGGAACTACTTCACTCAGAGGGTGGTAGGTCCATGGAATATGCTGCCCCAAAAAGCTGTAGAAGCTACATCATTACATAAATTTAAAACAGAAATAGACAGTTTCCTAGAAGTAAAGGGAATTAAGGTTTACGGGGAGCGGGCAGGAATTTGGACATGAGTCTAGGTTCGGATCGGACATGGCCCTGTGGGTAGCGGAGAGGGCCCAGGGGCTGTGTAGCCTGATCCTGCTCCTATTTCGTGTGTCTAATTCTGTTAGATTCAGGAGATGGTTCTGTGATAGTAGATTGGCGGTTAGGATCAGATCAGCCATGATCTTATTGAATGGCGGAGCAGGCTCGAGGAGCCGATTGGCCTACTCCTGCTCCTATTTCTTATGTTCTTATGATCTTATAATGCTCACAGAGTCAGTTTAATGCTCACAGAGTCAGTATAATGCTCACAGAGTCAGTATAATACTCACAGAGTCAGTATAATGCTCACAGATTCAGTATAATGCTCAGAGTGTCAGTATAAGGCTCACAGTGTCAGTATAAGGCTCACAGACTCAGTATAATGCTCACAGAGTCAGTATAATGCTCACAGGGTCAGTATAATGCTCACAGTGTCAGTATAATGCTGACAGAGTCAGTATAATGCTCACACATTCAGTATAATGCTCACAGAGTCAGTATAATGCTCACAGAGTCAGTATAATGCTCACAGTCGCAGTATAATGCTCACAGTCAGTATAATGCTCATAGAGTCAGTATAATGCTCACAGGGTCAGTATAATGCTCACAAATTCAGTATAATGCTCACAGAGTCAGTATAATGCTCACAGATTCAGTATAATGCTCACAGAGTCAGTATAGTGCTCACAGTCAGTATAATGCTCACAGAGTCAGTATAATGCTCACAGAGTCAGTATACTGCTCACAGAGTCAGTATAATGCTCACAGTGTCAGTATAATGCTCACAGATTCAGTATAATGCTCACAGAGTCAGTATAATGCTCACAGAGTCAGTATAATGCTCACAGGGTCAGTATAATGCTGACAGAGTCAGTATAATGCTCACAGAGTCAGTATAATGCTCACAGAGTCAGTATAATGCTCACAGAGTCAGTATAATGCTCACAGAGTCAATACAATGCTCACAGAGTCAGCATAATGCTCACAGATTCAGTATAATGCTCACAGAGTCAGTATAATGCTCACAGAGTCAGTATAGTGCTCACAGTCAGTATAATGCTCACAGAGTCAGTACAATGCTCACAGAGTCAGATTAATGCTCACAGTGTCAGTATAATGCTCACAGAGTCAGTATAATGCTCACAGAGTCAGTATAATGCTCACAGAGTCAGTATGATGCTCACAGAGTCAGTATAATGCTCACACATTCAGTATAATGCTCACAGGGTCAGTATAATGCTCACAGTGTCAGTATAATGTTCACAGGGTCAGTATAATGCTCACAGAGTCAGTATAATGCTCACAGATTCAGTATAATGCTCACAGAGTCAGTATAATGCTCACAGGGTCAGTATAATGCTGACAGAGTCAATACAATCCTCACACAGTCAGTATAATGCTCACAGAGTCAGTATAGTGCTCACAGTCAGTATAATGCTCACAGTGTCAGTATAATGCTCACAGATTCAGTATAATGCTGACTAAGTCAGTATAATGCTCACAGAGTCAGTATAATGCTCACAGAGTCAATGCTCACAGAGTCAGTATAATGCTCACAGAGTCAGTATAATGCTCACACATTCAGTATAATGCTCACAGGGTCAGTATAATGCTCACAGTGTCAGTATAATGTTCACAGGGTCAGTATAATGCTCACAGATTCAGTATAATGCTCACAGAGTCAGGATAATGCTCACAGAGTCAGTATAATGCTCATAGGGTCAGTATAATGCTCACAGAGTCAGTATAATGCTCACAGAGTCAGTATAATGCTCACAGAGTCAGTATAATGCTCACAGAGCCAGTATAATGCTCACAGGGTCAGTATAATGCTCGCAGAGTCAGTATAATGCTCACAGTGTCAGTATAATGCTCACAGAATCAGTATAATGCTCACAGGGTCAGTATAATGCTCACAGGGTCAGTATAATGCTCACAGAGTCAGTATAATGCTCACAGGGTCAGTATAATGGTCACAGTCAGTATAATGCTCACAGGGTCAGTATAATGCTCACAGAGTCAGTATAATGCTCACAGTTTCAGTATAATGCTCACAGGGTCAGTATAATGCTGACAGAGTCAATACAATGCTCACAGAGTCAGTATAATGCTCACAGAGTCAGTATAGTGCTCACAGTCAGTATAATGCTCACAGAGTCAATATAATGCTCACAGAGTCAGTATAATGCTCAGTGTCAGTATAATGCTCACAGAGTCAGTATAATGCTCACAGAGTCAGTATAATGCTCACAGTGTCAGTATAATGCTCACAGATTCAGTATAATGCTCACAGAGTCAGTATAATGCTCACAGAGTCAGTATAATGCTTACAGGGTCAGTATAATGCTGACAGAGTCAGTATCATGCTCACAGAGTCAGTATAGTGCTCACAGTCAGTATAATGCTCACAGAGTCAGTATAATGCTCACAGAGGCAGTATAATCCTCACAGTGTCAGTATAATGCTCACAGTGTCAGTATAATGCTCACAGACTCAGTATAATGCTCACAGAGTCAGTATAATGCTCACACATTCAGTATAATGCTCACAGGGTCAGTATAATGCTCACAGTGTCAGTATAATGTTCACAGGGTCAGTATAATGCTCACAGAGTCAGTATAATGCTCACAGATTCAGCATAATGCTCACAGAGTCAGTATAATGCTCACAGGGTCAGTATAATGCTGACAGAGTCAGTATAATGCTCACAGTGTCAGTATAATGCTCACAGAGTCAGTATAATGCTCACAGAGTCAGTATAATGCTCACAGAGTCAGTATAATGCTCACAGAGTCAATGCTCACAGAGTCAGTATAATGCTCACAGAGTCAGTATAATGCTCACACATTCAGTATAATGTTCACAGGGTCAGTATAATGCTCACAGTGTCAGTATAATGTTCACAGGGTCAGTATAATGCTCACAGATTCAGTATAATGCTCATAGAGTCAGTATAATGCTCACAGAGTCAGTATAATGCTCATAGGGTCAGTATAATGCTCACAGAGTCAGTAAAATGCTCACAGGGTCAGTATAATGCTCACAGAGTCAGTATAATGCTCACAGAGTCAGTATAATGCTCACAGTCAGTATAATGCTGACAGAGTCAATACAATGCTCACACAGTCAGTATAATGCTCACAGAGTCAGTATAGTGCTCACAGTCAGTATAATGCTCACAGAGTCAGTATAATGCTCACAGAGTCAGTATAATGCTCACACTGTCAGTATAATGCTCACAGAGTCAGTATAATGCCCACAGAGTCAGTATAATGCTCACAGAGTCAGTAAAATGCTCACAGGGTCAGTATAATGCTCACAGAGTCAGTATAATGCTCACAGAGTCAGTATAATGCTCACAGTCAGTATAATGCTGACAGAGTCAATACAATGCTCACACAGTCAGTATAATGCTCACAGAGTCAGTATAGTGCTCACAGTCAGTATAATGCTCACAGTGTCAGTATAATGCTCACAGATTCAGTATAATGCTGACTAAGTCAGTATAATGCTCACAGAGTCAGTATAATGCTCACAGAGTCAGTATAATGCTCACAGAGTCAATGCTCACAGAGTCAGTATAATGCTCACAGAGTCAGGATAATGCTCACACATTCAGTATAATGCTCACAGGGTCAGTATAATGCTCACAGTGTCAGTATAATGTTCACAGGGTCAGTATAATGCTCACAGATTCAGTATAATGCTCACAGAGTCAGGATAATGCTCACAGAGTCAGTATAATGCTCATAGGGTCAGTATAATGCTCACAGAGTCAGTATAATGCTCACAGTTTCAGTATAATGCTCACAGGGTCAGTATAATGCTGACAGAGTCAATACAATGCTCACAGAGTCAGTATAATGCTCACAGAGTCAGTATAGTGCTCACAGTCAGTATAATGCTCACAGAGTCAATATAATGCTCACAGAGTCAGTATAATGCTCACAGTGTCAGTATAATGCTCACAGAGTCAGTATAATGCTCACAGAGTCAGTATAATGCTCACAGTGTCGGTATAATGCTCACAGACTCAGTATAATGCTCACAGAGTCAGTATAATGCTCACAGAGTCAGTATAATGCTCACAGAGTCAATACAATGCTCACAGAGTCAGTAAAATGCTCACAGATTCAGTATAATGCTCACAGAGTCAGTATAATGCTCACAGAGTCAGTATAATGCTGACTAAGTCAGTATCATGCTCACAGAGTCAGTATAGTGCTCACAGTCAGTATAATGCTCACAGAGTCAGTATAATGCTCACAGAGGCAGTATAATGCTCACAGTGTCAGTATAATGCTCACAGAGTCAGTATAATGCTCACAGAGTCAGTATAATGCTCACAGAGTCAGTATAATGCTCACAGAGTCAGTATAATGCTTACAGAGTCAGTATAATGCTCACAGAGTCAATGCTCACAGAGTCAGTATAATGCTCACAGAGTCAGTATAATGCTCACACATTCAGTATAATGCTCACAGGGTCAGTATAATGCTCACAGTGTCAGTATAATGTTCACAGGGTCAGTATAATGCTCACAGAGTCAGTATAATGCTCACAGATTCAGTATAATGCTCACAGAGTCAGTATAATGCTCACAGGGTCAGTATAATGCTGACAGAGTCAGTATAATGCTCACAGAGTCAGTATAATGCTCACAGAGTCAGTATAATGCTCACAGAGTCAGTATAATGCTCACAGAGTCAATGCTCACAGAGTCAGTATAATGCTCACAGAGTCAGTATAATGCTCACACATTCAGTACAATGTTCACAGGGTCAGTATAATGCTCACAGTGTCAGTATAATGTTCACAGGGTCAGTATAATGCTCACAGATTCAGTATAATGCTCATAGGGTCAGTATAATGCTCACAGAGTCAGTATAATGCTCACAGAGTCAGTAAAATGCTCACAGGGTCAGTATAATGCTCACAGAGTCAGTATAATGCTCACAGAGTCAGTATAATGCTCACAGAGTCAGTATAATGCTGACAGGGTCAGTATAATGCTCGCAGAGTCAGTATAATGCTCACAGTGTCAGTATAATGCTCACAGAATCAGTATAATGCTCACAGGGTCAGTATAATGCTCACAGGGTCAGTATAATGCTCACAGAGTCAGTATAATGCTCACAGGGTCAGTATAATGCTCACAGGGTCAGTATAATGCTCACAGGGTCAGTATAATGCTCACAGAGTCAGTATCATGCTCACAGTTTCAGTATAATGCTCACAGGGTCAGTATAATGCTGACAGTCAATACAATGCTCACAGAGTCAGTATAATGCTCACAGAGTCAGTATAGTGCTCACAGTCAGTATAATGCTCACAGAGTCAGTATAATGCTCACAGTGTCAGTATAATGCTCACAGAGTCAGTATAATGCTCACAGAGTCAGTATAATGCTCACAGAGTCAGTATAATGCTCACAGATTCAGTATAATGCTCACAGAGTCAGTATAATGCTCACAGTCAGTATAATGCTTACAGGGTCAGTATAATGCTGACAGAGTCAGTATAATGCTCACAGAGTCAATACAATGCTCACAGAGTCAGTATAATGCTCACAGATTCAGTATAATGCTCACAGAGTCAGTATAATGCTCACAGGGTCAGTATAATGCTCACAGAGTCAGTATAATGCTCACAGAGTCAGTATAATGCTCACAGAGTCAGTATAATGCTCACAGGGTCAGTATAATGCTCGCAGAGTCAGTATAATGCTCACAGTGTCAGTATAATGCTCACAGAATCAGTATAATGCTCACAGGGTCAGTATAATGCTCACAGGGTCAGTATAATGCTCACAGAGTCAGTATAATGCTCACAGGGTCAGTATAATGCTCACAGTCAGTATAATGCTCACAGGGTCAGTATAATGCTCACAGAGTCAGTATAATGCTCACAGTTTCAGTATAATGCTCACAGGGTCAGTATAATGCTGACAGAGTCAATACAATGCTCACAGAGTCAGTATAATGCTCACAGAGTCAGTATAGTGCTCACAGTCAGTATAATGCTCACAGAGTCAATATAATGCTCACAGAGTCAGTATAATGCTCACAGTGTCAGTATAATGCTCACAGAGTCAGTATAATGCTCACAGAGTCAGTATAATGCTCACAGTGTCAGTATAATGCTCACAGATTCAGTATAATGCTCACAGAGTCAGTATAATGCTCACAGAGTCAGTATAATGCTTACAGGGTCAGTATAATGCTGACAGAGTCAGTATCATGCTCACAGAGTCAGTATAGTGCTCACAGTCAGTATAATGCTCACAGAGTCTGTATAATGCTCACAGAGGCAGTATAATCCTCACAGTGTCAGTATAATGCTCACAGTGTCAGTATAATGCTCACAGACTCAGTATAATGCTCACAGAGTCAGTATAATGCTCACAGAGTCAGTATAATGCTCACAGAGTCAGTATAATGCTCACAGAGTCAGTATAATGCTCACACATTCAGTATAATGCTCACAGGGTCAGTATAATGCTCACAGTGTCAGTATAATGTTCACAGGGTCAGTATAATGCTCACAGAGTCAGTATAATGCTCACAGATTCAGCATAATGCTCACAGAGTCAGTATAATGCTCACAGGGTCAGTATAATGCTGACAGAGTCAGTATAATGCTCACAGTGTCAGTATAATGCTCACAGAGTCAGTATAATGCTCACAGAGTCAGTATAATGCTCACAGAGTCAATGCTCACAGAGTCAGTATAATGCTCACAGAGTCAGTATAATGCTCACACATTCAGTATAATGTTCACAGGGTCAGTATAATGCTCACAGTGTCAGTATAATGTTCACAGGGTCAGTATAATGCTCACAGATTCAGTATAATGCTCATAGAGTCAGTATAATGCTCACAGAGTCTGTATAATGCTCATAGGGTCAGTATAATGCTCACAGAGTCAGTATAATGCTCACAGAGTCAGTAAAATGCTCACAGGGTCAGTATAATGCTCACAGAGTCAGTATAATGCTCACAGAGTCAGTATAATGCTTACAGTCAGTATAATGCTGACAGAGTCAATACAATGCTCACACAGTCAGTATAATGCTCACAGAGTCAGTATAGTGCTCACAGTCAGTATAATGCTCACAGAGTCAGTATAATGCTCACAGAGTCAGTATAATGCTCACACTGTCAGTATAATGCCCACAGAGTCAGTATAATGCCCACAGAGTCAGTATAATGCTCACAGAGTCAGTATAATGCTCACAGTGTCAGTATAATGCTCACAGATTCAGTATAATGCTGACTAAGTCAGTATAATGCTCACAGAGTCAGTATAATGCTCACAGAGTCAGTATAATGCTCACAGAGTCAATGCTCACAGAGTCAGTATAATGCTCACAGAGTCAGTATAATGCTCACACATTCAGTATAATGCTCACAGGGTCAGTATAATGCTCACAGTGTCAGTATAATGTTCACAGGGTCAGTATAATGCTCACAGATTCAGTATAATGCTCACAGAGTCAGGATAATGCTCACAGAGTCAGTATAATGCTCATAGGGTCAGTATAATGCTCACAGAGTCAGTATAATGCTCACAGGGTCAGTATAATGCTCACAGAGTCAGTATAATGCTCACAGAGTCAGTATAATGCTCACAGAGTCAGTATAATGCTCACAGGGTCAGTATAATGCTCGCAGAGTCAGTATAATGCTCACAGTGTCAGTATAATGCTCACAGAATCAGTATAATGCTCACAGGGTCAGTATAATGCTCACAGGGTCAGTATAATGCTCACAGAGTCAGTATAATGCTCACAGGGTCAGTATAATGCTCACAGTCAGTATAATGCTCACAGGGTCAGTATAATGCTCACAGAGTCAGTATAATGCTCACAGGGTCAGTATAATGCTCACAGAGTCAGTATAATGCTCACAGGGTCAGTATAATGCTCACAGTCAATACAATGCTCACAGAGTCAGTATAATGCTCACAGAGTCAGTATAGTGCTCACAGTCAGTATAATGCTCACAGAGTCAATATAATGCTCACAGAGTCAGTATAATGCTCACAGTGTCAGTATAATGCTCACAGAGTCAGTATAATGCTCACAGAGTCAGTATAATGCTCACAGTGTCAGTATAATGCTCACAGACTCAGTATAATGCTCACAGAGTCAGTATAATGCTCACAGAGTCAGTATAATGCTTACAGGGTCAGTATAATGCTGACAGAGTCAGTATAATGCTCACAGAGTCAGTATAATGCTCACAGAGTCAATACAATGCTCACAGAGTCAGTAAAATGCTCACAGATTCAGTATAATGCTCACAGAGTCAGTATAATGCTCACAGAGTCAGTATAATGCTGACTAAGTCAGTATCATGCTCACAGAGTCAGTATAGTGCTCACAGTCAGTATAATGCTCACAGAGTCAGTATAATGCTCACAGAGGCAGTATAATGCTCACAGTGTCAGTATAATGCTCACAGAGTCAGTATAATGCTCACAGAGTCAGTATAATGCTCACAGAGTCAGTATAATGCTTACAGAGTCAGGATAATGCTCACAGAGTCAATGCTCACAGAGTCAGTATAATGCTCACAGAGTCAGTATAATGCTCACACATTCAGTATAATGCTCACAGGGTCAGTATAATGCTCACAGTGTCAGTATAATGTTCACAGGGTCAGTATAATGCTCACAGAGTCAGTATAATGCTCACAGATTCAGTATAATGCTCACAGAGTCAGTATAATGCTCACAGGGTCAGTATAATGCTGAAAGAGTCAGTATAATGCTCACAGAGTCAGTATAATGCTCACAGAGTCAGTATAATGCTCACAGAGTCAGTATAATGCTCACAGAGTCAGTATAATGCTCACACATTCAGTACAATGTTCACAGGGTCAGTATAATGCTCACAGTGTCAGTATAATGTTCACAGGGTCAGTATCATGCTCACAGATTCAGTATAATGCTCATAGGGTCAGTATAATGCTCACAGAGTCAGTAAAATGCTCACAGGGTCAGTATAATGCTCACAGAGTCAGTATAATGCTCACAGAGTCAGTATAATGCTCACAGAGTCAGTATAATGCTGACAGGGTCAGTATAATGCTCGCAGAGTCAGTATAATGCTCACAGTGTCAGTATAATGCTCACAGAATCAGTATAATGCTCACAGGGTCAGTATAATGCTCACAGGGTCAGTATAATGCTCACAGAGTCAGTATAATGCTCACAGAGTCAGTATAATGCTCACAGGGTCAGTATAATGCTCACAGGGTCAGTATAATGCTCACAGAGTCAGTATCATGCTCACAGTTTCAGTATAATGCTCACAGGGTCAGTATAATGCTGACAGTCAATACAATGCTCACAGAGTCAGTATAATGCTCACAGAGTCAGTATAGTGCTCACAGTCAGTATAATGCTCACAGAGTCAGTATAATGCTCACAGAGTCAGTATAATGCTCACAGTGTCAGTATAATGCTCACAGAGTCAGTATAATGCTCACAGAGTCGGTATAATGCTCACAGAGTCAGTATAATGCTCACAGATTCAGTATAATGCTCACAGAGTCAGTATAATGCTCACAGTCAGTATAATGCTTACAGGGTCAGTATAATGCTGACAGAGTCAGTATAATGCTCACAGAGTCAATACAATGCTCACAGAGTCAGTATAATGCTCACAGATTCAGTATAATGCTCACAGAGTCAGTATAATGCTTACAGAGTCAGTATAATGCTCACAGAGTCAGTATAATGCTCACAGATTCAGTATAATGCTCACAGAGTCAGTATAATGCTCACAGGGTCAGTATAATGCTGACAGAGTCAATACAATGCTCACAGAGTCAGTATAATGCTCACAGAGTCAGTATAGTGCTCACAGTCAGTATAATGCTCACAGAGTCAGTATAATGCTCACAGAGTCAGTATAATGCTCACAGTGTCAGTATAATGCTCACAGAGTCAGTATAATGCTCACAGAGTCAGTATAATGCTCACAGAGTCAGTATAATGCTCACAGAGTCAATGCTCACAGAGTCAGTATAATGCTCACAGAGTCAGCATAATGTTCACAGGGTCAGTATAATGCTCACAGATTCAGTATAATGCTCACAGAGTCAGTATAATGCTGACAGGGTCAGTATAATGCTCGCAGAGTCAGTATAATGCTCACAGTGTCAGTATAATGCTCACAGAATCAGTATAATGCTCACAGGGTCAGTATAATGCTCACAGGGTCAGTATAATGCTCACAGAGTCAGTATAATGCTCACAGAGTCAGTATAATGCTCACAGGGTCAGTATAATGCTCACAGGGTCAGTATAATGCTCACAGAGTCAGTATCATGCTCACAGTTTCAGTATAATGCTCACAGGGTCAGTATAATGCTGACAGTCAATACAATGCTCACAGAGTCAGTATAATGCTCACAGAGTCAGTATAGTGCTCACAGTCAGTATAATGCTCACAGAGTCAGTATAATGCTCACAGAGTCAATACAATGCTCACAGAGTCAGTATAATGCTCACAGATTCAGTATAATGCTCACAGAGTCAGTATAATGCTTACAGAGTCAGTATAATGCTCACAGAGTCAGTATAATGCTCACAGATTCAGTATAATGCTCACAGAGTCAGTATAATGCTCACAGGGTCAGTATAATGCTGACAGAGTCAATACAATGCTCACAGAGTCAGTATAATGCTCACAGAGTCAGTATAGTGCTCACAGTCAGTATAATGCTCACAGAGTCAGTATAATGCTCACAGAGTCAGTATAATGCTCACAGTATCAGTATAATGCTCACAGAGTCAGTATAATGCTCACAGAGTCAGTATAATGCTCACAGAGTCAGTATAATGCTCACAGAGTCAGTATAATGCTCACAGAGTCAATGCTCACACATTCAGTATAATGCTCACAGGGTCAGTATAATGCTCACAGTGTCAGTATAATGTTCACAGGGTCAGTATAATGCTCACAGATTCAGTATAATGCTCACAGAGTCAGTATAATGCTCACAGAGTCATTATAATGCTCATAGGGTCAGTATAATGCTCACAGAGTCAGTATAATGCTCACAGGGTCAGTATAATGCTCACAGAGTCAGTATAATGCTCACAGAGTCAGCATAATGCTCACAGAGTCAGTATAATGCTCACAGGGTCAGTATAATGCTCACAGGGTCAGTATAATGCTCGCAGAATCAGTATAATGCTCACAGTGTCAGTATAATGCTCACAGAATCAGTATAATGCTCACAGGGTCAGTATAATGCTCACAGAGTCAGTATATTGCTCACAGAGTCAGTATAATGCTCACAGGGTCAGTATAATGCTCACAGTCAGTATAATGCTCACAGGGTCAGTATAATGCTCACACAGTCAGTATAATGCTCACACATTCAGTATAATGCTCACACATTCAGTATAATGCTCACAGGGTCAGTATAATGCTCACAGAATCAGTATAATGCTCACAGGGTCAGTATAATGCTCACAGGGTCAGTATAATGCTCACAGTTTCAGTATAATGCTCACAGTCAGTATAATGCTCACACAGTCAGTATAATGCTCACACAGTCAGTATAATGCTCACACATTCAGTATAATGCTCACACAATCAGTATAATGCTCACAGGGTCAGTATAATGCTCACAGAATCAGTATAATGCTCACAGGGTCAGTATAATGCTCACAGGGTCAGTATAATGCTCACAGAGTCAGTATAATGCTCACAGGGTCAGTATAATGCTCACAGTCAGTATAATGCTCACAGGGTCAGTATAATGCTCACAGTTTCAGTATAATGCTCACAGAGGCAGTATAATGCTCATAGTGTCAGTATAATGCTCACAGTCAGTATAATGCTCACAGTCAGTATAATGCTCACACAGTCAGTATAATGCTCACACAGTCAGTATAATGCTCACAGGGTCAGTATAATGCTCACAGTTTCAGTATAATGCTCACAGAGGCAGTATAATGCTCATAGTGTCAGTATAATGCTCACAGTCGGTATAATGCTCACAGTCAGTATAATGCTCACACATTCAGTATAATGCTCACAGGGTCAGTGTAATGCTCACAGGGTCAGTATAATGCTCACAGAGTCAGTATAATGCTCACAGAGTCACTGTAGAGCTCATGCTTGTGGCTTGGATGTGCATCTTTGGGGAGTGCTGGGTACAATGTGGCGGGCGTGTTTTCCATCTTGCTGTGCACTGTGCCCATACGCTCTGTGCCCAGTTTATGGTGCTCACTTTGACTCTCTTTGTGTTTGCTTACAGATTTCCCCTATCCCTTTGGTTGGGTAAACGGCTATTTGGCAATTTTGGTCGGCGCCATCGTGACTTTCATTGTTCAGAGCAGCTCGGTCTTCACATCTGCCATCATTCCACTCATAGGTAAGAAGAAGCTCTCCTGGTGCCCTGCTCCTCATACCCAATACCCACACAGATCCAAACCCGCTCCTCATACCCAATACCCACACAGATCCAAACCCGCTCCTCATACCCAATACCCACACAGATCCAAACCCGCTCCTCATACCCAATACCCACACAGATCCAAACCCGCTCCTCATACCCAATACCCACACAGATCCAAACCCGCTCCTCATACCCAATACCCACACAGATCCAAACCCGCTCCTCATACCCAATACCCACACAGATGCAAACCTGCTCCTCATACCCAATACCCACAATATCCAAACCCGCTCCTCATACCCAATACCCACACAGATCCAAACCTGCTCCTCATACCCAATACCCACACAGATTCAAACCTGCTCCTCATACCCAATACCCACACAGATCCAAACCCGCTCCTCATACCCAATACCCACACAGATCCAAACCTGCACCTCATACCCAATACCCACACAGATCCAAACCTGCTCCTCATACCCAATACCCGCACAGATCCAAACCCGCTCCTCATACCCAATACCCACACAGATCCAAACCTGCTCCTCATACCCAATACCCACACAGATCCAAACCTGCTCCTCATACCCAATACCCACACAGATCCAAACCTGCTCCTCATACCCAATACCCACAATATCCAAACCTGCTCCTCATACCCAATACCCACACAGATCCAAACCCGCTCCTCATACCCAATACCCACACAGATCCAAACCTGCTCCTCATACCCAATACCCACACAGATCCAAACCTGCTCCTCATACCCAATACCCACACAGATCCAAACCTGCTCCTCATACCCAATACCCACACAGATCCAAACCTGCTCCTCATACCCAATACCCACACAGATTCAAACCCGCTCTTCGGGCTGGATTTTAATCAGGGGCGGGTTGGGGTGGTGTAATCCGCATTTCGTGTTATCCACCCGAATCTAAATCAATGTGGGAGATTGATGCGAATTTAACTTAATTGTCCAATTGAGTTCCAGCGTGTGGGAACCCATGGCCAATGAGTTTTTCCAGTCTGAAAGTCGCCTCTGATGATGTCATCATTGCTGCTGCATTTAAGGTCTGCAACAAGCCTTGCTTCTTCTGCAGACTGCCAACCTTTTGGCCTTTGCTGCTACAGGGACCTGGAGGCAGAATGGCCAGTGAAAGACCTAAGTCTGCTCCAAGATTTGATGACGTTGCCCTGCAGGCTTTAGTGGAGGGAGCAGGAGCTCATAAGGAGGTGCTCTTCCCTTCATCAGGGAGGAAGAAGCCTCCCCAGCAGACCAAGGCTGTGTGGCTGCAAGTGACAGAGGAGGTCAACTCCTTATCGGTAACCCACAGAACCTGGATTCAGTGCAGGAAGAGATTTCATGACCTTCAGCGCACCGGAAAAGTGAGTATGAATTTCCCACCACCCTCAATCTGATCTCCATTGCCTCTCCTCACCAGCACTCAGCTTTAGCAACCTCTTCCTGCACATCCCACTTGACACTGACATCCATGCACCCTTAGCCATTCCCTCTCTCTCTATGGTCACATTCACCGAACTATTCGACTATGCAGCCCTCACACTCCCTATCACTGTGATGCTATGAAAACAACTGACAACACACAGGGAGGGCCCTTGGTCTTGCCACCTCACTCCATCTTTGTCTCCTTCTAAGTATCTATGCTATGGAATCTCTACACTCACTCCTTCATTCTCACTCAACCTCCACTTGTCTCCATCATTGCAGGAAAAGAGAGCTCACAATAAGTGAGAAAGAGCAAGGACAGAAGGAGGGCCACCCTCACTAGCCCACCTCACCCCCTGGGAGGAGGTGGTCCTGGAGATCGTAGGAGTGGAGGAAGATGCACAAGTGGGGGATGGACAGAAGGGTGCATCACAGCAAGCTGGTGACAAAATAGCTTTCCATCTCTCTCATTGACATTGCATGAGTCGCTGATAATGATTCTGAAGCTTCTCTGACTCTTTCCTTTACTCCCCCACAGGACCATCATAAGCACCCGTCCCCACTAGCCAGGAGGAAGAGCCTGAACATCAAGACTCCTCAGAGGAAGCTGCAACCTCTGATGGCGCAGCATCAGCAGAATTCAGCGCACCCAGCACCAGCGCAGACACTCACACCTCGGTGGGACCTTCAGGACATAGAGTAGTGTTGTCACCTGGTTTATCACAGCTCACAAGTGAGCATCAGCAGATTGTGGCGACAGGGACAGCAGTGGAGAGTCCTAATCGGTGGGCGCAGGACTCTGCCAGCTCAGCTCAGCTGCATGTCGACCCTCTGCCTCTGGGTCCATCCACAAGATCAGCGGTGCTGGAACTCCAGGAACAGATGCAGGAATCTCTGGCAGGTTTTGTCTCCAGGGTCGCTGCGAGTGTGGAACAAATGGAGGAGTCCATAGCGAACATGAGCAGAGCCTTTGTGGAGTCATTGGTGCATGAACGCATCACCATGGAAAGGATGGCAACCTCCATGGAGGTGATAAGCCACCAGAGTGCAGAAAACATGGTGAGTGTTCAGAATAGAATGACATCTCTGGAGGAGCGATGGTCATCTATTGAACAGAGAAACCAAACCTTCATGGAAGTCCTTCTGAGTAGGACTGCCAGTGCAGATACGGGTCCCCATGGCCCCCCTGATGTGCAGCAAGGTGCTCTCAAGCCACTTGCAAGCATTGAGGGGGACCTGACCCATGAGAGGGAAGTTGGTGGCAGACATCAAGGAAGTGGGGGCTCCTCTCCAAGCGCTCACACTTCCATGCCACTGCAGAGCCCTCGGTCAGAGCCCCACCAGAGTCCACACCCAACTGAGATTGGCGTCTCAACTCCTGCACAGCCGCAGGAGCAGCAGACTGTTGACGAGCCCTAACAGGTTCGCCACCCCAGAGGACACCCGCCAAAGGTGTCAAGACAGGAGCAGCAGGAAAGTGAGCAAGGGGCCTCCACATCTGCTGAAGCCACAGGGGAAGCACCACGTAGGAGCACGCGTAAGAGAAACATACTGCACAAATAGTCACAAGGGTAATCACTTGGGTGAAATTTGATATTTTATGTGGAAAAGCCATCAAATGAATAATGTAAATAAAAAATCTGATGGCTACTGCTGTAGTTGTGGCGTGTGTCATTTCGCGAATGGGACTTCCACATTGAGGGCTTAGGATTACTTGCAATTGTCAGTATGATGGTCAAATTGCGAGGAATCAGCTGGTTCTTGGCCATTGTCGATGCTCAGGTAAGAAGCTGCGAAGCAAAAGTGCTTGAGTGGCTAGACTAAGCAAATCTGGCCAAGATGAGTGCGTTCCTTGCAACCCGGGCAGCAATGTTCTCACGTACTGCTGCCGCTGGTTGATGGGCCTCTGCAAGATGTTCATTTTCGCTCTCCTCCTCCTCATCTGAGGAGGATATGTGAGGAGCCACTTGGTCCTCAGGAATCTGCAAGCCACGATGCTGTGCCATGTTGTGAAGTGCACAGCAAACCACGACGATTCTGGAGACCCTGACTGCTGAGTACTGCAGGGCTCTACCTGATCTATCCAGGCATCTGAAGCACATCTTCAGCAAACCGATGGTTTGCTCGATTGTGGTTCTTGTGGACATGTGGCTGGAGTTGTAGCTCTCCTCAGCTTCGTTGGATGGCCTCCTCAACGGCGTCATTAGCCACGTCCTCAGGGGATAGCCCTTGTCTCCAAGTAGCCATCCATTAAGTTGGTCTGGTGGACTGACTAGCGGAGGCACACTAGACTGATGCAGTATGAAGGAGTCATGGCAACTGCCAGGGTACATGGCACAAACATGCAAAATTTCCTTCCTGTGGTCACACACCAGCTGAATGTTGAGGGAGTGGAAGCCCTTGCGGTTGACAAAAATACCTGGATTGCGATGGGGTGCCTTAAGGGCCACATGTGTGCAGTCAACGACGCCCTGCACCCTTGGAAAGCCTGCCAGATTAGCAAATCCAACCGCACGCGCCGTGACACTTGCTCGATCCTTGGTGAAATGGATGTGATTGTGCGCAATGGCGAAGATGGCATCGTTACCTGCGTAATGCATTTGTGTGCGGCCGCCTGGGAGATGCCGCTGATGTCTGCTGCTGATCCCTGGAAGGAACCTGAGGCAAAAAAGTTGAGTGCGGTGGTGACTTTGACGGCCACTGGTAAGTGTTGTCCACCTGGTCCTCTGGGCTGCAGGTCTTGTTGCAGCATTGCGCAGATGTCACCCACTACCTCTCGCGAAAGTCGAAGCCACCTTTGGCACTGCTGCTCAGACATGTTGAGGTAGCTGACCCTGTGTCTGTAGACCCTGTTTGGGGGTATCTCCTGCACCGACGGGCTTCCATGCGCTGGCCCCTTCTGGTCTGTGCAGCTTCAGGTGGGTGAGCAGCAGCTTGGCCCTCCTGTTGTTGCTGCTGCTGTTGGTGCTGCTGTTGTTCCTGGTTCTGCTGGTGCCGCAGCTGGTCTTCGTCCTCATCTAATGTCCAGAAGGTATGCCTCAGTTGAGGAAGCGCTCAGTCAAGGTGGCGAGAGGGGTTTCCCAGGAGGTCACACTGGAGATGGGTGTCAGGCTCCAAACTTCCACAGCTGTGGTTGTGCCTTCTAAAAGTTCCCCCAGACCTGAAACAACAAAGTCCTGCCACCGGCAAATGATGACTGATCAAATCTCCTCTTTAATGGTTGAGCTGCAGCTGATAGTCAGCAATCCATTTGTGTTACCGCCAGATTACACCGTCGTGTTTCAGAACAGGCGTGTTTCACGTGGGAAAAGGGTTAAAATCGCAAAGACATATCAAAATGGCATTATAGAGCCAATTTAGTGCTTGTTAAGGGCCTTTACGGCCTATCCCACCTCTTAGAGACGGGACCACTAGACACAAATTATTTTAAATTGCTTGGAGGCGGGATGGAGGCGGGGTTGGGCCCGCCCACCAGTTTATGCAAGTTTAACCCCCCACACGCCTCCAATCCCGCCTCCATGGCCCAATGAAAATCCAGCCCTCATAATCCAATACCCACACAGATCCAAACCTGCTCCTCATACCCAATACCCACACAGATCCAAACCTGCTCCTCATACCCAATACCCACACAGATCCAAACCTGCTCCTCATACCCAATACCCACACAGATCCAAACCTGCTCCTCATACCCAATACCCACACAGATCCAAACCTGCTCCTCATACCCAATACCCACACAGATCCAAACCTGCTCCTCATACCCAATACCCACACAGATCCAAACCCGCTCCTCATACCCAATACCCACACAGATCCAAACCTGCTCCTCATACCCAATACCCACACAGATCCAAACCTGCTCCTCATACCCAATACCCACACAGATCCAAACCTGCTCCTCATACCCAATACCCACACAGATCCAAACCTGCTCCTCATATCCAATACCCACACAGATCCAAACCTGCTCCTCATACCCAATACCCACACAGATCCAAACCTGCTCCTCATACCCAATACCCACACAGATCCAAACCTGCTCCTCATACCCAATACCCACACAGATCCAAACCTGCTCCTCATAATCCAATACCCACACAGATCCAAACCTGCTCCTCATACCCAATACCCACACAGATCCAAACCTGCTCCTCATACCCAATACCCACACAGATCCAAACCTGCTCCTCATACCCAATACCCACACAGATCCAAACCCGCTCCTCATACCCAATACCCACACAGATCCAAACCCGCTCCTCATACCCAATACCCACATAGATCCAAACCCGCTCCTCATACCCAATACCCACACAGATCCAAACCCGCTCCTCATACCCAATACCCACACAGATCCAAACCTGCTCCTCATACCCAATACCCACACAGATCCAAACCTGCTCCTCATACCCAATACCCACACAGATCCAAACCTGCTCCTCATACCCAATACCCACACAGATCCAAACCTGCTCCTCATACCCAATACCCACACAGATCCAAACCCGCTCCTCATACCCAATACCCACACAGATCCAAACCTGCTCCTCATACCCAATACCCACACAGATCCAAACCTGCTCCTCATACCCAATACCCACACAGATCCAAACCTCCTCCTCATACCCAATACCCACACAGATCCAAACCTGCTCCTCATACCCAATACCCACACAGATCCAAACCTGCTCCTCATACCCAATACCCACACAGATCCAAACCTGCTCCTCATACCCAATACCCACACAGATCCAAACCTGCTCCTCATACCCAATACCCACACAGATCCAAACCTGCTCCTCATAATCCAATACCCACACAGATCCAAACCTGCTCCTCATACCCAATACCCACACAGATCCAAACCTGCTCCTCATACCCAATACCCACACAGATCCAAACCTGCTCCTCATACCCAATACCCACACAGATCCAAACCTGCTCCTCATACCCAATACCCACACAGATCCAAACCCGCTCCTCATACCCAATACCCACACAGATCCAAACCCGCTCCTCATACCCAATACCCACATAGATCCAAACCCGCTCCTCATACCCAATACCCACACAGATCCAAACCCGCTCCTCATACCCAATACCCACACAGATCCAAACCCACTCAGCAGTGTGGACATCATGTTAGTAGTGTGACATTGATTCCAGTCTTTGACTATGACTCCCATAGCAGAAGGGGCTGTAATTCCTCAGTCACTGTGGCCAACACCCAATGACCTCGCTACTCCTCCCCAGCACAGAGGGCTACCAGCTCATTTACATGGCAAAGACACTCCCCCAGCACAGGCCCCGCCCCCAGCACAGGCTCCCCCCCCAGCACAGGCTCCTCCCCCAACACAGGCCCTGCCCCTAGCACTGGCTCCTCCCCCAGCACAGGCTCCTCCCCAGCACAGGCCCTGCCCCCAGCACAGGCTCTTCCCCCAGCACAGGCCACGCCCCCAACACAGGCCCCTGCCCCAGCACAGGCTCCTCCCCCAGCACAGGCTCCTACCCCAGCACAGGCTCCTCCCCCAACACAGGCCTCTGCCCCAACACAGGCCCCGCCCCCAGCACAGGCCCTGCCCCCAGCAGAAGGCCCCACCCCAGCACAGGCTCCTCCCCCAGCACAGGCTCCTCCCCAACACAGGCCTCTGCCCCAATACAGGCCCCGCCCCCAGCACAGGCCCCGCGCCCAGCACAGACTCCTCCCCCAGCATAGGCCCCACCCCCAGCACAGGCCCCGCCCCCAACACAGGCCCCTGCCCCAGCACAGGCCCCGCCTCCAGCACAGGCCCCGCCCCAGCACAGGTTGCTCCCCAGCACAGGCTCCTCCCCCAGCACAGGCCCCACCCCCAGCCCAGGCTCCTCCCCCAGCATAGGCCCCTCCCTCAGCACAGGCCCCCACCACCAACACAGGCTCCTCCCCAAACACAGGCCCCCACCACCAACACAGGCCCCACCCCAGCACAGGCCCCTCCCCCAGCACAGGCCTCTTCCCAAGCAAAGGGTCCTCCCCCAGCATAGGCCCCTCCCCCAGCACAGGCCCCCACAATCAACACAGGCTCTGCCCCCAACACAGGCTCTGCCCCCAGCACAGGCCCCACCTCCAGCACAGGCTCCTCCCCCAGCATAGGCCCCTCCCCCAGCACAGGCCCCCACCACCAACACAGGCCCCACCCCAGCACAGGCCCCTCCCCCAGCACAGGCTCCTCCCCAACACAGATCCCTCCCTCAGCACAGGCCCCTCCCCCAGCACAGGCCCCTCCCCAACACAGGCTCCTCCCCAGCACAGGCTCATCCCCCAAAACAGGCCCTGCCCCAGCACAGGCTCCTCCCCCAGCATAGGCCCCACCCCAGCACAGGCTCCTCCCCAACACCGGCCCCCACCCCAACGCAGGCCCCTCCCCCAACACAGGCCCCCACCCCAAGGCAGGCCCCTCCCCCAGCACAGGCCCCTCCCCAGCACAGGCCCCTCCCCCAGCACTGGCCCCTCCCCCAGTACAGGCCCCCTCCCCCAGCACAGGCCCCTCCCCAAGCACAGTCTCCTCCCCCAGCACAGGCCCCACCCCCAGCACAGGCCCCACCCCCAGCACAGGCCCCACCCCCAGCACAGGCCCCTCCCCCAGCACAGGCCCCTCCCCCAGCACAGGCCCCTCCCCCAGCACAGGCCCCTCCCCAGCACAGGCCCCTCCCCCAACACAGGCTCCACCCCCCAGCACAGGCTCCTCCCCCAACACAGGCCCCCCCACCCCAATGCAGGCCCCTCCCCCAACACAGGCCCCCACCCCAATGCAGGCCCCTCCCCCAGCACAGGCCCCTCCCCAGCACAGGCCCCTCCCCCAGCACAGGCTCCTCCCCAACACAGATCCCTCCCCCAACACGCTCCTCTCCCAGCACAGGCCCCGCCCCAACACAGGCCCCTCCCCCAACACAGGCTCCTCTCCCAGCACAGGCCCCTCCCCAACACAGGCCCCTCCCCAACACAGGCTCCACCCCCAGCACAGGCTCCTCCCCCAACACAGGCCCTGCCCTAGCACAGGCTCCTCCCCCAGCACAGGCCCCAACCCCCCGCACAGGCTCCTCCCCAGTCACAGGCCCCCCCACCCCAACGCAGGCCCCTCCCCCAACACAGGCCCCCACCTCAATGCAGGCCCCTCCCCTAGCACAGGCCACTCCCCCAGCACAGGCTCCTCCCCAACACAGATTCCTCCCCCAACACAGGCTCCTCCCCCAGCACAGGCCCCTACCCAACACAGGCCCCTCCCCCAACACAGGCTCTTCCCCCAGCACAGGTTCCTCCCCAACACAGGCCCTGCCCCAGCACAAGCTCCTCCCCAGCACAGGCTCCTCCCCCCGCACTGGCCCCTCCCCATCACAGGCCCCTCCCCCAACACAGGCTCCTCCCCCAGCACAGGCTCCTCCCCCAACACAGGCCCTGCCCCAGCACAGGCTCTTCCCCCAGCACTGGACCTTGTGTCGGAGAGAGGTGATAAGCCAGCTTGCAGTTGATTGCTGCTGAACCATGGTCCCGGGCACCCAGTTCGACCCATTGGCTGATTAGATTGAGTGGCGGGTGGAGCAGCAGGGCTATTCGAAAGGTGAGGCAGGTCCAGAACCCAGAGCAGCGTGCAAAGAGGAAGACCACCCAATGAGCGTGAAGCCCACTGGTAACCACCACCCAATCACCCCACACATGGTGCAGGGGCCCAGGATTAATCTCCAGGATACCACTGTGGACAACTGGGCAGGAAGACAATAAGGAATGAAAAATGTGATTTTCTTTAAACACTTTTGTTTATTGGTTCTAAAATTATTGGAGATGGGAAACAGACTGTTTGACTGACAGTCAGGAATCATCCAATCAGATGAAGAAGGTTCCGTTCACTTTCCAATCAGAGTGGGGGCGGGGCGCCGCGAGGCTTGGTGTGTCAATCGACCAATGGCGGGAGAGTGGGGGCGGGGCGCCGCGAGGCTTGGTGTGTCAATCGACCAATGGCGGGAGAGTGGGGGCGGGGCGCCGCGAGGCTAGGTGTGTCGATCGACCAATGGCGGGAGAGTGGGGGCAGGGCACTGCGAGGCTAGGTGTGTCGATCGACCAATGGCGGGAGAGTGGGGGCGGGGCACCGCGAAGCTAGGTGTGTCGATCGACCAATGGCGGGAGAGTGGGGGCGGGGCACCGCGAGGCTAGGTGTGTCGATCGACCAATGGTGGGAGAGTGGGGGCGGGGCACCGCGAGGCTAGGTGTGTCGAGTGACCAATGGCGGGAGAGTGGGGGCGGGGCACCGCGAGGCTAGGTGTGTCGCTCGACCAATGGCGGGAGAGTGGGGGCGGGGCGCCGTGAGGCTAGGTGTGTCGAGTGACCAATGGCGGGAGAGTGGGGGCGGGGCGCCGCGAGGCTAGGTGTGTCGAGTGACCAATGGCGGGAGAGTGGGGGCGGGGCGCCGCGAGGCTAGGTGTGTCGAGTGACCAATGGCGGGAGAGTGGGGGCGGGGCACCGCGAGGCTAGGTGTGTCGAGTGACCAATGGCGGGAGAGTGGGGGCGGGGCACCGCGAGGCTAGGTGTGTCGAGTGACCAATGGCGGGAGAGTGGGGGCGGGGCACCGCGAGGCTAGGTGTGTCGATCGACCAATGGCGGGAGAGTGGGGGCGGGGCACCGCGAGGCTAGGTGTGTCGAGTGACCAATGGCGGGAGAGTGGGGGCGGGGCGCCGCGAGGCTAGGTGTGTCGATCGACCAATGGCGGGAGAGTGGGGGCGGGGCACCACGAGGCTAGGTGTGTCGAGCGACCAATGGCGGGGCGGGTGGAGGCAGGAGGTCATGTGATGAAATCTCCAGGAACACATCCCAAGTTACAATGTTCAGTTCCAGAGATTCCTGTGGTGTCGCTCTGCCACTATAAATGTTGTGGACGGAACTTCCAGCCTTCCTGACCTGACCCGGAGGCAGCTCCTGAGGTCGGGGTGTGTAAATATCGTGTGCAGGCGGTGGGGCTGGTTACCGTGTTACTAGGACGCCCCTGCCAGGTGTGGGGGGGCGATGGGGGAAGGATAATTGATGTGGCATCTTGCTGCAGCAGAAGAGGGAGTGATTTCTAAAAGCCTAAGGTGGGGCGAGAAATGTTTTTTTGAAGCTATAAATCGCTTCGATGGGGAAGAGGGTGATCTACACTAACACACACTCTGTGTTGAATGGACTTCCACACACAGTCACTGGGAGATCACTGCTACAGACTGTGACCTGTACCTCGCCCCCTCACACAGCACTGCAGGGTCAACAGTTGCTGCTTCTCCTGTGATTGGCTACTCAGTCTAAGGCTGATCTAATGCTCTTTTCCCTTTGACCTGTACAGGGATCGGGGTGATCAGTCTGGAGAGGGCATATCCCCTGTGCCTGGGGTCAAATATTGGCACAACAACCACAGCAATACTGGCAGCCCTGGCCAGCCCAGCTGAGCAACTGGGGCACGCTGTGCAGGTAACGCACACTCACACTCTCACTCTCACACACACACATACTCAGACACACACTCACACTCACACATGCACACTCTCACACTCACACACACACTCACACATTCACACACACACTCACACACACACACACACTCACACTCACACACACTCACACACACACTTGCACACACACACACACACACACACTCGCACACACACTCACACTCACACTCACACTCACACACACACTCACACTCACACACACTTGCACACACACTCACACACACTTGCACACACACTCACACACACACACACTTGCACACACACTCACACACACACTTGCACACACACTCACACTCACACTCACACACACACTTGCACACACACTCACACTTGCACTCACACACACACACACTCACACTTACACACACACTCACACACACACACACACACTCACACACACACTCACACTCACACTCACACTCACACACTCACACTCACACACTCACACTCCCTCTCCCCTCCCCAATGCTTTGGCACATGTTGATCCAGTTATTAGTCCTTTCCTCTTTCCCAGTTTATCCTCTCCCCTCTTTTCCTGAAGGTGTTAACTTCTGAAGGAGCATGTTTCCATGGTTTCCAGCAGCCATCCCATACCTCACCCTAAAGCCGAGATAGTGAAGGTATTGAAGCTATTGGGGCATGGGGGCACCACACGGAGCCCAATGCCCTTCTCACTCGCCCTCCACAAACACTTTGCAGTGGGTTTGGTGAAGAGTGAGATGATGATTTTAAAATAGGGCTTTAGATTCTGAGCTAAGAGTCACAGGATTAAACCTGAAGACAGAGAGGACATAATCCAGGATTGTAAAATACTGAGATAAGAGAATTGTTAGTGAGTTATTCAATTAAGACTGAATGGAGAAGTAGAGAACTTTATAAAATATACAAACCTCTTACAAAGTTGGGGATATGTGGACCAAGCGTGAGGCTGCGCCGCTCAAGCTGTGACAGAGAGGTGGGTGAATGTGCAGTTAGGGACACGAGGTTAGGACGAGCACAAGTAGAGATTATTGAGCATCGTGTGGGACATGCTGGTTCCTCAGCTTTGTGCCTTAGGAATACATATCTGGAATTTAGACATGATCTTCCATCCAATTTGGAAAATGAATGACAGAGGCACTGAACATGGTCTGGGATAGCGCATGGCCAACCTGTAAACACTGGCCCTGGCAAATCCAGCCCTCCCATCCCAGGGAGCTCAGCCTATTAGTAGTTAGATTCCTTACTCATTGGGTTGTCCCGTCTGAATTTATGTGTCCTGGAGGTTTGGAAAGGGCAGCTCTTAGTGCCTTTGCCTCAATGGGGGATAAATCCAAAAATCAGAACCTCTATGACATGTTTATATCAGTAGCCTGAGATATATGCAGATCAATGCCAACAGGCATTTGAACTTGATATCTGGCTCCCATGGTAACCAGCTAAACAGCCAATGAGATGAGAGCTTGGGGGCTCCTGGTCTAGGATATGGAATCTCAATTTGGTTTATTCTAGGGGGAGTCGGGCGTATTTGTGTAGAGCTTTTCCTCAGTGTGGTACATGGGCTGGATAAACCTCAGTCAGAGCAGATGGTATATGGGCTGAGGAGGGAAGAGATCTGTTAGGCTGATGACTATTTCTCACCTTTCTAATGCTCGTAATACCCAGTCATGAACAATCCTGACACTGATGACCCTTCTCCTTTGCCAGGTTGCCCTCGTCCATCTGTTCTTTAACCTATCTGGGATTCTCTTGTGGTATGCCATTCCACGTCTGCGATTCCCAATCTCGCTGGCCAAGATTTTTGGAAATATTACTGCCCGATATCGCTGGTTTCCAGTCATGTACTTGCTGCTGAGTTTTATCCTCATCCCTGGGACTCTCTTTGGGTTGTCCATGGCAGGTTGGATAGTGCTGGGAGCCATCGCCGGGCCCATCCTCCTCATCCTCATCCTCGTCACCACCATCAACATCATCCAGAAGAAGCGCCCCCAGTGTCTCCCCCCGAGACTGCGTTCCTGGGACTTCCTGCCCCTCTGGATGCACTCATTCCGCCCACTGGACAGAGTCCTGACATCCTGCTGTTCCCACCGCTGCTGTCGCTGCTGTCACTGCTGCAGGACGATCACCAGTTCCCAGGAGCCCACCACAGGCCAGCTCCAAACACATGCTCCATCAAAGGAGGGCGGCTGCTATGATAACGAAGTGAGCGTGGAAAATGAGCAGCTCTGAAGAGTCATCGGCCATTCGACAGTCGGACTTGTCTTTGAGATCTGTTGTCATTTAACTGAAGGTGTGTGCTTACTCCATCTGTAAGCTGTGCAGGGAGCTGCAGATACCCAGTGGGCACAGCTCTCCCTAGTGCACAGAATGGATCGTCAAAACCCTGCAACCTAATCCTGCAAACATTTAAATAAAGAAATTAAAAAAGGAGAGTCGGGGACGAGCAGTAGTGTGTGTATTAATGTGAGTACCAGTCTTTGTAAAAGTGTGTGGCTGGGAAATTGGACCTCTTTGCGCCGGCCATTAAGGTTGATTTGGACGAAAAAATGGCAGCCGCCTCGCTTCCGTTCACTTCCGATGCGGAGTGCGGTGGCCGCCACTTTGGGCAGGTTGGCAGCGCTGCCGTTGCCTACATTCGCTCCAGATGTTTAGATGAGCCAGAACATGATGTCAATCGGTGTGCAATGCTGAGGTGATGCACGTTCTGGGATTTTGGACCTCGCCATTCCTTTTAACACCCTCTCCAAAGCACGCACGGGAGAACATGCGTGCAGCAGTACGACAGACCCCGAACAAGCAATTCTTAAAGGGACACACGCAACTTTCAGGTAAGTTGCTTTTTGCTTTTGTGCTGGTTTCTTTACATTTTATTGGAGTAGTAGCTTGATGCAATACATTTAAAAAGTTGTTAAAGTGTGCAAGGAACGCTGCTGGACGTTTGCAAGGCTTTGGCTCTTAGAAGAAGGCCCCTGAGAAGACCACTTGCTCCCAGTCCTGGTGTAACATTATCTTATATCGTATTATTAAGAGGCTTACAAGTAGATATCGTTGAGTACTCTTTATTAGGTCTTGAGTCAGTGCCAGCTCGTGTAGTACTGCCGCATGGCCAAGATGGCTTCCTATTTATCCGACTGCCGTCAAGCAGCTGTCTTTACTACAGCTACTGTCAAGCAGCTGTCTTTACTACAGCTACAGTTATCTGTACATCTTTCCCCCTCAACGATGACATAAACAGTAAACACCATAACATAACATAACACATAGAACACATATTAACAACATATAAAAACAGTCAGTGTAACTACTATTAATTACTATTAACAACATGTAAAAACAGTCAGTGTAACTATACCTTGCAATAACTGCCGGTACATATAAACACTACCCACACCCAGAAGTCCATTAGCTGTTTACAGTCTTTCCCTTGTCTACAGGTCGAGTCTAACGACAGGCTTTCTGGTGCGCTGTGACCTGCGTAGCTGAGCGGGTATTTGCTGGGCCAACCCAGTTGTGTCCATTAAGTTCATGTCTGTACCATACGGATCCCTTGTCTCATTGTCACCCCTGTGTACTTCATCACTTTGTGGCATTGCCCTCGTCTCCTCGTCACTCTGTCGGATTTCCATCATCAGCTCATCCTCTCTGTCCTCCTGTGGCTGATAGGTCTCGGTGGTTTTCAGTAGGTGCCTCCTGTTTCTGCGATACACATTGCCATTTTCTGTCATGACACTGTATGACCTGGGGGCAACCTGTTGTAGAACGGTGGCTCTTTGATTCCATGACCCGGGCCCTTCAATGCGAACTACATCCTTCTCCTGTAGAGGCACTAATGCAGTGGCTGTGCGGTCATGGAGCGTTTTTTGTTTCCGCTGAAGTTTCCGGGCCTTGTCTGCCCATACCTCATCTCTGTGATCAGGTGTGACATGACTGGGAAGTCGAGTACGGATTTTGCGACCCAGTAAGAGCTCAGCTGGAGACTTGCCACTTTCCAGCGGGGCCGCCCTGTACGGCATCATGGCCAGATATGGGTCAGTGTTGCTGTGTGCTGCTTTCCTTAATAGTCTTTTCACAATCTGCACCCCCTTCTCCGCTTTTCCATTGGCTTGAGGGTAGAGCGGGCTGGAGGTTACATGTTTAAACTCATACTCTGTAGCAAACGACTGAAACTCATGACTGGCATAGGGAGAGCCATTATCAGAGACCAGAGTTAGAGGGATGCCCTGCCTGGAAAAGATTGACTTCAGGTGAGTTATCACAGCTCTTGACGTGGTGCTGGGTAGGAGAGCAATCTCAGGATAATTAGAGTAATAATCAATAACTAACAAATAGTCTTTTCCTTTGTAGTGAAAAATATCAGTTCCTACCTTTTCCCAAGGTTGTGATAGGAGCTCTGTGGTAATGAGGGGCTCTTTTGTTTGCTTGTAGTGATACTCCTGACATGTAGCACACTCACTGATCATCTGGTCAATATCAGAGTTTATGTTTGGCCAGTAGAGTGCCTCACGTGCTCTCCTTTTTGACTTTTCCACACCCAGGTGCCCTTCATGTATCCTGTGAAGCATTTCTCGTCGCATAGAGATGGGCACTACAATCCTGTCACACTTAAGCAGTATTCCATTGACCACAGAAAGCTCAGACTGAATATGATGATATTGTTTACATGACCCTTTCTTCCAACCCTCCTTTGATGTCTCTGTGGCTATCTTTGATAGTTGTTCCTGTGAGGCAGACAATGCTGCATAGACCATATCCACATGAAGGTCCACATCCTCTTCTGTTTCACTGTTTTGTGTGGCACGAGGCGCAGCCCTGGATAGTGTATCTGCTATGAACATTTGTGTCCCTGGCACATATGTGAGCTCAAAATCATAACATTGTAGTCTCATCATTAGGCGCTGTATCCGTGATGACATGTCACACAGATTCTTTTTTGCGATCCCTAGCAGTGGCTTATGGTCAGTTTCTAGGATAACCTTGGGAAGTCCATAGATGTAGGTATGAAATTTTTCACACCCAAATGCCAAGCCCAGGCACTCCTCTATTTGCGCGTACCAGCACTCTGTAGCCGTCATGGAGCGTGATGCATATGCCACTGGTTGCCATTCTCCTTCATCTTCCTGTAGAAGGACAGCCCCTAATCCATCCTTGGAGGCATCTGTGGACACTTTTGTCCTCTTTTTAGGGCAGAAGAACTTCAGTAGGGGTTCACTTGCTAGAATGTGTAGCAGCCCCTTCCATTCATTCTTATGTTCATGTCCCCATTGGAACTCTGTCTCTTGGTGCAGCAGTTTTCTCAAGTGAGCAGTTTTCACTGCCAGATTTGGAATGAATTTCCCTAGGTAATTAACCATGCTGAAGCCCTTTCTTGTCCTTCGGTTTTTCCATGTCATGTATGGCCTTTACCTTTGACTTGTCTGGCTGAATCCCTTCTGCAGAAATCTTGTCCCCGAGGAATGTGATTTCATTGACGCTGAACTGACATTTGTCTTTATTTAGTTTGAGTCCATACTGCCGTATCCTCTGAAGTGTTTTTTCCAGTCTGGTGTCGTGCTCTCCGAGTGGAGCCCCATACTACCAGATCATCCACGTACACCCGCACACCATCCAGGCCCTCGATGATTTGCTCCATTGCTCTGTGGAAGATTTCTGGGGCAGAGCTAATGCCGAAGGGCAGGCGCTGGTAAGAGTATCGACCAAACGGGGTGTTAAAGGTGCACAGCTTAGTACTCTCTTCATCAAGTTTCAGCTGCCAGAATCCATGCGAGGTGTCCATCTTGGAGAAGAATTTTGCTCCTGTCCTTTCGCTGACTATTTCCTCTCTCTTAGGGATTTGATAGTGCTCTCTTTTTATATTAGCGTTAAGGTCCTTGGGATCCATGCAGACACGCAATTTATCAGTCTTTTTTGAATTGACGCAAACCATGGAATTTACCCAGTCAGTCACTTCCTCAGCCTTCTTTATGGCACCTAGTCCCTCCATGCGGTCCAGCTCTTTCCGCAGTTTCTCACGGAGGGCCACCGAAACTCTCCTGGGTGCGTGAATCACAGGTTGTGCGTCATCTCTCAGTTTGATGGAGCATGTAAAAGGCAGTGCTCCAAAACCCTGAAATACATCTGCGTACTTGTGTGTTATAGCATCATGTACTGTGCTGTCTTAGGGGGCACTCTGCACACAGTTCAGTTCATTAATAGTATAGTGTAGCAGTCTACGTACTCCTAGCAAAAAATACTGAACTCGGAGAGGTTCAACAGAAAAGGGTTAATTGTTGAGGCTGCATGCTGAACACAAAATGGAGTCAGAGACTACACAAAGTACAACTCTTTTTCATCAGTGCACAGCTTCGACTGCTCCTCCCCCGCTCTGGGCTTAACTATGCTGCAGATCGAGTTTCTTAAAAGTGTGATCCTTCTTAAAGGCATGACGCCTGATTTATAGTCTACGGACCAGAAAGCGGATTGTGTCCGTTCTGTGATCGGTACGCCACACAGCTCCCCCCAGAATTTGCTAGTAGGGCGTGGCGGCTTGATGGCACGGCCGGAACGGCTCTTGGCGGTTGGTATTGGGAGCGGGGCGGTCGGACGCAACGGGCTCTTAAGCGGTCTGCCCCGCGGTGGGGGTTGGCCCACTTGAACGGGTTCGTCAGGCTCTAGGTGCGCCAGCTTGAGCCGGTCGACCGACACCTTGTCAGTTCTGCCGCCCACTTCGAGGAGGAAGAACTTGTCCCCCGTCTGGAGTACCTTGTAGGGTCCGTCGTATGGGGGCCGTAGAGGTCCTCGGTGGGCGTCATGGCGCACGAAAACAAATTTGGCCATGTGCAGGCTAGGTGGTACGCGGGTTGCTGGTTCGCCGTGCCGGCCGGTGGGTACTGGAGTGAACTGTTGTGCTCGGTTGGCGAAAGCACGGCGTTGCTGGTCAGCCGACCGGGGGTCGTGGCGGTGGGCAGGAACTCTCCGGGTACGCACAGCGGCTGGCCGTACATGAGTTCCGCCGCCGAGGCTTGCAGGTCTTCCTTAACCACGGAGCGTAGGCCGAGTAGCACCCACGGGAGGCGGTCGATCCAAGCCTCGTCCTCGAGGCTGGCGCAGAGGGACGCCTTCATGGACCTGTGGAATTGCTCGCACAGTCCGTTGGCTTGGGGGTGGTAAGCCGTGGTGCGGTGAACGGCCACCCCGAGGTTTCGGGCGATGGCGGCCCACAGATCAGAGGTGAACTGCGGGCCTCTATCCGACGTCATCACCGAATCACAGAAATCACAGAATCACAGAAACCCCACAGTGCAGATAGAGGCCATTTCGGCCCATCGAGCCTGCACCGACACATATCCCACCCGATCCCCGTAACCCCTAGACCAACACATATCCCTCCCTATCCCCGTAACCCCACGTATTTAATCCCCCTAACACTAAGGGTCAATTTATCATAGCCAATCAACCTAACCCGCACATCTTTGGACTGTACTCATGTCAGAGGGGACGCCGAACCGAGCGACCCAGGTACCGATGAATGCCCTCGCGATGTTGGCGGTGGTGGTGGACGTCAGTGGAATGGCCTCGGGCCAGCGGGTGGTACGGTCCACGATTGTCAGCAGGTGCGTGTGACCTTGTGATGGCGGCAGGGGGCCGACGAGGTCGATGTGGATGTGGTTGAACCTTCTTTCTGGCACGGTGAACTCCTCGAGTGGGGCTTTGACGTGTTGGTGGATTTTGGCACGCTGGCAAGCTATGCAGGATCTGGCCCAGACGTGCACATCTTTGCGCAGGCCACGCCAGACAAATCGGTTGGCCACCAGTCTAATTGACGCGCGGGTGCCGGGGTGTCAGAGGCCGTGGACGATGTCGAACACCCGTTTTCGCCAGGACGCCGGGACTACAGGGCGGGGTTGCACCAAGGAGGTGTCGCATTTGACTGTGACGGTGGACGGGCCGCTGGCGACATCGGTCAGTCGCAGCCCTGGGAGGGTTGTGGGCGCGGAGAGCAGATCGGGATCGGTGCATTGCTCCGCTGCCAGTTGAGCATAGTCCACTGCCAGGTGGGCGCCGTGGACGGCGGGGCGGGATAGGCAGTCGGACACCACGTTGTCTCGACCGGAGACGTGCCGGATGTCCGTGGTGAATTCGGACACCGCAGCGAGCTGGCGTTGTTGCCTGGCTGACCACGGGTCCGCAGATTTCGCCATCGCGAATGTCAGGGGTTTGTGGTCGACAAACGCGGTGAAGGGGCGGCCCTCCAGAAGAAATCTAAAATGGCGGACTGCCAGGTACAGTGCGAGGAGCTCGCGGTCCATGGCGCTGTATTTGGCCTCCGGGGGGCGCAGTTGGCGGCTGAAAAATGCCAGCGGTTGCCAGGCCCCGTCGACCCACTGCTCGTACACGGCGCCGACCACGTGGTCGGAGGCGTCCGTGGTGAGGGCCACCCTGGCGTTGGGCTGTGGGTGAGCGAGCATGGTGGCGTCGGCGAGCGCCTTTTTGGTGGAGTCGAAAGCAGTCAACATGTCCGCCGACCACTCGATCGCCATTCTGTCTTTCTTACCCCGGAGGGCTTCGTATAGGGGCCGCATGAGGGAGGCCGCTCCGGGAATGAAGCGGTTGTAAAAGTTGATCAACCCCAAGAACTCCTGGAGGCCTTTGATGGTGGTAGGCCGGGGGAACTGCTGGACGGCTTGCACCTTGGCGGGCAGGGGAATGGCTCCGTCCTGCGTGATGTGGTGGCCGAGGAATTCGATCCTGCTGAGGCCGAATTGGCACTTGGCTGGGCTGATGATGAGCCCGTGCTCACTGAGCCGCTGGAACAGGGTGCGGAGGTGCTCGATGTGTTCCTGCTTGGAGGAACTAGCTACCAGGATGTCATCCAGGTAGACAAAGAGGAACTTCAGGTCCCGGAGGACCGAGTCCATGAGCTGCTGGAAGGCCTGGGCCGCATTTTTGAGGCCGAAGGGCATTCGGAGGAACTCGAATAGCCCAAAAGGGGTGATTATGGCCGTCTTGGGAACATCCATGGGGTGGACTGGCATCTGATGGTAACCGCGCACCAGGTCGACTTTGAAGGCGAGAAGTCTTGAATGTGCGGTATGGTGTACCGATCCGGCGTGGTGGCGTTGTTTAGGCGCCAGTAGTCCCCGCAGGGGCGCCATCCCCCGTCGGGTTTGGTGACGATGTGGAGTGGGGAGGCCCAGGGGCTGTTGGAGCGGCGGATGATGCCGAGCTGTTCCATTGTGGCAAACTCGGCCCGCGCAATCTCCAGCTTGGCCGGGTCCAGCCTGCGGGCATGGGCATACGCCGGTGGGCCTGTGGTGGGGATGAAGTGTTTTACCCCATGCTTAGCAACCTTCGTGGAGAAGGTCGGGTTGGTGAGGGCTGGGAACTCAGCCAGGAGTGCTGAGTAGTCGTCCGTTGAGCGGGCGCGGCACTGCCACGCCATTTCGGCGGGTTGGGGGGGGCCATGGCACCCGGGACAAGTGACATGGTGTTCATGTCCACGAGGCGGCGCCGAAGCATGTCAACCAACAGGCCGTGGGCGCACAGGAAATCCGCACCGAGGAGCGGGGAGAGCACCTTGGCAGTGATAAACTCCCAGTGGTAGCGGCGGCCTGCGAGCTCGATGGTGACGTTGCGGGTGCCGTACGTCCGGATGTCGGTGCCGTTGGCGGCAGCCAGCGCAGGGCCGCGGCTGCCTCGCTGGATCTCGAGGGCGGACGCGGGGATGATGCTGCGCACCCGTGTCGCATAGGAAACGGCGTCCGGAGGCGCTGTCCATAACGTACAGCAGCGCGCCTGCTTGCCCCATGGCCATCGTGTAGGCCGGTGTGGGGGCGGTTGGAAACATGCAGGGATGGCTGCAGCGGCGTGCCCATGTGCCGAACCGGGTATGGAAGTAGCAGTAGCCCTGGGTCAGAGGGCTTGGGGGACGTGGGGGCCTGGGGGGGCCTCGTGATCGAGCTGTGTGGCCGCGCGATGGAGGGTGGAGCGCGCGCCAACGCTGCGGATGTCGGGGGTGACGGCGTGGTTGGAGCTGGCGGACAGCAGCTTATCGGCTTCGTCGGCCAGGGCCTCGAGGTCCGTGAGGCTGGACGCCACGATTGCCGGGCAGATGCTGGGAGGTAGTTGGCGGAGAAAGAGCGTGCGGAAGAGGGAGCCGGGCGGTTTCTCGTCGGTCAGAGCAAGCATATGTGAGAGCAAGTCTGATGGCATGGAGTCACCGAGGCCCGGGAGGTCGAGGAGGTGGCAGTTGCGCAAGAATTGGGAGGCTGTGAATTTTTTAATGAGCGCGGCCTTGAGATGTGCGTACTTGCCTTCCTCCGGAGGGTTTTGTAGTGTTGTCCAGACTTTCGTGATTGTGGAGCTGCCCAGGGAGGCGAGGAGGTAGTCGTACATCGTTGCGTCGGCGGTGATGCCAAGGAGTCGGAATTGCGATTCGGCTTGAAGGAACCAGGCAGTGGCCAGGTCCTCCCTGAACACTGGCAGCTTCACAGAAACTGCGTTTGTGTCAGCCATGGTTATGCTTAGGAATCGTCCTGAGCGTCGGGGTCACCAATGTAGGAGTCTACGTACTCCTAGCAAAAAATACTGAACTCGGAGAGGTTCAACAGAAAAGGTTTAATTGTTGAGGCTGCATGCTGAACACAAAATGGAGTCAGAGACTACACAAAGTACAACTCTCTTTCATCAGTGCACAGCTTCGACTGCTCCTCCCCCGCTCTGGGCTTAACTATGTTGCAGATCAAGTTTCTTAAAGGTGTGATCCTTCTTAAAGGCATGACGCCTGATTTATAGTCTACGGACCGGAAAGCGGATTGTGTCCGTTCTGTGATCGGTACGCCACAATAGACTCATTTTACCAAGCCCAAATCCACACATGCCTTATCCCCCAACAGTGACTCATGTCCTTCAGACACTATAACAAACGTCAATGGGTGAATGCGATTTTTTACCTTAACATTCAGCCTACACGTTCCTTTTGTTTCAATACTTTGTCCATTGTACGCCTTCAAAGCCACTGTCTTGTTCAGTATTTTTGGTCTTACTTTGAGATTCCGTGCATCACTCCAGCTTATGAGGTTTGCCTTAGCACCTGTATCTAGCTTGAAGGGAACAATGGTGCCATTTACCAGCAAGGGGGCTATCCAAACTTCAGTCTTTAGTCCTACGGAATGTACTTCCTTTTCCATATCTTTACCCTGTTTTAAGTCATTTTGCACCATTCCAACATACAAAGTCTCCGATTCCATGTCTTCAGTCTCAATAACATGCACTGTCTTTTTACCTTCGGTTTTCTCTTCCCAAAAGCAGATTTTAGCAAGGTGGTTCCTGCCTTTACATTTTGCGCAGTTCTTCCCATAAGCCGGATATTGTCTTGACACGTGTCTATTGCCGCACCGTCTGCAATCATATGGCGTCATAGTCCTGAACTCTGTGCGCCCTCTTGTGTCCCTTCTGTGTACTACATCCACTGGTAGGTTGTCCAGTCCCAGCGCTCTCACGCCCGTTGCTGTAGTTCTCCCATCGAATTTTTGCGTGTACATGGCTGAGAGTTCACTAGCATGACATATTTTTACTGCAGCATCCAAAGTTAAGTCATTGTCCCTAAGCATTCTCTCCCTCACCTTCTTGTCAAGTATTCCGAAAACAACCTGATCGCGTATCATCGATTCCTTCAAGTCTCCAAAGTTACATGTTTGTGCTTTTGTTTTTAAGTCCGTCAGAAAAACATCAAAGGATTCTCCTTGCTTTTGCCCGCGGGAGCGAAAAACAAGTCTCTTGAACGTTTCATTCTTTTTAGGTCTGCAGTATTTATCGAACAAATCTATCACCTTGTCCAGATCATTTTTGTCACCTTCAGCTGCGAACGTAAATGTATTATACAGCTCGATTGCCTGCGAGCCAGCCACTGTTAGCAACAAAGCTACCTTATGTGTTCCAGAGCTAGTTGTGGCGTCGATCGCTGTGAGGTAGAGAAGAAAGCGTTGTTTGAATTCGCGCCAATTTTCATCCAGATTTCCTTCAAGTTGCAGGCTAGTCGGTGGTTTTATCCCTTCCATTGTTGTGGTATGCCCGTATCGTGCGTTCTATAAATCCTGGTACCATGTAACGTTATCTTATATCGTAGTGTTAAGAGGCTTACGAGTAGATATCGTTGAGTACTCTTTATTAGGTCTTGAGTCAGTGCCAGCTCGTGTAGTACTGCCGCATGGCCAAGATGGCTTCCTATTTATCCGACTGCCGTCAAGCAGCTGTCTTTACTACAGCTACCGTCAAGCAGCTGTCTTTACTACAGCTACAGTTATCTGTACACCTGGGGCCGCTAGTTCCAGTCCCCCTTGGGCTGCAGCATGACATGGAGATGGAGCAGAGGCAGCAAAGGGGACAAGCTGCTCACAGAGGGAGGAGAAGGAGGAGGAAGAGGAGGAGGAAAAAGCGGAAGAGGAAAAAGCGGAAGAGGAGGAAGCAGAAGGAAGGAGGCATCCCAGACAGTCCCTTTCTGCCCGGGGTATCCGGGATTGAGTCATCTAACTGCGGTACCACTGAATGCAACCCCAATTCCCCTCTCAACATTTGTCCCACACCTTACCTTCCCTCTGTTACTGACCATCACAGAGTCATCTTGGCCACAATGCTGAAATAAAAGCCACCACAAAGCAAAGTATCCAATCCAACTTTATCCATATACGCATCCAATATTACATCAAAAATTCAACTAATCACCCTTATGCATTCCCTTAGTGAGTGTCTTGCATGTGCCTTTGCCTATCTTAGTGCTCCTACACAGTGCTACCCCAGTGGCTGCAGCATGGCTGGTGGAAGGCTGCTGACCTTCAGTGGGGGAGATTGCAGATGGCCTTGCAGGACGACCTCGAGGAGCTGGTGGCAGGGAGTGTCAAATCGAGTGACGGTGTTGCTTCTTCTTCACTCCTCTCCCTCTTCTTGGTCAACCACTGGCTGTTTTGGGTGTCTGAAATGAGAAAAGCACAAGGGTAGGGTTGTGGTGAAGGATGGGGAGTAAAGAGGTGCATGCTTACATCATGTGCAGCTTGTAAATCAGAAGAGATTGTGGGCTGAGGGGAAAGTGGGATGTGAGAAGGAGGATAACATGAGGATATCGACATCTTGTATTCTTTCAGCCCTGCCGCTGGCCATGGGCTCAGCCATGCCCCTGCCCAGCACTGTCTCCTCCAAGGGGGTAAGGTGAAGCTAGGAATGTGAGGTATGCTTCATGTTTGGTAGAGATTGTTGGTAAGTGAGTGATGGGGGGGACTCGTGCATTGAGCAGCGTGTGAGGCTAGTGGTGCAGTTGGTAGGAGACGGCTTTTGAAGATGCATTCACTGACCTTGACCACTCGTCTGAGGTCATGAAGCTACTTTGGGCACTGGAGCCAGGTCCTGGGGGTTAAACTGCTGGCAGTGATGGCCTCGGCGATCTGGTCCCACATCCTTCTTTCTGGAGGGCCTCCTGGCCCACTGTGGGTAGAGGACCTCTCTTTCAGTGTTGAACCCCTGCAACAAAGCTGGAGTGCTGTGTCTGAGACCCTGGGTGCCTTCCCTGGCCTGTTGAGCCATTTGGGTTAGTGCTGAAGCACTTTTACCACTTTTCATCAGCAGAAAGCAGCTCACCTTTAAGAGGTGCAGACTGTACTTAAGAGGAGCAGACTATAAGCTAGCTTTGCTCGAGCAACGAGAATGTTGGCCCCCTGCCAAGCGCACAGCCTGTCAGCAGCATGTTCTGCAGCTATGCACTGCAGTCATTACAATCAGCAGGCAGCACGAAGTTGACGTCCTGCCTGCGCTCTAAGGGCGCAGGCGTATCTCACATCGTGGGGCCTGCGCTCAGTTTTTAGCACGATCAAATTTATAGGCCTGCATGTATTAATGTGAGTACGAGTGTGTGTGTGCGTGTGAGTATGAGTGTGTGTGTGAGTACGAGTGTGAGTGTGAGTACGAGTGTGTGTGTGTGAGTGTGAGTACGAGTATGTGTGTGGGTATGAATGTGAGTGTGAGTACGGGTGAGTGTGAGTACGAGTGTATGTGTATTGATGTGAGTGTAAGTATGAGTGTATGTGTATTAACATGAGTGTGAGTACGAGTGTGAGTGTGAGTACGAGTGTGTGTGTGAGTACGAGTGTGAGTGTGAGTATGAGTGTATGTGTATTAATGTGAGCACGAGTGTGTGTGAGTACGAGTGTGAGTAGGAGTGTGAGTGTGAGTACGTGTGTATGTGTATTAATGTGAGTACGAGTGTGAGTACGAGTGTGAGTGTGAGTAGGAGTGTGAGTGTGAGTATGAGTGTATGTGTATTAATGTGAGTACGAGTGTGTGTGAGTACGAGTGTGAGTGTGAGTAGGAGTGTGAGTGTGAGTACGTGTGTATGTGTATTAATGTGAGCACGGGTGTGAGTGTGAGTGTGAGCAGGAGTGTGAGTGTGAGTACGTGTGTATGGGTATTAATGTGAGTACGAGTGTGAGTGTGAGTACGTGTGTATGTGTATTAATGTGAGTACGAGTGTGAGTGTGAGTATGAGTGTGTGTGTGAGTATGAGTGTGAGTGTGAGTACGTGTGTATGTGTATTAATGTGAGTACGAGTGTGAGTGTGAGTATGAGTGTATGTGTATTAATGTGAGTACGCGTGTGAGCGTGAGTACGTGTGTATGTGTATTAATGTGAGTATGAGTGTGAGTGTGAGTACGTGTCTATGTGTATTAATGTGAGTACGAGTGTGAGTGAGTACGTGTGTATGTGTATTAATGTGAGTACGAGTGTGAGTGTGAGTACGAGTGTATGTGTATTAATGTGAGTACGAGTGTGAGTGTGAGTATGTGTGTATGTGTATTAATGTGAGTACGAGTGTGAGTGTGAGTACGAGTGTGAGTGTGAGTACGTGTGTATGTGTATTAATGTGAGTACGAGTGTGAGTGTGAGTACGAGTGTATGTGTATTAATGTGAGTACGAGTGTATGCGTTTATCTGTGTGTGTGGGTATCTGTGTATGTGGATATTTGCGTAGTGACCACCGCACAGTCATTGTGGAGACGAAGTCCCATCTTCACACTGAGGACACCCTCCATCGTGTTGTGTGGCACTACCACCGTGCTATATGGGATAGATTCAGAACAGATCTAGCAGCTCAAAACTAGGCATCCATGAAGGGCTGTGGCCAATCAGCAGTAGAATTGTATTCCACCACAATCTGTAAACTCATGGCCCAGCATATCCCTCACGCTACCATTAACATCAAGCCAGGGGACCAATCTTGATTCAATGAGGAGTGTAGACGAGCATGCCAGGAGCAGCACCAGGCTTACCTAAAAATGAGGTGCCAAACTGATGAAGCTACAACACAGGATTATATGCATGCTAAACAGCAGAACCAGCATGCTGTAGAAAGGGCAAAGTGTTCCCCAATAACTGAATATCCTTCCCCGTACCTAAATAAAGGAATATCCTAGTCTGTACCCCTCCAATAACTGAATATCCTTCTCTGTATCACAATAGAAACATAGAAGATAGGAGCAGGAGTAGGCCATTCGGCCCTTCGAGCCTGCTCCGCCATTCAATGAGATCATGGCTGATCATCCAAATTCAGTACCCTGTCCCTGCCTTCTCCCCATATCCCTTGATCCCTTTAGCCTCAAGAAACATATCCAACTCTTTCTTGAATATATTTAATGAACCGGCCTCCACCACCCTCTGTGGCAGAGAATTCCACAGGTTCACCACTCTCTGGGTGAAGAAATTCCTCCTCATTTCTGTCCTAAATGGCTTACCCCTTATCCTTTGACTATGACCCCTGGTTCTGGACTCCCCGGCCATCAGAAACATCCTTTCTGCATCTAGTCTGTCCAGACCTGACAGAATTTTATAGGTTTCGATGAGATCCCCTCTCAATCTTCTAAACTCCAGTGAGTATAAGCCCAATCGACACAATCTCTCCTCGTACGTCATTCCTGCCATCCCAGGTATCAGCCTGGTGAATCTTCGCTGCACTCCCTCCATGGCAAGAACGTCCTTCCTCAGGTAAGGTGACCAAAACTGCACACAATACTCAAGGTGTGGTCTCACCAAGGCCCTGTACAACTGCAGCAAGACATCCTTGTTCTTGTACTCGAACCCTCTTGCTACGAAGGCCAACATACCATTTGCCTTCTTAACCGCCTGCTGCACCTGCATGCTTACCTTCAGCGACTGGTGCACGATAACACCCAGGTCTCTTTGCACTCCCCCTTCTCCCAATATATTGCCATTCAAATAATAATCTGCCTTCCTGTTTTTGCCACCAAAGTGGATAACCTCACATTTATCCACATTATAGTGCATTTGCCATGTTTCTGCTCAATCACCCAACCTGTCCAAATCGTACTGGAGTTTCACTACATCCTCCTCACAGCTTACCCTCCCACCCAGCTTTGTGTCATCTGCAAATTTGGAGATATTACATCCAATTCCCTCATCCAGATCATTAATATATATTGTGAACAGCTGGGGTCCTAGGACCGATCCTTGCGGTACCCCACTAGTCACTGCCTGCCACTCGGAAAACGACCCGTTTATTCCAACTCTTTGCTTTCTGTCCGCCAACCAGTTCTCTATCCAAGTCAATACCTTGCCCCCAATCCCTTGTGCCTTAATTTTGCACGCTAATCTCTTATGTGGGAACTTATCGAAAGCCTTCTGAAAGTCCAAATACACCACATCCACTGGTTCTCCCTTATCTATTTTACCAGTTACATCCTCAAAAAATTCCAGTAGATTAGTCAAGCATGATTTACCTTTTGTAAATCCATGTTGACTTTGTCCGATCCTGTCACTGCTTTCCAAGTGCTCTGCTATTACATTTTTATAATAGACTCTAGCATTTTCCCCACTACCGATGTCAGGCTTACCGGCCTATAATTCCCCGCTTTTTCTCTACCACCTTTTTTGAATAGTGGGGTAACATTAGCTACCCTCCAATCCATGGGTACTGTTCCAGAGTCTATCGAGTTCTGGAAGATGACCAGCAATGCATCTACTATCTCTAGGGCCACTTCCTTAAGTACCCTGTGATGTAGACCATCAGGCCCTGGGGATTTATCGGCCTTCAGTCCCATCAATTTTCCTAACACCATTTCCCTACAAATACTGATTTCTTTCAGTTCCTCCCCCTCATTAGACCCTATGTTCCCTGGCATCTCTGGGAGGTTATTTGTGTCCTCTTTTGTGAACACAGAACCAAAGTGTGTATTTAGTTGGTCTGCCATTTCCTTGTTTCCCCTGATTCTGACTGTAAGGAACCTACGCTTGACTTCACCAATCTTTTTCTCTTCACATATCTATAAAAGCTTTTACAGTCAGTTTTTATGTTCCCGGCAAGCTTACTCTCATATTCTATTTTCCCTTTCTTAATTAATCCCTTTGTCCTCCTTTGTTGACTCCTAAACTGCTCCCAATCCTCAGGATTATTGCTTTTTCTAGCCAATTTATATGTCCTCTCCTTGGATCTTATGCTATCCCTAATTTCCCTTGTTAGCCACGGTTGAGTCACCTTTTTTGTTTTATTTTTATGCCAAACTGGGATGAACAAATTCTGTAGCTCATCCATTCGGTCTTTGAATGTTTGCCATTGCCTATCCACCGTCAACCCTTTGAGTGCCATTCCCCAATCAATCCTACCTAACTCGCTCCTCAGACCATCGTAGTTTCCTTTATTTAAATTCAGGACCCTAGTCTCTGAGTCAAATAATTCATTCTCCATCTTAATGAAGAATTCGATCATATTATGATCGCTCTGACCCAAGGGGCCTCGTACAACAAGATTGCTAATTAATCCTTTCTCGTTACATAATACCCAGTCTAAGATGGCCTGATCTCTGGTTGGTTCCTCGACATATTGGTCCAGGAAGCCATCCCGTAAACACTCCAGGAATTCCTCCTCCACAGTATTGTTACTAATTTGGTTGACCCAATCTATATGTAGATTAAAGTCACCCATGATGACTGCTGTGCCCTTATTGCACGCTTCTTTAATTTCCCTTTTAATGCCATCCCCAACCTCCGCCTTACTGTTTGGAGGGTTTTTTTTCCCCTTAGTATTTCTCAATTCTACCCATACAGATTCCACGTCATCAGAGCTAATATCCTTCATTACAATTGTATTAATCCCTTCTTTAACCAGTAATGCTACCCCACCTCCCTTTCCTTTTTGCCTATCTTTCCTGAATATCGAATACCCCTGGATGTTGAGTTCCCAGTCTTGGCCATCCTTGAGCCACGTTTCCGTAATCCCAACCAAATCATATTCGTTTACCTCTATTTGCGCAGCCAATTCATCCACCTTGTTACAAATGCTCCTCACATTAAGACACAAAGCCTTCAGGCTTGTTTTTTTAACACTCTTAGACCTATTAGAATTATTATTTATTGTGGCCATGTTTGATTTAAACCGTTGATTTCTCTGACTGCCACTTTTGTTTTTCTCCTTCCTATCTTTTGCTTTTATCCCTGTTTTCCTTTCCTCTGTCTCCCTGCTCAGGTTCCCAACCCCCTGCCATTTTAGTTTAAACCCCCCCGAACAGTGCTATCAAACCTCCCCGCAAGGATATTTGTCCCACTCTGGTTCAGGTGCAACCCGTCCGACTTGTACAAGTCCCACCTTCCCCAGAAGCAGGCCCAGTGATCCAGGAAACTAAAGCTCTCCCTCCTGCACCAACTTGTTAGCCATGCATTCATCTGCTCTATCCTCCTATTCCTATACTCACTAGCACATGGCACTGGGAGTAATCCAGAGATTACAACCTTTGAGGTCCTACTCTTTAATCTGCTACCTAGCTCCCTAAATTCTTGCTTCAGGACCTCATCCCTCTTCCTACCCATGTTGTTGGTCCCAATGTGAACCACGACCTCTGCCTGTTCACCCTCCCCCTTCAGAATGCCCTGCAGCTGTTCAGTGACATCCTTGACCCTGGCACCAGGGAGGCAACAAACCATCCTGGAGTCACGTCTATGGCCACAGAAACGCCTATCTGTTCCCCTTACGATAGAATCCCCTACCACTATTGCTCTTCCACTCTTTTTCCTCCCTTCCTGAGCAGCAGAAGCACCCCTGGTGCCAGGAAGTTGGCTGCTGCTGCCTTCCTCTGGTAAGTCATCCCCCTCAACAGTATCCAAATTGGTATACCTGTTTGAAAGGGGGATGGCCACAGGGGTCCCCTGCACTACCTGCCTGTCTCTACTGCTCTGCCTGATGGTCACCCATTTCCCTTCTGCCTGCGCAGCCCTACCCTGCGGTGTGACCAACTCACTATACGTGTTATCCATGACCCTCTCAGCATCGTGAATGCTCCACAACCCATCCATCCGCAGCTCCAGCGCCTCAATACGGCCCATTAGTAGCTGCAGCTGGATGCATTTCTGGCACACGTGGTCATCAAGGACACTGGCAGCGTCCCTGAATTCCTACATAGAGCAAGAGGAGCATAACACGGGGCTGGGCTCTCCTGCATGACTTACCCCTTTAATTAATTTAAATTAATTCAATACCACCAGTTAAAGATATACTCTAGGGCGCTTATTTACCAACTGTCCCCACTACACCACAGAGACTCTAGAAAATATAAACTGCAGAATTTAAGCTTGTAATGAAAAGGAGAAAGAAAGAAATACTCACCAACCAATCACTTACCTGCTTCCTGGTGATGTCACACTTGGATTACTTTATCTGTACCCCAATAACTGAATATCCTTCTCTGTAACCCAATAACTGAATATCTTTCTCTGTACACCAATAATTGATTATCCATCTCTGTACCCCAATAACTGAATGTCCTTCTCTGTACCCCCTCCAAGAACTGAATATCCTTCTCTGCATTCCAATAACTGAAATCTTTCTCGGTACCCCAATAACTGAATGTCCTTCTCTGTACCCCCTCCAAGAACTGAATATCCTTCTCTGCATTCCAATAACTGATATCTTTCTCGGTACCCCAATAACTGAATATTCTTCTCTGTACCCCAAAAACTGAATATCCTTCTCTGTACCTCAATAACTGAATAGCCGTCTCTCTGTACCCCAAAATACTGAATATCCTTTACTGTATCCAAATAGCTGAATTTCCTTCTCTGTACCCCAATAACTGAATATCCTTCTCTGTACCCCAATAACTGAATATCCTTATCTGTACCCCAATAACTGAATATCCTTCTCTGTACCCCAATAACTGAATATCCTTCTCTGTATCCCAATAACTGAATATCCTTCTCTTTACCCCAATATCTGAATATCATTCTCTGTACCACAATAACGGAATATCCTTCTCTGTAATCCCAATAACTGAATATACTTCTCTGTACACCAATAACTGAATATCATTCTCTGCGTCCCAATAACTGAATATCCCTCTCTGTAATCCAATAACTGAATATCCTTCTCTGTAACCCAATAAGTGAATATCCTTCTCTGTAACCCAATAACTGAATATACTTCTCTGCATCCCAATAACTGAATATACTTCTCTGTACCCCCTCCAATAACTGAATATCCTTCTCTGTAGAGACTCCTATAGTTGGATATCCTTCTCTGTACCCCAATAACTGAATATCCTTCTCAGTATCCCAAAAACTGAATATCCTTCCCTGTACCCCAATAACTGAGTATCCTTCTCTGTACCCCAATAACTGAATATCTTTCTCTGTACACCAATAATTGATTATCCATCTCTGTACCCCAATAACTGAATGTCCTTCTCTGTACCCCCTCCAAGAACTGAATATCCTTCTCTGCATTCCAATAACTGAAATCTTTCTCGGTACCCCAATAACTGAATGTCCTTCTCTGTACCCCCTCCAAGAACTGAATATCCTTCTCTGCATTCCAATAACTGATATCTTTCTCGGTACCCCAATAACTGAATATTCTTCTCTGTACCCCAAAAACTGAATATCCTTCTCTGTACCTCAATAACTGAATAGCCGTCTCTCTGTACCCCAAAATACTGAATATCCTTTACTGTATCCAAATAGCTGAATTTCCTTCTCTGTACCCCAATAACTGAATATCCTTCTCTGTACCCCAATAACTGAATATCCTTATCTGTACCCCAATAACTGAATATCCTTCTCTGTACCCCAATAACTGAATATCCTTCTCTGTATCCCAATAACTGAATATCCTTCTCTTTACCCCAATATCTGAATATCATTCTCTGTACCACAATAACGGAATATCCTTCTCTGTAATCCCAATAACTGAATATACTTCTCTGTACACCAATAACTGAATATCATTCTCTGCGTCCCAATAACTGAATATCCCTCTCTGTAATCCAATAACTGAATATCCTTCTCTGTAACCCAATAAGTGAATATCCTTCTCTGTAACCCAATAACTGAATATACTTCTCTGCATCCCAATAACTGAATATACTTCTCTGTACCCCCTCCAATAACTGAATATCCTTCTCTGTAGAGACTCCTATAGTTGGATATCCTTCTCTGTACCCCAATAACTGAATATCCTTCTCAGTATCCCAAAAACTGAATATCCTTCCCTGTACCCCAATAACTGAGTATCCTTCTCTGTACCCCAATAACTGAATATCCTTCTCTGTACCCCAATAATTGAATATCCTTCCCTGTACCCCAATAATTGAGTATCCTTCTCTGTAGAGCCTCCTATAGTTGCATATTCTTCTCTGTACCCCAATAACGGAATATCCTTCCCTGTACCCCAATATCTGAACATCCTTCTCTGTAGAGCCTCCTATAGTTGCATATCCTTCTCTGGTGGCATAGTGGTTAGCACTGTTGCCTCACAGCGCCAAGGGCCCGGGTTCAAATCCGGCCTCGGGTGATTGTCTGTGTGGAGTTTGCACATTCTCCCCGTGTTTGCGTGGGTTTTCTCCGGGTGCTCCGGTTTCCTCCCACAGTCCAAAGATGTGTGGGTTAGGTTGATTGGCCATGATAAAAAAATTGACCCTTAGTGTAAGGGGGGATTAAATAAGTGGGGCTACGGGGATAGGGTTTGGATGGGATGGCTGTCGGTGTAGGGACCGGGTCCTAGGGTTTGGATGATCAGCCATGATCTCGTTGAATGGCGGAGCAGGCTCGAAGGGCCGAATGGCCTACTCCTGCTCCTATCTTCTATGTTTCTATGTTCCTATGTTTCTGTACCCCAATAACTGAATATCCTTCCCAGTACCCCAATAACTGAGTATCCTTCTCTGTAGAGCCTCTTATAGTTGCATACCCTTCTCTGTACCCCAATAACTGAATATCCTTCTCCTTACCCAACAACTGAATATCCTTCTCTGTATCCCAATAACTGAATATGCTTCTCTGTACCCTAATAACTGAATATCCTTCTCTGTACCCCAATATCTGAATATCCTTCTCTGTACCCCCTCCAATAACTGAATATCCTGCTCTGTACCACCTCCAATAACTGAATATCCTTCTCTGTATCCCAATAACTGAATATCCTTCTCTGCACTCCAAAAATTGAATATCCTTCTCTGTACCCACTCCAATATCTGAATATCATTCTCTGAACCCCAATAACTGAATATTCTTCTCTGTGACACAATAACTGAATATCCTTCTCTGTATCCCAATAACTGAATATCCTTCTCTGTACCCCAATAACTGAATATCCTTCTCTGTACCCCAATAACTGAATATCCTTCTCTGTACCCCAATAACTGAATATTCTTCTCTGTACCCCAATAACTGAATATCCTTCACTGTACCCCAATAACTGAATATCCTTCACTGTACCCCAATAACTGAATATCCTTCTTTGTATCCCAATAACTGAATATCCTTCTCTGCACCCCAATAACTGAATATCCTTCTCTGTACCCCAATAGCTTAATATCCTTCTCTGCACCCCAATAACTGAATATCCTTCACTGTACCCCAATAACTGAATATCCTTCTCTGTACCCCAATAACTGAATATCTTTCTCTGTACCCCATAACTGGATATACTTCTCTGTAGCCTAATAACTGAATATCCTTCTCTGTACCCCAGTAACTGAATATCCTTCTCTTTACCCCAATAACTGAATAACCTTCTCTGTATCCAAATAGCTGAGTATCCTTCTCTGTACCCCAATAACTGAATATCCTTCTCTGTACCCCAGTAACTGAATATCCTTCTCTTTACCCCAATAACTGAGTATCCTTCTCTGTACCCCAATAACTGAATATCCTTCTCTGTACCCCAATAACTGAATATCCTTCTCTGTACCCCAATAACTGAACATCCTTCTCTGTATCCCAATAACTGAATATCCTTCTCTTTACCCCAATATCTGAATATCATTCTCTGTACCACAATAATGGAATATCCTTCTCTGTAATCCCAATAACTGAATATACTTCTCTGTACACCAATAACTGAATATCATTCTCTGCGTCCCAATAACTGAATATCCCTCTCTGTAATCCAATAACTGAATATCCTTCTCTGTAACCCAATAAGTGAATATCCTTCTCTGTAACCCAATAACTGAATATACTTCTCTGCATCCCAATAACTGAATATACTTCTCTGTACCCCCTCCAATAACTGAATATCCTTCTCTGTAGAGACTCCTATAGTTGGATATCCTTCTCTGTACCCCAATAACTGAATATCCTTCTCAGTATCCCAAAAACTGAATATCCTTCCCTGTACCCCAATAACTGAGTATCCTTCTCTGTACCCCAATAACTGAATATCTTTCTCTGTACACCAATAATTGATTATCCATCTCTGTACCCCAATAACTGAATGTCCTTCTCTGTACCCCCTCCAAGAACTGAATATCCTTCTCTGCATTCCAATAACTGAAATCTTTCTCGGTACCCCAATAACTGAATGTCCTTCTCTGTACCCCCTCCAAGAACTGAATATCCTTCTCTGCATTCCAATAACTGATATCTTTCTCGGTACCCCAATAACTGAATATTCTTCTCTGTACCCCAAAAACTGAATATCCTTCTCTGTACCTCAATAACTGAATAGCCGTCTCTCTGTACCCCAAAATACTGAATATCCTTTACTGTATCCAAATAGCTGAATTTCCTTCTCTGTACCCCAATAACTGAATATCCTTCTCTGTACCCCAATAACTGAATATCCTTATCTGTACCCCAATAACTGAATATCCTTCTCTGTACCCCAATAACTGAATATCCTTCTCTGTACCCCAATAATTGAATATCCTTCCCTGTACCCCAATAATTGAGTATCCTTCTCTGTAGAGCCTCCTATAGTTGCATATTCTTCTCTGTACCCCAATAACTGAATATCCTTCCCTGTACCCCAATATCTGAACATCCTTCTCTGTAGAGCCTCCTATAGTTGCATATCCTTCTCTGGTGGCATAGTGGTTAGCACTGTTGCCTCACAGCGCCAAGGGCCCGGGTTCAAATCCGGCCTCAGGTGATTGTCTGTGTGGAGTTTGCACATTCTCCCCGTGTTTGCGTGGGTTTTCTCCGGGTGCTCCGGTTTCCTCCCACAGTCCAAAGATGTGTGGGTTAGGTTGATTGGCCAAGATAAAAAAATTGACCCTTAGTGTAAGGGGGGATTAAATAAGTGGGGCTACGGGGATAGGGCTTGGATGGGATGGCTGTCGGTGTAGGGACCGGGTCCTAGGGTTTGGATGATCAGCCATGATCTCGTTGAATGGCGGAGCAGGCTCGAAGGGCCGAATGGCCTACTCCTGCTCCTATCTTCTATGTTTCTATGTTCCTATGTTTCTGTACCCCAATAACTGAATATCCTTCCCAGTACCCCAATAACTGAGTATCCTTCTCTGTAGAGCCTCTTATAGTTGCATACCCTTCTCTGTACCCCAATAACTGAATATCCTGCTCCTTACCCCAATAACTGAATATCCTTCTCTGTATCCCAATAACTGAATATGCTTCTCTGTACCCTAATAACTGAATATCCTTCTCTGTACCCCAATATCTGAATATCCTTCTCTGTACCCCCTCCAATAACTGAATATCCTGTTCTGTACCACCTCCAATAACTGAATATCCTTCTCTGTATCCCAATAACTGAATATCCTTCTCTGCACTCCAAAAATTGAATATCCTTCTCTGTACCCACTCCAATATCTGAATATCATTCTCTGAACCCCAATAACTGAATATTCTTCTCTGTGACACAATAACTGAATATCCTTCTCTGTATCCCAATAACTGAATATCCTTCTCTGCACCCCAATAACTGAATAGCCTTCTCTGTACCCCAATATCTGAATATCCTTCTCTCTACCCAATAATGGAATATCCTTCTCTGCAATCCCACGAATAACTGAATATCCTTCTGAGTACCACAAAAACTGAATATCCTTCACTGTACCCCAACAACTGAATATCCTTCGCTGTACCCCAATAACTGAATATCCATCTTTGTATCCCAATAACTGAATATCCTTCTCTTTACCCCAATAACTGAATATCCTTCTCTCTACCCCAATAACTGAATATCCTTCTCTCTACCCCAATAACTGAATATCCTTTTCTGTACCCCAATAACTGAATATCCTTCTCTGTACCACAATAACTGATTTTCCTTCTCTGTATCCCAATAACTGAATATCCTTCTCTGTACTCCAGTAACTCATTATCCTTCTTTACCCCAATAATGGAATCTCCTTCTCTGTATCCCAATAACTGAATATCCTTCTCTGTATCCCAATAACTGAATATGCTTCTCTGTACCCTAATAACTGAATATCCTTCTCTGTACCCCAATATCTGAATATCCTTCTCTGTACCCCCTCCAATAACTGAATATCCTGCTCTGTACCACCTCCAATAACTGAATATCCTTCTCTGTATCCCAATAACTGAATAGCCTTCTCTGCACTCCAAAAATTGAATATCCTTCTCTGTACCCACTCCAATATCTGAATATCATTCTCTGACCCCCAATAACTGAATATTCTTCTCTGTAACACAATAACTGAATATCCTTCTCTGTATCCCAATAACTGAATATCCTTCTCTGTACCCCAATAACTGAATATCCTTCTCTGTACCCCAATAACTGAATATCCTTCTCTGTACCCCAATAACTGAATATCCTTCTCTGTACCCCAATAACTGAATATCCTTCACTGTACCCCCATAACTGAATATCCTTCACTGTACCCCAATAACTGAATATCCTTCTTTGTATCCCAATAACTGAATATCCTTCTCTGCACCCCAATAACTGAATATCCTTCTCTGTACCCCAATAGCTTAATATCCTTCTCTGCACCCCAATAACTGAATATCCTTCACTGTACCCCAATAACTGAATATCCTTCTCTGTACCCCAATAACTGAATATCTTTCTCTGTACCCCATAACTGGATATACTTCTCTGTAGCCTAATAACTGAATATCCTTCTCTGTACCCCAGTAACTGAATATCCTTCTCTTTACCCCAATAACTGAATAACCTTCTCTGTATCCAAATAGCTGAGTATCCTTCTCTGTACCCCAATAACTGAATATCCTTCTCTGTACCCCAATAACTGAATATCCTTATCTGTACCCCAATAACTGAATATCCTTCTCTGTACCCCAATAACTGAACATCCTTCTCTGTATCCCAATAACTGAATATCCTTCTCTTTACCCCAATATCTGAATATCATTCTCTGTACCACAATAATGGAATATCCTTCTCTGTAATCCCAATAACTGAATATACTTCTCTGTACACCAATAACTGAATATCATTCTCTGCGTCCCAATAACTGAATATCCCTCTCTGTAATCCAATAACTGAATATCCTTCTCTGTAACCCAATAAGTGAATATCCTTCTCTGTAACCCAATAACTGAATATACTTCTCTGCATCCCAATAACTGAATATACTTCTCTGTACCCCCTCCAATAACTGAATATCCTTCTCTGTAGAGACTCCTATAGTTGGATATCCTTCTCTGTACCCCAATAACTGAATATCCTTCTCAGTATCCCAGAAACTGAATATCCTTCCCTGTACCCCAATAACTGAGTATCCTTCTCTCTACCCCAATAACTGAATATCCTTCTCTGTACCCCAATAATTGAATATCCTTCCCTGTACCCCAATAATTGAGTATCCTTCTCTGTAGAGCCTCCTATAGTTGCATATTCTTCTCTGTACCCCAATAGCGGAATATCCTTCCCTGTACCCCAATATCTGAACATCCTTCTCTGTAGAGCCTCCTATAGTTGCATATCCTTCTCTGGTGGCATAGTGGTTAGCACTGTTGCCTCACAGCGCCAAGGGACCGGGTTCAAATCCGGCCTCGGGTGATTGTCTGTGTGGAGTTTGCACATTCTCCCCGTGTTTGCGTGGGTTTTCTCCGGGTGCTCCGGTTTCCTCCCACAGTCCAAAGATGTGTGGGTTAGGTTGATTGGCCATGATAAAAAAATTGACCCTTAGTGTAAGGGGGGATTTAATAAGTGGGGCTACGGGGATAGGGCTTGGATGGGATGGCTGTCGGTGTAGGGACCGGGTCCTAGGGTTTGGATGATCAGCCATGATCTCGTTGAATGGCGGAGCAGGCTCGAAGGGCCGAATGGCCTACTCCTGCTCCTATCTTCTATGTTTCTATGTTCCTATGTTTCTGTACCCCAATAACTGAATATCCTTCCCAGTACCCCAATAACTGAGTATCCTTCTCTGTAGAGCCTCTTATAGTTGCATACCCTTCTCTGTACCCCAATAACTGAATATCCTTCTCCTTACCCAACAACTGAATATCCTTCTCTGTATCCCAATAACTGAATATGCTTCTCTGTACCCTAATAACTGAATATCCTTCTCTGTACCCCAATATCTGAATATCCTTCTCTGTACCCCCTCCAATAACTGAATATCCTGCTCTGTACCACCTCCAATAACTGAATATCCTTCTCTGTATCCCAATAACTGAATATCCTTCTCCGCACTCCAAAAATTGAATATCCTTCTCTGTACCCACTCCAATATCTGAATATCATTCTCTGAACCCCAATAACTGAATATTCTTCTCTGTGACACAATAACTGAATATCCTTCTCTGTACCCCAATAACTGAATATCCTTCTCTGTACCCCAATAACTGAATATCCTTCTCTGTACCCCAATAACTGAATATTCTTCTCTGTACCCCAATAACTGAATATCCTTCACTGTACCCCAATAACTGAATATCCTTCACTGTACCCCAATAACTGAATATCCTTCTTTGTATCCCAATAACTGAATATCCTTCTCTGCACCCCAATAACTGAATATCCTTCTCTGTACCCCAATAACTGAATATCCTTCACTGTACCCCCATAACTGAATATCCTTCACTGTACCCCAATAACTGAATATCCTTCTTTGTATCCCAATAACTGAATATCCTTCTCTGCACCCCAATAACTGAATATCCTTCTCTGTACCCCAATAGCTTAATATCCTTCTCTGCACCCCAATAACTGAATATCCTTCACTGTACCCCAATAACTGAATATCCTTCTCTGTACCCCAATAACTGAATATCTTTCTCTGTACCCCATAACTGGATATACTTCTCTGTAGCCTAATAACTGAATATCCTTCTCTGTACCCCAGTAACTGAATATCCTTCTCTTTACCCCAATAACTGAATAACCTTCTCTGTATCCAAATAGCTGAGTATCCTTCTCTGTACCCCAATAACTGAATATCCTTCTCTGTACCCCAATAACTGAATATCCTTATCTGTACCCCAATAACTGAATATCCTTCTCTGTACCCCAATAACTGAACATCCTTCTCTGTATCCCAATAACTGAATATCCTTCTCTTTACCCCAATATCTGAATATCATTCTCTGTACCACAATAATGGAATATCCTTCTCTGTAATCCCAATAACTGAATATACTTCTCTGTACACCAATAACTGAATATCATTCTCTGCGTCCCAATAACTGAATATCCCTCTCTGTAATCCAATAACTGAATATCCTTCTCTGTAACCCAATAAGTGAATATCCTTCTCTGTAACCCAATAACTGAATATACTTCTCTGCATCCCAATAACTGAATATACTTCTCTGTACCCCCTCCAATAACTGAATATCCTTCTCTGTAGAGACTCCTATAGTTGGATATCCTTCTCTGTACCCCAATAACTGAATATCCTTCTCAGTATCCCAGAAACTGAATATCCTTCCCTGTACCCCAATAACTGAGTATCCTTCTCTCTACCCCAATAACTGAATATCCTTCTCTGTACCCCAATAATTGAATATCCTTCCCTGTACCCCAATAATTGAGTATCCTTCTCTGTAGAGCCTCCTATAGTTGCATATTCTTCTCTGTACCCCAATAACGGAATATCCTTCCCTGTACCCCAATATCTGAACATCCTTCTCTGTAGAGCCTCCTATAGTTGCATATCCTTCTCTGGTGGCATAGTGGTTAGCACTGTTGCCTCACAGCGCCAAGGGACCGGGTTCAAATCCGGCCTCGGGTGATTGTCTGTGTGGAGTTTGCACATTCTCCCCGTGTTTGCGTGGGTTTTCTCCGGGTGCTCCGGTTTCCTCCCACAGTCCAAAGATGTGTGGGTTAGGTTGATTGGCCATGATAAAAAAATTGACCCTTAGTGTAAGGGGGGATTTAATAAGTGGGGCTACGGGGATAGGGCTTGGATGGGATGGCTGTCGGTGTAGGGACCGGGTCCTAGGGTTTGGATGATCAGCCATGATCTCGTTGAATGGCGGAGCAGGCTCGAAGGGCCGAATGGCCTACTCCTGCTCCTATCTTCTATGTTTCTATGTTCCTATGTTTCTGTACCCCAATAACTGAATATCCTTCCCAGTACCCCAATAACTGAGTATCCTTCTCTGTAGAGCCTCTTATAGTTGCATACCCTTCTCTGTACCCCAATAACTGAATATCCTTCTCCTTACCCAACAACTGAATATCCTTCTCTGTATCCCAATAACTGAATATGCTTCTCTGTACCCTAATAACTGAATATCCTTCTCTGTACCCCAATATCTGAATATCCTTCTCTGTACCCCCTCCAATAACTGAATATCCTGCTCTGTACCACCTCCAATAACTGAATATCCTTCTCTGTATCCCAATAACTGAATATCCTTCTCCGCACTCCAAAAATTGAATATCCTTCTCTGTACCCACTCCAATATCTGAATATCATTCTCTGAACCCCAATAACTGAATATTCTTCTCTGTGACACAATAACTGAATATCCTTCTCTGTACCCCAATAACTGAATATCCTTCTCTGTACCCCAATAACTGAATATCCTTCTCTGTACCCCAATAACTGAATATTCTTCTCTGTACCCCAATAACTGAATATCCTTCACTGTACCCCAATAACTGAATATCCTTCACTGTACCCCAATAACTGAATATCCTTCTTTGTATCCCAATAACTGAATATCCTTCTCTGCACCCCAATAACTGAATATCCTTCTCTGTACCCCAATAGCTTAATATCCTTCTCTGCACCCCAATAACTGAATATCCTTCACTGTACCCCAATAACTGAATATCCTTCTCTGTACCCCAATAACTGAATATCTTTCTCTGTACCCCATAACTGGATATACTTCTCTGTAGCCTAATAACTGAATATCCTTCTCTGTAACCCAGTAACTGAATATCCTTCTCTTTACCCCAATAACTGAATAACCTTCTCTGTATCCAAATAGCTGAGTATCCTTCTCTGTACCCCAATAACTGAATATCCTTCTCTGTACCCCAGTAACTGAATATCCTTCTCTTTACCCCAATAACTGAGTATCCTTCTCTGTACCCCAATAACTGAATATCCTTCTCTGTACCCCAATAACTGAATATCCTTCTCTGTACCCCAATAACTGAACATCCTTCTCTGTATCCCAATAACTGAATATCCTTCTCTTTACCCCAATATCTGAATATCATTCTCTGTACCACAATAATGGAATATCCTTCTCTGTAATCCCAATAACTGAATATACTTCTCTGTACACCAATAACTGAATATCATTCTCTGCGTCCCAATAACTGAATATCCCTCTCTGTAATCCAATAACTGAATATCCTTCTCTGTAACCCAATAAGTGAATATCCTTCTCTGTAACCCAATAACTGAATATACTTCTCTGCATCCCAATAACTGAATATACTTCTCTGTACCCCCTCCAATAACTGAATATCCTTCTCTGTAGAGACTCCTATAGTTGGATATCCTTCTCTGTACCCCAATAACTGAATATCCTTCTCAGTATCCCAAAAACTGAATATCCTTCCCTGTACCCCAATAACTGAGTATCCTTCTCTGTACCCCAATAACTGAATATCCTTCTCTGTACCCCAATAATTGAATATCCTTCCCTGTACCCCAATAATTGAGTATCCTTCTCTGTAGAGCCTCCTATAGTTGCATATTCTTCTCTGTACCCCAATAACTGAATATCCTTCGCTGTACCCCAATATCTGAACATCCTTCTCTGTAGAGCCTCCTATAGTTGCATATCCTTCTCTGGTGGCATAGTGGTTAGCACTGTTGCCTCACAGCGCCAAGGGCCCGGGTTCAAATCCGGCCTCGGGTGATTGTCTGTGTGGAGTTTGCACATTCTCCCCGTGTTTGCGTGGGTTTTCTCCGGGTGCTCCGGTTTCCTCCCACAGTCCAAAGATGTGTGGGTTAGGTTGATTGGCCATGATAAAAAAATTGACCCTTAGTGTAAGGGGGGATTAAATAAGTGGGGCTACGGGGATAGGGCTTGGATGGGATGGCTGTCGGTGTAGGGACCGGGTCCTAGGGTTTGGATGATCAGCCATGATCTCGTTGAATGGTGGAGCAGGCTCGAAGGGCCGAATGGCCTACTCCTGCTCCTATCTTCTATGTTTCTATGTTCCTATGTTTCTGTACCCCAATAACTGAATATCCTTCCCAGTACCCCAATAACTGAGTATCCTTCTCTGTAGAGCCTCTTATAGTTGCATACCCTTCTCTGTACCCCAATAACTGAATATCCTTCTCCTTACCCCAATAACTGAATATCCTTCTCTGTATCCCAATAACTGAATATGCTTCTCTGTACCCTAATAACTGAATATCCTTCTCTGTACCCCAATATCTGAATATCCTTCTCTGTACCCCCTCCAATAACTGAATATCCTGTTCTGTACCACCTCCAATAACTGAATATTCTTCTCTGTATCCCAATAACTGAATATCCTTCTCTGCACTCCAAAAATTGAATATCCTTCTCTGTACCCACTCCAATATCTGAATATCATTCTCTGAACCCCAATAACAGAATATTCTTCTCTGTGACACAATAACTGAATATCCTTCTCTGTATCCCAATAACTGAATATCCTTCTCTGCACCCCAATAACTGAATAGCCTTCTCTGTACCCCAATATCTGAATATCCTTCTCTCTACCCAATAATGGAATATCCTTCTCTGCAATCCCACGAATAACTGAATATCCTTCTGAGTACCACAAAAACTGAATATCCTTCACTGTACCCCAACAACTGAATATCCTTCGCTGTACCCCAATAACTGAATATCCATCTTTGTATCCCAATAACTGAATATCCTTCTCTTTACCCCAATAACTGAATATGCTTCTCTTTACCCCAATAACTGAATATCCTTCTCTCTACCCCAATAACTGAATATCCTTTTCTGTACCCCAATAACTGAATATCCTTCTCTGTACCACAATAACTGATTTTCCTTCTCTGTATCCCAATAACTGAATATCCTTCTCTGTACTCCAGTAACTCATTATCCTTCTTTACCCCAATAATGGAATCTCCTTCTCTGTATCCCAATAACTGAATATCCTTCTCTGTATCCCAATAACTGAATATGCTTCTCTGTACCCTAATAACTGAATATCCTTCTCTGTACCCCAATATCTGAATATCCTTCTCTGTACCCCCTCCAATAACTGAATATCCTGCTCTGTACCACCTCCAATAACTGAATATCCTTCTCTGTATCCCAATAACTGAATAGCCTTCTCTGCACTCCAAAAATTGAATATCCTTCTCTGTACCCACTCCAATATCTGAATATCATTCTCTGAACCCCAATAACTGAATATTCTTCTCTGTAACACAATAACTGAATATCCTTCTCTGTATCCCAATAACTGAATATCCTTCTCTGTACCCCAATAACTGAATATCCTTCTCTGTACCCCAATAACTGAATATCCTTCTCTGTACCCCAATAACTGAATATCCTTCTCTGTACCCCAATAACTGAATATCCTTCACTGTACCCCAATAACTGAATATCCTTCACTGTACCCCAATAACTGAATATCCTTCTTTGTATCCCAATAACTGAATATCCTTCTCTGCACCCCAATAACTGAATATCCTTCTCTGTACCCCAATAGCTTAATATCCTTCTCTGCACCCCAATAACTGAATATCCTTCACTGTACCCCAATAACTGAATATCCTTCTCTGTACCCCAATAACTGAATATCTTTCTCTGTACCCCATAACTGGATATACTTCTCTGTAGCCTAATAACTGAATATCCTTCTCTGTACCCCAGTAACTGAATATCCTTCTCTTTACCCCAATAACTGAATAACCTTCTCTGTATCCAAATAGCTGAGTATCCTTCTCTGTACCCCAATAACTGAATATCCTTCTCTGTACCCCAATAACTGAATATCCTTATCTGTACCCCAATAACTGAATATCCTTCTCTGTACCCCAATAACTGAACATCCTTCTCTGTATCCCAATAACTGAATATCCTTCTCTTTACCCCAATAACTGAATATGCTTCTCTTTACCCCAATAACTGAATATCCTTCTCTCTACCCCAATAACTGAATATCCTTTTCTGTACCCCAATAACTGAATATCCTTCTCTGTACCACAATAACTGATTTTCCTTCTCTGTATCCCAATAACTGAATATCCTTCTCTGTACTCCAGTAAATCATTATCCTTCTTTACCCCAATAATGGAATCTCCTTCTCTGTATCCCAATAACTGAATATCCTTCTCTGTATCCCAATAACTGAATATGCTTCTCTGTACCCTAATAACTGAATATCCTTCTCTGTACCCCAATATCTGAATATCCTTCTCTGTACCCCCTCCAATAACTGAATATCCTGCTCTGTACCACCTCCAATAACTGAATATCCTTCTCTGTATCCCAATAACTGAATTTCCTTCTCTGCACTCCAAAAATTGAATATCCTTCTCTGTACCCACTCCAATATCTGAATATCATTCTCTGAACCCCAATAACTGAATATTCTTCTCTGTAACACAATAACTGAATATCCTTCTCTGTATCCCAATAACTGAATATCCTTCTCTGTACCCCAATAACTGAATATCCTTCTCTGTACCCCAATAACTGAATATCCTTCTCTGTACCCCAATAACTGAATATCCTTCTCTGTACCCCAATAACTGAATATCCTTCACTGTACCCCAATAACTGAATATCCTTCACTGTACCCCAATAACTGAATATCCTTCTTTGTATCCCAATAACTGAATATCCTTCTCTGCACCCCAATAACTGAATATCCTTCTCTGTACCCCAATAGCTTAATATCCTTCTCTGCACCCCAATAACTGAATATCCTTCACTGTACCCCAATAACTGAATATCCTTCTCTGTACCCCAATAACTGAATATCTTTCTCTGTACCCCATAACTGGATATACTTCTCTGTAGCCTAATAACTGAATATCCTTCTCTGTACCCCAGTAACTGAATATCCTTCTCTTTACCCCAATAACTGAATAACCTTCTCTGTATCCAAATAGCTGAGTATCCTTCTCTGTACCCCAATAACTGAATATCCTTCTCTGTACCCCAATAACTGAATATCCTTATCTGTACCGCAATAACTGAATATCCTTCTCTGTACCCCAATAACTGAACATCCTTCTCTGTATCCCAATAACTGAATATCCTTCTCTTTACCCCAATATCTGAATATCATTCTCTGTACCACAATAATGGAATATCCTTCTCTGTAATCCCAATAACTGAATATACTTCTCTGTACACCAATAACTGAATATCATTCTCTGCGTCCCAATAACTGAATATCCCTCTCTGTAATCCAATAACTGAATATCCTTCTCTGTAACCCAATAAGTGAATATCCTTCTCTGTAACCCAATAACTGAATATACTTCTCTGCATCCCAATAACTGAATATACTTCTCTGTACCCCCTCCAATAACTGAATATCCTTCTCTGTAGAGACTCCTATAGTTGGATATCCTTCTCTGTACCCCAATAACTGAATATCCTTCTCAGTATCCCAAAAACTGAATATCCTTCCCTGTACCCCAATAACTGAGTATCCTTCTCTCTACCCCAATAACTGAATATCCTTCTCTGTACCCCAATAATTGAATATCCTTCCCTGTACCCCAATAATTGAGTATCCTTCTCTGTAGAGCCTCCTATAGTTGCATATTCTTCTCTGTACCCCAATAACTGAATATCCTTCCCTGTACCCCAATATCTGAACATCCTTCTCTGTAGAGCCTCCTATAGTTGCATATCCTTCTCTGGTGGCATAGTGGTTAGCACTGTTGCCTCACAGCGCCAAGGGCCCGGGTTCAAATCCGGCCTCGGGTGATTGTCTGTGTGGAGTTTGCACATTCTCCCCGTGTTTGCGTGGGTTTTCTCCGGGTGCTCCGGTTTCCTCCCACAGTCCAAAGATGTGTGGGTTAGGTTGATCGGCCATGATAAAAAAATTGACCCTTAGTGTAAGGGGGGATTAAATAAGTGGGGCTACGGGGATAGGGCTTGGATGGGATGGCTGTCGGTGTAGGGACCGGGTCCTAGGGTTTGGATGATCAGCCATGATCTCGTTGAATGGCGGAGCAGGCTCGAAGGGCCGAATGGCCTACTCCTGCTCCTATCTTCTATGTTTCTATGTTCCTATGTTTCTGTACCCCAATAACTGAATATCCTTCCCAGTACCCCAATAACTGAGTATCCTTCTCTGTAGAGCCTCTTATAGTTGCATACCCTTCTCTGTACCCCAATAACTGAATATCCTTCTCCTTACCCCAATAACTGAATATCCTTCTCTGTATCCCAATAACTGAATATGCTTCTCTGTACCCTAATAACTGAATATCCTTCTCTGTACCCCAATATCTGAATATCCTTCTCTGTACCCCCTCCAATAACTGAATATCCTGCTCTGTACCACCTCCAATAACTGAATATCCTTCTCTGTATCCCAATAACTGAATATCCTTCTCTGCACTCCAAAAATTGAATAACCTTCTCTGTACCCACTCCAATATCTGAATATCATTCTCTGAACCCCAATAACTGAATATTCTTCTCTGTACCCCAATAACTGGATATCCTTCTCTGCACCCCAATAACTGAATAGCCTTCTCTGTACCCCAATATCTGAATATCCTTCTCTCTACCCAATAATGGAATATCCTTCTCTGCAATCCCACGAATAACTGAATATCCTTCTGAGTACCACAAAAACTGAATATCCTTCACTGTACCCCAACAACTGAATATCCTTCGCTGTACCCCAATAACTGAATATCCATCTTTGTATCCCAATAACTGAATATCCTTCTCTTTACCCCAATAACTGAATATGCTTCTCTTTACCCCAATAACTGAATATCCTTCTCTCTACCCCAATAACTGAATATCCTTTTCTGTACCCCAATAACTGAATATCCTTCTCTGTACCACAATAACTGAATATCCTTCTCTGTATCCCAATAACTGAATATCCTTCTCTGTACTCCAGTAACTCATTATCCTTCTTTACCCCAATAATGGAATCTCCTTCTCTGTACCCCAATAACTGAATATCCTTCTCTGTACCACAATAACTGAATATCCTTCTCTGCACCCCAATAATTGAATAGCCTTCTCTGTACCCCAATATCTCAATATCCATCTCTCTACCCCAATAACAGAATATCCTTCTCTGCAATCCCTCGAATAACTGAATACCCTTCTGAGTACCACAAAAACTGAATATTCTTCACTGTACCCCAATAACTGAATATCCTTCGCTGCAACCCAATAACAGAATATCCATCTTTGTATCCCAATAACTGAATATCCTTCTCTGTACTCCAGTAACTGAATATCCTTCTGTGTACCCCAATAACTGAATATCCTTCTCTGTACCCCAATAACTGAATATACTTCTCTGTACCCCAATAACTGAATATCATTCTCTGCAATCCCTCGAATAACTGAATATCATTAACTGTACCCCAATAAGTTAATATCATTCCCTGCGTCCCAATAACTGAATATCTTTATCTGTAGCCCAATAACTGGATATCCTTCTCTGTACCCCAATAACTGAATATCCTTCTCTGTACGCCAATAACTGAATATCCTTCTATGCACCCCAATAACTGATAATCCTAATTTGGATCCCAATAACTGAATATCCTTCTCTGTACCCCAATAACTGAATATCCTTCTCTGTACCTCAATAACTGAATATCCTTCTCTGTACCCCAATAACTGAATATCCTTCTCTGTACCCCAATAACTGAATATCCTTCACTGTACCCCAATAACTGAATATCCTTCACTGTACCCCAATAACTGAATATCCTTCTTTGTATCCCAATAACTGAATAACCTTCTCTGCACCCCAATAACTGAATATCCTTCTCTGTACCCCAATAGCTTAATATCCTTCTCTGCACCCCAATAACTGAATATCCTTCACTGTACCCCAATAACTGAATATCCTTCTCTGTACCCCAATAACTGAATATCTTTCTCTGTACCCCATAACTGGATTTCCTTCTCTTTACCCCAATAACTGAATAACCTTCTCTGTATCCAAATAGCTGAGTATCCTTCTCTGTACCCCAATAACTGAATATCCTTCTCTGTACCCCAATAACTGAATATCCTTATCTGTACCCCAATAACTGAATATCCTTCTCTGTACCCCAATAACTGAATATCCTTCTCTGTATCCCAATAACTGAATATCCTTCTCTTTACACCAATATCTGAATATCATTCTCTGTACCACAATAACGGAATATCCTTCTCTGTAATCCCAATAACTGAATATACTTCTCTGTACACCAATAACTGAATATCATTCTCTGCGTCCCAATAACTGAATATCCCTCTCTGTAATCCAATAACTGAATATCCTTCTCTGTAACCCAATAAGTGAATATCCTTCTCTGTAACCCAATAACTGAATATACTTCTCTGCATCCCAATAACTGAATATACTTCTCTGTACTCCCTCCAATAACTGAATATCCTTCTCTGTAGAGACTCCTATAGTTGGATATCCTTCTCTGTACCCCAATAACTGAATATCCTTCTCAGTATCCCAAAAACTGAATATCCTTCCCTGTACCCCAATAACTGAGTATCCTTCTCTGCACCCCAATAACTGAATATCCTTCTCTGTACCCCAATAATTGAATATCCTTCCCTGTACCCCAATAATTGAGTATCCTTCTCTGTAGAGCCTCCTATAGTTGCATATTCTTCTCTGTACCCCAATAACTGAATATCCTTCCCTGTACCCCAATATCTGAACATCCTTCTCTGTAGAGCCTCCTATAGTTGCATATCCTTCTCTGGTGGCATAGTGGTTAGCACTGTTGCCTCACAGCGCCAAGGGCCCAGGTTCAAATCCGGCCTCGGGTGATTGTCTGTGTGGAGTTTGCACATTCTCCCCGTGTTTGCGTGGGTTTTCTCCGGGTGCTCCGGTTTCCTCCCACAGTCCAAAGATGTGTGGGTTAGGTTGATTGGCCATGATAAAAAAATTGACCCTTAGTGTAAGGGGGGATTAAATAAGTGGGGCTACGGGGATAGGGCTTGGATGGGATGGCTGTCGGTGTAGGGACCGGGTCCTAGGGTTTGGATGATCAGCCATGATCTCGTTGAATGGTGGAGCAGGCTCGAAGGGCCGAATGGCCTACTCCTGCTCCTATCTTCTATGTTTCTATGTTCCTATGTTTCTGTACCCCAATAACTGAATATCTTTCCCAGTACCCCAATAACTGAGTATGCTTCTCTGTACCCTAATAACTGAATATCCTTCTCTGTACCCTAATAACTGAATATCCTTCTCTGTACCCCAATATCTGAATATCCTTCTCTGTATCCCAATAACTGAATATGCTTCTCTGTACCCTAATAACTGAATATCCTTCTCTGTACCCCAATATCTGAATATCCTTCTCTGTACCCCCTCCAATAACTGAATATCCTTCTCTGTACCCACTCCAATATCTGAATATCATTCTCTGAACCCCAATAACTGAATATTCTTCTCTGTAACACAATAACTGAATATCCTTCTCTGTATCCCAATAACTGAATATGCTTCTCTGTACCCTAATAACTGAATATCCTTCTCTGTACCCCAATATCTGAATATCCTTCTCTGTACCCCCTCCAATAACTGAATATCCTTCTCTGTATCCCAATAACTGAATATCCTTCTCTGCACTCCAAAAATTGAATATCCTTCTCTGTACCCACTCCAATATCTGAATATCATTCTCTGAACCCCAATAACTGAATATTCTTCTCTGCAACACAATAACTGAATATCCTTCTCTGTACCCCAATATCTGAATATCCTTCTCTCTACCCAATAATGGAATATCCTTCTCTGCAATCCCCCGAATAACTGAATATCCTTCTGAGTACCACAAAAACTGAATATCCTTCACTGTGCCCCAACAACTGAATATCCTTCGCTGTACCCCAATAACTGAATATCCATCTTTGTATCCCAATAACTGAATATCCTTCTCTTTACCCCAATAACTGAATATGCTTCTCTTTACCCCAATAACTGAATATCCTTCTCTCTACCCCAATAACTGAATACCCTTTTCTGTACTCCAGTAACTCATTATCCTTCTTTACCCCAATAATGGAATCTCCTTCTCTGTACCCCAATAACTGAATATCCTTCTCTGTACCACAATAACTGAATATCCTTCTCTGCACCCCAATAATTGAATAGCCTTCTCTGTACCCCAATATCTCAATATCCATCTCTCTACCCCAATAACAGAATATCCTTCTCTGCAATCCCTCGAATAACTGAATACCCTTCTGAGTACCACAAAAACTGAATATTCTTCACTGTACCCCAATAACTGAATATCCTTCGCTGCAACCCAATAACAAAATATCCATCTTTGTATCCCAATAACTGAATATCCTTCTCTGTACTCCAGTAACTGAATATCCTTCTGTGTACCCCAATAACTGAATATCCTTCTCTGTACCCCAATAACTGAATATACTTCTCTGTACCCCAATAACTGAATATCATTCTCTGCAATCCCTCGAACAACTGAATATCATTAACTGTATCCCAATAAGTTAATATCATTCCCTGCGTCCCAATAACTGAATATCTTTATCTGTAGCCCAATAACTGGATATCCTTCTCTGTACCCCAATAACTGAATATCCTTCTCTGTACGCCAATAACTGAATATCCTTGTATGCACCCCAATAACTGATAATCCTAATTTGGATCCCAATAACTGAATATCCTTCTCTGTACCCCAATAACTGAATATCCTTCTCTGTACCTCAATAACTGAATATCCTTCTCTGTACCCCAATAACTGAATATCCTTCTCTGTACCCCAATAACTGAATATCCTTCACTGTACCCCAATAACTGAATATCCTTCACTGTACCCCAATAACTGAATATCCTTCTGTGTATCCCAATAACTGAATAACCTTCTCTGCACCCCAATAACTGAATATCCTTCTCTGTACCCCAATAGCTTAATATCCTTCTCTGCACCCCAATAACTGAATATCCTTCACTGTACCCCAATAACTGAATATCCTTCTCTGTACCCCAATAACTGAATATCTTTCTCTGTACCCCATAACTGGATTTCCTTCTCTTTACCCCAATAACTGAATATCCTTCTCTGTACCCCAATAACTGAATATCCTTCTCTGTACGCCAATAACTGAATATCCTTCTATGTACCCCAATAACTGATAATCCTAATTTGGATCCCAATAACTGAATATCCTTCTCTGTACCCCAATAACTGAATATCCTTCTCTGTACACCAATAACTGAATATCCTTCTCTGTACCCCAATAACTGAATATCCTTCTCTGTACCCCAATAACTGAATATCCTTATCTGTACCCCAATAACTGAATATCCTTCTCTGTACCCCAATAACTGAATATCCTTCTCTGTATCCCAATAACTGAATATCCTTCTCTTTACCCCAATATCTGAATATCATTCTCTGTACCACAATAACGGAATATCCTTCTCTGTAATCCCAATAACTGAAAATACTTCTCTGTACACCAATAACTAAATATCATTCTCTGCGTCCCAATAACTGAATATCCCTCTCTGTAATCCAATAACTGAATATCCTTCTCTGTAACCCAATAAGTGAATATCCTTCTCTGTAACCCAATAACTGAATATACTTCTCTGCATCCCAATAACTGAATATACTTCTCTGTACCCCCTCCAATAACTGAATATCCTTCTCTGTAGAGACTCCTATAGTTGGATATCCTTCTCTGTACCCCAATAACTGAATATCCTTCTCAGTATCCCAAAAACTGAATATCCTCCCCTGTACCCCAATAATTGAGTATCCTTCTCTGCACCCCAATAACTGAATATTCTTCTCTGTACCCCAATAATTGAATATCCTTCCCTGTACCCCAATAATTGAACATCCTTCTCTGTAGAGCCTCCTATAGTTGCATATCCTTCTCTGGTGGCATAGTGGTTAGCGCTGTTGCCTCACAGCGCCAAGGGCCCGGGTTCAAATCCGGCCTCGGGTGATTGTCTGTGTGGAGTTTGCACATTCTCCCCGTGTTTGCGTGGGTTTTCTCCGGGTGCTCCGGTTTCCTCCCGCAGTCCAAAGATGTGTGGGTTAGGTTGATTGGCCATGATAAAAAAAATTGACCCTTAGTGTAAGGGGGGATTAAATAAGTGGGGCTACGGGGATAGGGCTTGGATGGGATGGCTGTCGGTGTAGGGACCGGGTCCTAGGGTTTGGATGATCAGCCATGATCTCGTTGAATGGCGGAGCAGGCTCGAAGGGCCGAATGGCCTACTCCTGCTCCTATCTTCTATGTTTCTATGTTCCTATGTTTCTGTACCCCAATAAATGAATATCCTTCCCAGTACCCCAATAACTGAGTATCCGTCTCTGTAGAGCCTCTTATAGTTGCATACCCTTCTCTGTACCCCAATAACTGAATATCCTTCTCCTTGCCCCAACAACTGAATATCCTTCTCTGTATCCCAATAACTGAATATGCTTCTCTGTACCCTAATAACTGAATATCCTTCTCTGTACCCCAATATCTGAATATCCTTCTCTGTACCACCTCCAATAACTGAATATCCTTCTCTGTATCCCAATAACTGAATTTCCTTCTCTGCACTCCAAAAATTGAATATCCTTCTCTGTACCCACTCCAATATCTGAATATCATTCTCTGAACCCCAATAACTGAATATTCTTCTCTGTAACACAATAACTGAATATCCATCTCTGTATCCCAATAACTGAATATCCTTCTCTGCACCCCAATAACTGAATAGCCTTCTCTGTACCCCAATATCTGAATATCCTTCTCTCTACCCAATAATGGAATATCCTTCTCTGCAATCCCTCGAATAACTGAATATCCTTCTGAGTACCACAAAAACTGAATATCCTTCACTGTACCCCAACAACTGAATATCCTTTGCTGTACCCCAAAAACTGAATGTCCATTTTTGTATCCCAATAACTGAATATCCTTCTCTTTACCCCAATAACTGAATATGCTTCTCTTTACCCCAATAACTGAATATCCTTCTCTCTACCCCAATAACTGAATATCCTTTTCTGTACCCCAATAACTGAATATCCTTCTCTGTACCACAATAACTGAATATCCTTCTCTGAATCCCAATAACTGAATAGCCATCTCTGCACCCCAATAACTGAATAGCCTTCTCTGTACCCCAATATCTGAATACCTTCTCTCTACCCAATAATGGAATATCCTTCTCTGCAATCCCTCGAATAACTGAATATCCTTCTGAGTACCACAAAAACTGAATATCCTTCACTGTACCCCAACAACTGAATATCCTTCGCTGTACCCCAATAACTGAATATCCATCTTTGTATATCAATAACTGAATATCCTTCTCTTTACCCCAATAACTGAATATGCTTCTCTTTACCCCAATAACTGAATATCCTTCTCTCTACCCCAATAACTGAATATCCTTTTCTGTACCCCAATAACTGAATATCCTTCTCTGCACCACAATAACTGAATATCCTTCTCTGTATCCCAATAACTGAATATTCTTCTCTGTACTCCAGTAACTCATTATCCTTCTTTACCCCAATAATGGAATCTCCTTCTCTCTACCCCAATAACTGAATATCCTTCTCTGTACCACAATAACTGAATATCCTTCTCTGTATCCCAATAACTGAATATCCTTCTCTGCACCCCAATAATTGAATAGCCTTCTCTGTACCCCAGTATCTCAATATCCATCTCTCTACCCCAATAACAGAATATCCTTCTCTGCAATCCCTCGAATAACTGAATACCCTTCTGAGTACCACAAAAACTGAATATTCTTCACTGTACCCCAACAACTGAATATCCTTCGCTGCAACCCAATAACAGAATATCCATCTTTGTATCCCAATAACTGAATATCCTTCTCTGTACCCCAGTAACTGAATATCCTTCTGTGTACCCCAATAACTGAATATCCTTCTCTGTACCCCAATAACTGAATATCCTTCTCTGTACCCCAATAACTGAATATCATTCTCTGCAATCCCTCGAATAACTGAATATCATTAACTGTATCCCAATAAGTTAATATCATTCCCTGCGTCCCAATAACTGAATATCTTTATCTGTAGCCCAATAACTGGATATCCTTCTCTGTTCCCCAATAACTGAATATCCTTCTATGTACCCCAATAACTGATAATCCTAATTTGGATCCCAATAACTGAATATCCTTCTCTGTACCCCAATAACTGAATATCCTTCTCTGTACCCCAATAACTGAATATCCTTCTCTGTACCCCAATAACTGAATATCCTTCTCTGTACCCCAATAACTGAATATCCTTCTCTGTACCCCAATAACTGAATATCCTTCTCTGTACCCCAATAACTGAATATCCTTCTCTGTACCCCAATAACTGAATATCCTTCTCTGTACCCCAATAACTGAATATCCTTCACTGTACGCCAATAACTGAATATCCTTCTTTGTATCCCAATAACTGAATATCCTTCTCTGCACCCCAATAACTGAATATCCTTCTCTGTACCCCAATAGCTTAATATCCATCTCTGCATCCCAATAACTGAATATCCTTCACTGTACCCCAATAACTGAATATCCTTCTCTGTACCCCAATAACTGAATATCCTTCTCTGTACCCCAATAAATGTATATCCTTCTCTGTACCCCATAACTGAATATCCTTCTCTGCATCCCAATAACTGAATATACTTCTCTGTACCCCAATAACTGAATCTCCTTCTCAGTACCCCAATAACTGAATATCCTTCTCTGTACCCCAATAACTGAATATCCTTCTCTGTACCCCATAACTGAATATCCTTCTCTGCATCCCAATAACTGAATATCCTTCTCTGTACCCCAATAACTGAATATCCTTCTCTGTACCCCAATAACTGGATATCCTTCTCTATACCCCAGTAACTGAATATCCTTCTCTGTACTCCAATAACTGAATATACTTCTTTGTACCCCAACAACGAAATATCCTTCACCGCAATCCCTCGAATAACTGAATATCCTTCTCAGTACCCCAATAACTGAATATCCTTCGCTGTACACCAATAACTGAATATCCTTCTTTGTATCCCAATAACTGAATATCCTTCTCTTTACGCCAATAACTGAATATCCTTCTCTGTACCCCCTCCAATAACTGAATATCATTCTCTGTACCCCAATATCTGAATATCATTCTCTGTACCACAATAACTGAATACGCTTCTCTGTACCCCAATAACTGAATATCATTCTCTGCAATCCCTCGAATAACTGAATATCATTAACTGTATCCCAATAAGTGAATATCATTCCCTGCGTCCCAATAACTGAATATCTTTATCTGTACCCCAATAACTGGATATCCTTCTTTGTACCCCAATAACTCAATATCCTTCTCTGTACGCCAATAACTGAATATCCTTCTCTGTACCCCAATAACTGAATATCCTTCACTGTACCCCAATAACTGAATATCCTACTTTGTATCCCAATACCTAAATATCCTTCTCTGTACCCCAATAACTGAATATCCTTCTCTGTACCCCAATAGCTGAATATCCTTCTCTGTACCCCAATAACCGAATATCCTTCCCTGTACCCCAATATCTGAACATCCTTCTCTGTAGAGCCTCCTATAGTTGCATATCCTTCTCTGGTGGCATAGTGGTTAGCGCTGTTGCCTCACAGCGCCAAGGGCCCGGGTCCAAATCCGGCCTCGGGTGATTGTCTGTGTGGAGTTTGCGCATTCTCCCCGTGTTTGCGTGGGTTTTCTCCGGGTGCTCCGGTTTCCTCCCACTGTCCAAAGATGTGTGGGCTAGGTTGATTGGCCATGATAAAAAAAATTGACCCTTAGTGTAAGGGGGGATTAAATAAGTGGGGCTATGGGGATAGGGCTTGGATGGGATGGCTGTCGGTGTAGGGACCGGGTCCTAGGGTTTGGATGATCAGCCATGATCTCGTTGAATGGCGGAGCAGGCTCGAAGGGCCGAATGGCCTACTCCTGCTCCTATCTTCTATGTTTCTATGTTCCTATGTTTCTGTACCCCAATAACTGAATATCCTTCCCAGTACCCCAATAACTGAGTATCCTTCTCTGTAGAGCCTCTTATAGTTGCATACCCTTCTCTGTACCCCAATAACTGAATATCCTTCTCTGTACCCCAATATCTGAATATCCTTCTCTGTACCCCCTCCAATAACTGAATATCCTTCACTGTACCCCAATATCTGAATATCCTTCTCTGTACCACCTCCAATAACTGAATATCCTTCTCTGTATCCCAATAACTGAATATCCTTCTGTGTACTCCAAAAATTGAATATCCTTCTCTGTACCCACTCCAATATCTGAATATCATTCTCTGAACCCCAATAACTGAATATTCTTCTCTGTAACACAATAACTGAATATCCTTCTCTGCACCCCAATAACTGAATAGCCTTCTCTGTACCCCAATATCTGAATATCCTTCTCTCTACCCAATAATGGAATATCCTTCTCTGCAATCCCTCGAATAACTGAATATCCTTCTGAGTACCACAAAAACTGAATATCCTTCACTGTACCCCAACAACTGAATATCCTTCGCTGTACCCCAATAACTGAATATCCATCTTTGTATATCAATAACTGAATATCCTTCTCTGTATCCCAATAACTGAATATCCTTCTCTGTACTCCAGTAACTCATTATCCTTCTTTACCCCAATAATGGAATCTCCTTCTCTGTACCCCAATAACTGAATATCCTTCTCTGTACCACAATAACTGAATATCCTTCTCTGTATCCCAATAACTGAATATCCTTCTCTGCAGCCCAATAATTGAATAGCCTTCTCTGTACCCCAATATCTCAATATCCATCTCTCTACCCCAATAACAGAATATCCTTCTCTGCAATCCCTCGAATAACTGAATACCCTTCTGAGTACCACAAAAACTGAATATTCTTCACTGTACCCCAACAACTGAATATCCTTCGCTGCAACCCAATAACAGAATATCCATCTTTGTATCCCAATAACTGAATATCCTTCTCTGTACCCCAGTAACTGAATATCCTTCTGTGTACCCCAATAACTGAATATCCTTCTCTGTACCCCAATAACTGAATATCCTTCTCTGTACCCCAATAACTGAATATCATTCTCTGCAATCCCTCGAATAACTGAATATCATTAACTGTATCCCAATAAGTTAATATCATTCCCTGCGTCCCAATAACTGAATATCTTTATCTGTGGCCCAATAACTGGATATCCTTCTCTGTACCCCAATAACTGAATATCCTTCTCTGTACGCCAATAACTGAATATCCTTCTATGTACCCCAATAACTGATAATCCTAATTTGGATCCCAATAACTGAATATCCTTCTCTGTACCACAATAACTGAATATCCTTCTCTGTACCCCAATAAGTGAATATCCTTCTCTGTACCCCAATAACTGAATATCCTTCTCTGTACCCCAATAACTGAATATCCTTATCTGTACCCCAATAACTGAATATCCTTCTCTGTACCCCAATAACTGAATATCCTTCTCTGTATCCCAATAACTGAATATCCTTCTCTTTACCCCAATATCTGAATATCATCCTCTGTACCACAATAACGGAATATCCTTCTCTGTAATCCCAATAACTGAATATACTTCTCTGTACACCAATAACTGAATATCATTCTCTGCGTCCCAATAACTGAATATCCCTCTCTGTAATCCAATAACTGAATATCCTTCTCTGTAACCCAATAAGTGAATATCCTTCTCTGTAACCCAATAACTGAATATACTTCTCTGCATCCCAATAACTGAATATACTTCTCTGTACCCCCTCCAATAACTGGATATCCTTCTCTGTACACCAATAACTGAATATCCTTCTCTTTACCCCAGTAACTGAATATCCTTCTCTGTACCACAATAACTGAATATCTTTCTCTGTACCCCAATAACTGAATATTCTTCTCTGTACCCCACAACTGAATATCCTTCTCTGCATCCCAATAACTGAATATCCTTCTCTGTACCACAATAACTGAATATCTTTCTCTGTACCCCAATAACTGAATATCCTTCTCTGTACCTCATAACTGAATATCCTTCTCTGCATCCCAATAACTGAATATACTTCTCTGTACCCCAATAACTGAATATCCTTCTCAGTACCCCAATAACTGAATATCCTTCTCTGTACCCCAATAACTGAATATCCTTCTCTGTACCCCATAACTGAATATCCTTCTCTGCATCCGAATAACTGAATATCCTTCTCTGTACCCCAATAACTGAATATCCTTCTCTGTACCCCAATAACTGGATATCCTTCTCTATACCCCAGTAACTGAATATCCTTCTCTGTACTCCAATAACTGAATATACTTCTTTGTACCCCAACAACGGAATATCCTTCACCGCAATTCCTCGAATAACTGAATATCCTTCTCAGTACCCCAATAACTGAATATCCTTCGCTGTACACCAATAACTGAATATCCTTCTCTGTATCCCAATAACTGAATATCCTTCTCTTTACGCCAATAACTGAATATCCTTCTCTGTACCCCCTCCAATAACTGAATATCATTCTCTGTAGCCCAATATCTGAATATCATTCTCTGTACCACAATAACTGAATACCCTTCTCTGTAACCCAATAACTGAATATCATTCTCTGCAATCCCTCGAATAACTGAATATCATTAACTGTATTCCAATAAGTGAATATCATTCCCTGCGCCCCAATTACTGAATATCTTTATCTGTACCCCAATAACTGGATATCCTTCTTTGTACCTCAATAACTGAATATCCTTCTCTGTACGCCAATAACTGAATATCCTTCACTGTACCCCAATAACTGAATATCCTTCACTGTACCCCAATAACTGAATATCCTACTTTGTATCCCAATACCTAAATATCCTTTTCTGTACCCCAATAACTGAATATCCTTCTCTGTACCCCAATACCTGAATATCCTTCTCTTTACCCCAATAACTGAATATCCTTCACTGTACCCCAATAACTGAATATCCTTCACTGTACCCCAATAACTGAATATCCTACTTTGTATCCCAATAACTCAATATCATTCTCTGTACCCCAATTACTGAATATCCTTCTCTGTACCCCAATAACTGAATCTCCTTCTCTGTACCCCAATAACCGAATATCCTTCTCTGTACCCCAATAACGGAATATCCTTCACTGTACCCAAATAACTGAATATCCTTCTCTGTACCCCAATAACTGAATATCCTTCACTGTACCCCAATAACTGAATATCCTTCTATGTACCCCAATACCTGGATATCCTTCTCTGTACCCCAATAACTGAATATCCTTCACTGTACCCCAATACATGAATATCCTTCTCTGTACCCCAATAACTGAATATTCTTCACTGTACCCCAATGAATGAATATCCTTCTCTGTACCCCAATAACTCAATATCATTCTCTGTACCCCAATAACTGAATGTCCTTCTCTGTACCCCAATAAATCAATATCATTCTCTGTACCCCAATAACTGAATATCCTTCTCTGTACCCCAGTAACTGAATATCCTTCTCTGTACGCCAATAACTGAATATCCTTCTCAGTACCCCATTAACTGAATAACCTTCACTGTACCCCAATAACTGAATATCCTACTTTGTATCCCAATACCTGAATATCCTTCTCTGTACCCCAATAACTGAATATCCATTTCTGTAGCCCAATAACTGAATATCCTTCTCTGTACCCCAGTAACTGAATATCCTTCTCTTTGCCCCAATAACTGAATAACCTTCTCTGCATCCCAATAACTGAATACCCTTCTCTGTATCCCAATAACTGAATGTCCTTCTCTGTACCCCAATAACTGAATATCCTTCACTGTACCCCAGTAACTGAATACCCTTCTCTGCACCCCAATAACTGAATATCCTTCTTCGTACTCCAATAAATGTATATCTTTTTCTGCACCCCAATAACTGGATATCCTTCTCCGCACCCCAATAACTGAATATCCTTCTCTGTACGCCAATAACTGAATATCCTTCTCAGTACCCCAATAACTGAATATCCTTCACTGTACCCCAATAACTGAATATCCTACTTTGTATCCCAATACCTGAATATCCTTCTCTGTACCCCAATAACTGAATATCCTTCTCTGTACCCCAATAACTGAATATCCTTCTCTGTACCCCAATAACTGAATATCCTTCTCTGTAGCCAAATAACTGAATATCTTTCTCTGTACCTCAGTAAAGGAATATCCTTCTCTTTACCCCAATATCTGAATAACCGTCTCTGCATCCAAATAACTGAATATCCTTATCTGTATCCCAATAACTGAATATCCTTCTCTGTACCCCAATAACTGAATATCCTTCTCTGTACCCCAATATCTGAATATCCTTCATGGTACCCCAGTAACTGAATAACCTTCTCTAACCCAATAACTGAATATCCATCTCTGGAACCCAATAACTGAATATCCTTCTCTGTACCTCAATAACTGAATATCTTTCTCTGTACCCCAATAACTGAATATCCTTCACTGTACCCCAATAACTGAATATCCTTCTCTGGAACCCAGTAACTGAATATCCTTCTCTGTGCCCCAATAACGGAATATCCTCCTCTGTACCCCAATAACTGAATATCTCTATCTGTATCCCAATAACTGAATATCCTTCTCTGTAACACAATAACTGAATATCTTTCTCTGTACGCCAATAACTGAATATCCTTCACTGTACCCCAATAACTGGATATCCTTCTCTGCATCCCAATAACTGAATATTCTTCTCTGTACCCCAATAACTGAATATCCTTCTCTGTACCCCAATAACTGAATGTCCTTCTCTGTACCCCAATAACTGAATCTCCTTCTCTGTACCCGAATAACTGAATCTCCTTTTCTGTACCCCAATAACTGAATATCCTTCTTTGTACCCCAATAAATGAATATCCTTCTCTGTACGCCAATAACTGAATATGCTTCTCTGTACCCTAATAATTGAATATCCTTCTCTGTACCCCCTCCAATAGCTGAATATCCTTCTCTGTACCCGCTGCAATAACTGAATATACTTCTCTGTACCCCCTCCAATAACTGAATATTCTTCTCTGCATCCCAATAACAGAATATCTTTCTCTATACCCCAATAACTGAATATTCTTCTCTGCAGAGACTCCTATAGTTGCATATCCTTCTCTGTACCCCAATAACTGAATATCCTTCTCAGTATCCCAATAACTGAATATCCTTCTCTGCACCCCCTCCAATAACTGAATATCCTTCTCTGCACCCCAATATTTGAATATCCTTCTCTGTACCCCCTCCAATATCTGAATATCATTCTCTGAACCCCAGTAACTGAATATCCGTCTCCCTGCCCCAATAACTGAATATCCTTCTCTGCACCACAATAACTGAATATCCTTCTCTGCACCCCAATAACTGAATATCCTTCTCTGCACCCCAATAACGGAATAGCCTTCGCTGTACCCCAATAAATGGATATCCATCTTTGTATCCCAATAGCTGAATATCCTTCTCTTTACCCCAATAACTGAATATCCTTCTCTTTACCCCAATAACTGAATATCCTTCTCTCTACCCCAATAACTGAATATCCTTCTCTGTAACCCAATGACTGAATATCCTTCTCTGTACCCCAGTAACTCATTAATCTTCTTTACCCCAATAACTGAATATCCTTCTCTGTACCCCAATAACGGAATCTCCATCTCTGTATCCCAATAACTGAATATCCTTCTCTGTACCCCAGTAACTCATTATCCTTCTTTTCCCCAATAACTGAATATCCTTCTCTGTACCCCAATAACGGAATCTCCATCTCTGTATCCCAATAACTGAATATCCTTCTCTGTACCCCAGTAACTCATTATCCTTCTGTACCCCAATAACTGAATATCCTTCTCTTTACCCCAATAACTGAATATCCTTCTCAATACCCCAATAACTGAATATCCTTCTCTGCACCCCAACAGCGGAATCTCCTTCTCTGTACCCCAATAATTGAATATCCTTCTCTGTACCACAATAACTGAATATCCTTCTCTGTATCCCTATAACTGAATATCCTTCTCTGTACCCCAGTAACTCATTATCCTTCTGTACCCCAATAACTGAATATCCTTCTCTTTACCCCAATAACTGAATATCCTTCTCTCTACCCCAATAACTGAATATCCTTCTCTGCAACCCAATAACTGAATATCCTTCTCTGTACCCCAATAACTGAATATCCTTCTCTGTACCCCAATAACTGAATATCCTTCTCTGTACCCCAATAACTGAATGTCCTTCTCTGTACCCCAATAAATGAATATCTTTCTCTGTACCCCAATAACTGGATATCCTTCTCTGTACCCCAATAACTGAATATCCTTCTCTGTACCCCAATAACTGAATATCCTTCTCTGTACCCCAATAACTGAATGTCCTTCTCTGTACCCCAATAAATGAATATCTTTCTCTGTACCCCAATAATTGAATATCCTTCTCTGTACCCCAATAACTGAATATCCTTCTCTGTACGCCAATAACTGAATATCCTTCTCAGTACCCCAATAACTGGATATCCTTCACTGTACCCCAATAACTGAATATCCTACTTTGTATCCCAATACCTGAATATCCTTCTCTGTACCCCAATATCTGAATATCCTTCTCTGTACCCCAAAAACTGCATATCCTTCACTGTACCCCAATACCTGAATATCCTTCTCTGTACCCCAATAACTGAATATCCTTCCCTTTACCCCAATAACTGAATAACCTTCTCTGCATCCCAATAACTGAGTATCCTTCTCTGTGCCCCAACAACGGAATCTCCTTCTCTGTACCCCAATAACTGAATATCCTTGTCTGTACCACAATAACTGAATATCCTTCTCTGTATCCCAATAACTGAATATCCTTCACTGTACCCCAATAACTGAATATCCTACTTTGTATCCCAATACCTGAATATCTTTCTCTGCACCCCAATAATTGAATATCCTTCTCTGTACCCCCTCCAATATCTGAATATCATTCTCTGAACCCCAGTAACTGAATATTCTTCTCCCTGCCCCAATAACTGAATATCCTTCTCTGTACCACAATAACTGAATATCCTTATCTGCACCCCAATAACTGAATAAACTTCTCTGCACCCCAATAACTGAATAGCCTTCTCTGTACCCCAATATCTGAATATCCTTCTCTCTACCCCAATAACGGAATATCCTTCTCAGCAATCCCTCGAATAACTGAATATGCTTCTGAGTACCACAAAAACTGAATATTCTTCACTGTACCCCAACAACTGAATATCCTTCGCTGTACCCCAATAACTGGATATCCATCTTTGTATCCCAATAGCTGAATATCCTTCCCTTTACCCCAATAACTGAATATCCTTCTCTTTATCCCAATAACTGAATATCCTTCTCTCTACCCCAATAACTGAATATCCTTCTCTGTAACCCAATAACTGAATATCCTTCTCTGTACCACAATAACTGAATATCCTTCTCTGTATCCCAATAACTGAACTTTCTTCTCTGTACCCCAGTAACTCATTATCCTTCTGTACCCCTAAAACTGAATATCCTTCTCTTTACCCCAATAACTGAATATCCTTCTCTCTACCCCAATAACTGAATATCCTTCTCTGCACCCCAATAACTGAACATCCTTCTCTGTACCAAAGTAACTGAATATCCTTCTCTGTACCCCAACAACGTAATCTCCTTCTCTGTATCCCAATAACTGAATATCCTTGTCTGTACCACAATAACTGAATATCCTTCTCTGTATCCCAATAACTGAATATCCTTCTCTGTACCCCAGTAACTAATTATCCTTCTGCACCCCAATAACGGAATATCCTTCTCTTTACCCGAATAACTGAATATCCTTCTCTGCACCCCAATAACTGAATATCCTTCTCTGTACCCCAATAACTGAATAGCCTTCACTGTACCCCAATAACTGAATATCCTACTTTGTATCCCAATACCTGAATATCCATCTCTGTACCCCAATAACTGAATATCCTTCTCTGTACCCCAATAACTGAATGTCCTTCTCTGTACCCCAATAAATGAATATCTTTCTCTGTACCCCAATAACTGGATATCCTTCTCTGTACCCCAATAACTGAATATCCTTCTCTGTACGCCAATAACTGAATCTCCTTCTCAGTACCCCAATAACTGAATATCCTTCTCTGTACCCCAATATCTGAATATCCTTCTCTGTACCCCAATAACTGCATATCCTTCGCTGTACCCCAATACCTGAATATCCTTCTCTGTACCCCAATAACTGAAGATCCTTCACTGTACCCCAATAACTGAACATCCTTCTCTATACCCCAGTAACTGAATATCCTTCTCTGTACCCCAATAACTGAATATCCTTCTTTGTACCCCAATAAATGAATATCCTTCTCTGTACCCCAATAACTGAATAGGCTTCTCTGTACCCTAATAATTGAATATCCTTCTCTGTACCCCCTCCAATAGCTGAATATTCTTCTCCGTATCCCCTGCAATAACTGAATATACTTCTCTGTACCCGAATAATTGAATATCCTTCTCTGTACCCCCTCCAATAACTGAATATTCCTCTCTGCATCCCAATAACAGAATATCCTTCTCTATACCCCAATAACTGAATATCCTTCTCTGTAGAGACTCCTATAGTTGCATATCCTTCTCTGTACCCCAATAACTGAATATCCTTCTCAGAATCCCAATAACTGAATATCCTTCTCTGTACCCCAATAACTGAATATCCTTCTCTGTACCCTAATAATTGAATATCCTTCTCTGTACCCCCTCCAATAGCTGAATATCCTTCTCTGTACCCGCTGCAATAACTGAATATACTTCTCTGTACCCCCTCCAATAACTGAATATTCTTCTCTGCATCCCAATAACAGAATATCTTTCTACATACCCCAATAACTGAATATTCTTCTCTGCAGAGACTCCTATAGTTGCATATCCTTCTCTGTACCCCAATAACTGAATATCCTTCTCAGTATCCCAATAACTGAATATCCTTCTCTGCACCCCCTCCAATAACTGAATATCCTTCTCTGCACCCCAATATTTGAATATCGTTCTCTGTACCCCCTCCAATATCTGAATATCATTCTCTGAACCCCAGTAACTGAATATCCGTCTCCCTGCCCCAATAACTGAATATCCTTCTCTGCACCACAATAACTGAATATCCTTCTCTGCACCCCAATAACTGAATATCCTTCTCTGCACCCCAATAACGGAATAGCCTTCGCTGTACCCCAATAAATGGATATCCATCTTTGTATCCCAATAGTTGAATATCCTTCTCTTTACCCCAATAACTGAATATCCTTCTCTTTACCCCAATAACTGAATATCCTTCTCTCTACCCCAATAACTGAATATCATTCTCTGTAACCCAATGACTGAATATCCTTCTCTGTACCCCAGTAAATCATTATCCTTCTTTACCCCAATAACTGAATATCCTTCTCTGTACCCCAATAACGGAATCTCCATCTCTGTATCCCAATAACTGAATATCCTTCTCTGTACCCCAGTAACTCATTATCCTTCTTTTCCCCAATAACTGAATATCCTTCTCTGTACCCCAATAACGGAATCTCCATCTCTGTATCCCAATAACTGAATATCCTTCTCTGTACCCCAGTAACTCATTATCCTTCTGTACCCCAATAACTGAATATCCTTCTCTTTACCCCAATAACTGAATATCCTTCTCAATACCCCAATAACTGAATATCCTTCTCTGCACCCCAACAGCGGAATCTCCTTCTCTGTACCCCAATAATTGAATATCCTTCTCTGTACCACAATAACTGAATATCCTTCTCTGTATCCCAATAACTGAATATCCTTCTCTGTACCCCAGTAACTCATTATCCTTCTGTACCCCAATAACTGAATATCCTTCTCTTTACCCCAATAACTGAATATCCTTCTCTCTACCCCAATAACTGAATATCCTTCTCTGCAACCCAATAACTGAATATCCTTCTCTGTACCCCAATAACTGAATATCCTTCTCTGTACCCCAATAACTGAATATCCTTCTCTGTACCCCAATAACTGAATGTCCTTCTCTGTACCCCAATAAATGAATATCTTTCTCTGTACCCCAATAACTGGATATCCTTCTCTGTACCCCAATAACTGAATATCCTTCTCTGTACCCCAATAACTGAATATCCTTCTCTGTACCCCAATAACTGAATGTCCTTCTCTGTACCCCAATAAATGAATATCTTTCTCTGTACCCCAATAATTGGATATCCTTCTCTGTACCCCAATAACTGAATATCCTTCTCTGTACGCCAATAACTGAATATCCTTCTCAGTACCCCAATAACTGGATATCCTTCACTGTACCCCAATAACTGAATATCCTACTTTGTATCCCAATACCTGAATATCCTTCTCTGTACCCCAATATCTGAATACCCTTCTCTGTACCCCAAAAACTGCATATCCTTCACTGTACCCCAATACCTGAATATCCTTCTCTGTACCCCAATAACTGAATATCCTTCTCTGTGCCCCAACAACGGAATCTCCTTCTCTGTACCCCAATAACTGAATATCCTTGTCTGTACCACAATAACTGAATATCCTTCTTTGTATCTCAATAACTGAATATCCTTCACTGTACCCCAATAACTGAATATCCTACTTTGTATCCCAATACCTGAATATCTTTCTCTGCACCCCAATAATTGAATATCCTTCTCTGTACCCCCTCCAATATCTGAATATCATTCTCTGAAACCCAGTAACTGAATATTCTTCTCCCTGCCCCAATAACTGAATATCCTTCTCTGTACCACAATAACTGAATATCCTTATCTGCACCCCAATAACTGAATAAACTTCTCTGCACCCCAATAACTGAATAGCCTTCTCTGTACCCCAATATGTGAATATCCTTCTCTCTACCCCAATAACGGAATATCCTTCTCAGCAATCCCTCGAATAACTGAATATGCTTCTGAGTACCACAAAAACTGAATATTCTTCACTGTACCCCAACAACTGAATATCCTTCGCTGTACCCCAATAACTGGATATCCATCTTTGTATCCCAATAGCTGAATATCCTTCCCTTTACCCCAATAACTGAATATCCTTCTCTTTATCCCAATAACTGAATATCCTTCTCTCTACCCCAATAACTGAATATCCTTCTCTGTAACCCAATAACTGAATATCCTTCTCTGTACCCCAATAACTGAATGTCCTTCTCTGTACCCCAATAAATGAATATCTTTCTCTGTACCCCAATAATTGGATATCCTTCTCTGTACCCCAATAACTGAATATCCTTCTCTGTACGCCAATAACTGAATATCCTACTTTGTATCCCAATACCTGAATATCCTTCTCTCTACCCCAATAACTGAATATCCTTCTCTGTAACCCAATAACTGAATATCCTTCTCTGTACCACAATAACTGAATATCCTTCTCTGTATCCCAATAACTGAATATCCTTCTCTGTACCCCAGTAACTCATTATCCTTCTGTACCCCTAAAACTGGATATCCTTCTCTTTACCCCAATAACTGAATATCCTTCTCTCTACCCCAATAACAGAATATCCTTCTCTGCACCCCAATAACTGAACATCCTTCTCTGTACCACAATAACTGAATATCCTTCTCTGTACCCCAACAACGTAATCTCCTTCTCTGTATCCCAATAACTGAATATCCTTGTCTGTACCACAATAACTGAATATCCTTCTCTGTATCCCAATAACTGAATATCCTTCTCTGTACCCCAGTAACTAATTATCCTTCTGCACCCCAATAACGGAATATCCTTCTCTTTACCCGAATAACTGAATATCCTTCTCTGCACCCCAATAACTGAATATCCTTCTCTGTACCCCAATAACTGAATAGCCTTCACTGTACCCCAATAACTGAATATCCTACTTTGTATCCCAATACCTGAATATCCATCTCTGTACCCCAATAACTGAATATCCTTCTCTGTACCCCAATAACTGAATGTCCTTCTCTGTACCCCAATAAATGAATATCTTTCTCTGTACCCCAATAACTGGATATCCTTCTCTGTACCCCAATAACTGAATATCCTTCTCTGTACGCCAATAACTGAATCTCCTTCTCAGTACCCCAATAACTGAATATCCTTCTCTGTACCCCAATATCTGAATATCCTTCTCTGTACCCCAATAACTGCATATCCTTCACTGTACCCCAATACCTGAATATCCTTCTCTGTACCCCAATAACTGAAGATCCTTCACTGTACCCCAATAACTGAACATCCTTCTCTATACCCCAGTAACTGAATATCCTTCTCTGTACCCCAATAACTGAATATCCTTCTTTGTACCCCAATAACTGAATAGCCTTCACTGTACCCCAATAACTGAATATCCTACTTTGTATCCCAATAACTGAATATCCTTCTCTGTACCCCAGTAACTAATTATCCTTCTGCACCCCAATAACGGAATATCCTTCTCTTTACCCGAATAACTGAATATCCTTCTCTGCACCCCAATAACTGAATATCCTTCTCTGTACCCCAATAACTGAATAGCCTTCACTGTACCCCAATAACTGAATATCCTACTTTGTATCCCAATACCTGAATATCCATCTCTGTACCCCAATAACTGAATATCCTTCTCTGTACCCCAATAACTGAATGTCCTTCTCTGTACCCCAATAAATGAATATCTTTCTCTGTACCCCAATAACTGGATATCCTTCTCTGTACCCCAATAACTGAATATCCTTCTCTGTACGCCAATAACTGAATCTCCTTCTCAGTACCCCAATAACTGAATATCCTTCTCTGTACCCCAATATCTGAATATCCTTCTCTGTACCCCAATAACTGCATATCCTTCGCTGTACCCCAATACCTGAATATCCTTCTCTGTACCCCAATAACTGAAGATCCTTCACTGTACCCCAATAACTGAACATCCTTCTCTATACCCCAGTAACTGAATATCCTTCTCTGTACCCCAATAACTGAATATCCTTCTTTGTACCCCAATAAATGAATATCCTTCTCTGTACCCCAATAACTGAATATGCTTCTCTGTACCCTAATAATTGAATATCCTTCTCTGTACCCCCTCCAATAGCTGAATATTCTTCTCCGTATCCCCTGCAATAACTGAATATACTTCTCTGTACCCGAATAATTGAATATCCTTCTCTGTACCCCCTCCAATAACTGAATATTCCTCTCTGCATCCCAATAACAGAATATCCTTCTCTATACCCCAATAACTGAATATCCTTCTCTGTAGAGACTCCTATAGTTGCATATCCTTCTCTGTACCCCAATAACTGAATATCCTTCTCAGAATCCCAATAACTGAATATCCTTCTCTGTACCCCAATAACTGAATATCCTTCTCTGTACCCCAATAACTGAATATCCTTCCCTGTACCCCAATAACTGAGTATTCTTCTCTGTAGAGCCTCCTATAGTTGCATATCCTTCACTGTACCCCAATAACAGAATATCCTTCTCTGTACCCCAATAATTGAATATCCTTCCCTGTACCCCAATAACTGAGTATCCTTCTCTGTAGAGCCTCCTATAGTTGCATATTCTTCTCTGTATCGAAATAACTGAATATCCTTCCCTGTACCCCAATAACTGAATATCCTTCTTTGTACCCCAATAAATGAATATCCTTCTCTGTACCCCAATAACTGAATATGCTTCTCTGTACCCTAATAATTGAATATCCTTCTCTGTACCCCCTCCAATTGCTGAATATTCTTCTCTGTATCCCCTGCAATAACTGAATATACTTCTTCTGTGCCCTAATAATTGAATATCCTTCTCTGTACCCCCTCCAATAACTGAATATTCCTCTCTGCATCCCAATAACAGAATATCCTTCTCTATACCCCAATAACTGAATATCCTTCTCTGTAGAGACTCCTATAGTCACATATCCTTCTCTGTACCCCAATAACTGAATATCCTTCTCAGAATCCCAATAACTGAATATCCTTCTCTGTACCCCAATAACTGAATATCCTTCTCTGTAGAGCCTCCAATAGTTGCATATCCTTCTCTGTACCCCAATAACAGAATATCTTTCTCTGTACCCCAATAATTGAATATCCTTCCCTGTACCCCAATAACTGAATATCCTTCTCTGTAGAGCCTCCTATAGTTGCATATCCTTCTCTGTACCCCAATAACAGAATATCCTTCTATGTACCCCAATAATTGAATATTCTTCCCTGTACCCCAATAACTGAATATCCTTCTCTGTAGAGACTCCTATAGTTGCATATCCTTCTCTGTACCCCAATAAGTGAATATCCTTCTCAGAATCCCAATAACTGAATATCCTTCTCCGTACCCCAATAACTGGATATCCTTCTCTGTATCCCAATAACTGAATATGCTTCTCTGTAACCTAATAACTGAATATCCTTCTCTGTACCCCAATAACTGAATATCCTTCTCTGTACCCCCTCCAATAACTGAATATCCTTCTCTGCACCCAAATAGTTGAATATCCTTCTCTGTACCCCCTCCAATATCTGAATATCATTCTCTGAACCCCAATAACTGAATATCCTTCTCCCTGCCCCAATAACTGAATATCCTTCTCTGTACCACAATAACTGAATATCCTTCTCTGCACCCCAATAATTGAATATCCTTCTCTGCACCCCAATAACTGAATAGGCTTCTCTGTACCCCAATATCTGAATATCCTTCTCTCTACCCCAATAACAGAATATCCTTCTCAGCAATCCCTCGAATAACTGAATGTTCTTCTGAGCACCACAAAAACTGAATATCCTTCACTGTACCCCAATAACTGAATATCCTTCTCTGCATCCCAATAACTGAATATCCTTCTCTGTACCCCAATAACTGAATATCCTTCTCTGTACCCCAATAACTGAATATCCTTCTCTGTACCCCAATAACTGAATATCCTTCTCTGTACTCCAATAACTGAATCTCCTTTTCTGTACCCGAATAACTGAATCTCCTTCTCTGTACCCCAATAACTGAATATCCTTCTTTGTACCCCAATAAATGAATATCCTTCTCTGTACCCCAATAACTGAATATACTTCTCTGTACCCTAATAATTGAATATCCTTCTCTGTACCCCCTCCAATAGCTGAACATCCTTCTCTGTACCCCCTGCAATAACTGAATATGCTTCTCTGTACCCCCTCCAATAACTGAATATTCTTCTCTGCATCCCAATAACAGAATATCCTTCTCTATACCCCAATAATTGAATATCCTTCTCTGTAGAGACTCCTATAGTTGCATATCCTTCTCTGTACCCCAATAACTGAATATCCTTCTCATTATCCCAATAATTGAATATCCTTCTCTGTACCCCCTCCAATATCTGAATATCATTCTCTGAACCCCAGTAACTGAATATCATTCTCCCTGCCCCAATAACTGAATATCCTTCTCTGTACCACAATAACTGAATATCCTTCTCTGTACCCCAATAGCGGAATCTCCATCTCTGTCTCCCAATAACTGAATATCCTTCTCTGTACCCCAATAACGGAATCTCCATCTCTGTCTCCCAATAGCTGAATATCCTTCTCTGTACCCCAGTAACTCATTATCCTTCTGTACCCCAATAACTGAATATCCTTCTCTGTACCCCAATAACTGGATATCCTTGTCTGTACCACAATAACTGAATATCCTTCTCTGTATTCCAATAACTGAATATCCTTCACTGTACCCCAATAACTGAATATCCTACTTTGTATCCCAATACCTGAATATCCTTCTCTGCACCCCAGTAATTGAATATCCTTCTCTGTACCCCCTCCAATATCTGAATATCATTCTCTGAACCCCAGCAACTGAATATTCTTCTCCCTGCCCCAATAACTGAATATCCTTCTCTGTACCACAATAACTGAATATCCTTATCTGCACCCCAATAACTGAATATCCTTCTCTGCACCCCAATAACTGAATAGCCGTCTCTGTACCCCAATATCTGAATATCCTTCTCTCTACCCCAATAACGGAATATCCTTCTCTGCAATCCCTCGAATAACTGAATATCCTTCTGAGTACCACAAAAACTGAATATTCTTCACTGTACCCAACAACTGAATATCCTTCGCTGTACCCCAATAACTAGATATCCATCTTTGTATCCCAATAGCTGAATATCCTTCCCTTTACCCCAATAACCGAATATCCTTCTCTTTACCCCAATAACTGAATATCCTTCTCTCTACCCCAATAACTGAATATCCTTCTCTGTAACCCAATAACTGAATATCCTTCTCTGTACCACAGAACTCAATATCCTTCTCTATATCCCAATAACTGAATATCCTTCTCTGTACCCCAGTAACTCATTATCCTTCTTTGCCCCAATAACTGAATATCCTTCTCTTTACCCCAATAACTGAATATCCTTCTCTCTACCCCAATAACTGAATATCCTTTTCCGTACCCCAATAAAAGAATATCCTTCTCTGTACCCCAATAACGGAATCTCCATCTCTGTATCCCAATAACTGAATATCCTTCTCTGTACTCCAGTAACTCATTATCCTTCTTTACCCCAATAATGGAATCTCCTTCTCTGTACCCCAATAACTGAATATCCTTCTCTGTACCACAATAACTGAATATCCTTCTCTGTATCCCAATAACTGAATATCCTTCTCTGCACCCCAATAATTGAATAGCCTTCTCTGTACCCCAATATCTCAATATCCATCTCTCTACCCCAATAACAGAATATCCTTCACTGCAATCCCTCGAATAACTGAATACCCTTCTGAGTACCACAAAAACTGAATATTCTTCACTGTACCCCAACAACTGAATATCCTTCGCTGCAACCCAATAACAGAATATCCATCTTTGTATCCCAATAACTGAATATCCTTCTCTGTACCCCAGTAACTGAATATCCTTCTGTGTACCCCAATAACTGAATATCCTTCTCTGTACACCAATAACTGAATATCCTTCTCTGTACCCCAATAACTGAATATCATTCTCTGCAATCCCTCGAATAACTGAATATCATTAACTGTATCCCAATAAGTTAATATCATTCCCTGCGTCCCAATAACTGAATATCTTTATCTGTAGCCCAATAACTGGATATCCTTCTCTGTACCCCAATAACTGAATATCCTTCTCTGTACGCCAATAACTGAATATCCTTCTATGTACCCCAATAACTGATAATACTAATTTGGATCCCAATAACTGAATATCCTTCTCTGTACCCCAATAACTGAATATCCTTCTCTGTACCCCAATAACGGAATCTCCATCTCTGTATCCCAATAACTGAATATCCTTCTCTGTACCCCAGTAACTCATTATCCTTCTTTTCCCCAATAACTGAATATCCTTCTCTGTACCCCAATAACGGAATCTCCATCTCTGTATCCCAATAACTGAATATCCTTCTCTGTACCCCAGTAACTCATTATCCTTCTGTACCCCAATAACTGAATATCCTTCTCTTTACCCCAATAACTGAATATCCTTCTCAATACCCCAATAACTGAATATCCTTCTCTGCACCCCAACAGCGGAATCTCCTTCTCTGTACCCCAATAATTGAATATCCTTCTCTGTACCACAATAACTGAATATCCTTCTCTGTATCCCTATAACTGAATATCCTTCTCTGTACCCCAGTAACTCATTATCCTTCTGTACCCCAATAACTGAATATCCTTCTCTTTACCCCAATAACTGAATATCCTTCTCTCTACCCCAATAACTGAATATCCTTCTCTGCAACCCAATAACTGAATATCCTTCTCTGTACCCCAATAACTGAATATCCTTCTCTGTACCCCAATAACTGAATATCCTTCTCTGTACCCCAATAACTGAATGTCCTTCTCTGTACCCCAATAAATGAATATCTTTCTCTGTACCCCAATAACTGGATATCCTTCTCTGTACCCCAATAACTGAATATCCTTCTCTGTACCCCAATAACTGAATATCCTTCTCTGTACCCCAATAACTGAATGTCCTTCTCTGTACCCCAATAAATGAATATCTTTCTCTGTACCCCAATAATTGAATATCCTTCTCTGTACCCCAATAACTGAATATCCTTCTCTGTACGCCAATAACTGAATATCCTTCTCAGTACCCCAATAACTGGATATCCTTCACTGTACCCCAATAACTGAATATCCTACTTTGTATCCCAATACCTGAATATCCTTCTCTGTACCCCAATATCTGAATATCCTTCTCTGTACCCCAAAAACTGCATATCCTTCACTGTACCCCAATACCTGAATATCCTTCTCTGTACCCCAATAACTGAATATCCTTCCCTTTACCCCAATAACTGAATAACCTTCTCTGCATCCCAATAACTGAGTATCCTTCTCTGTGCCCCAACAACGGAATCTCCTTCTCTGTACCCCAATAACTGAATATCCTTGTCTGTACCACAATAACTGAATATCCTTCTCTGTATCCCAATAACTGAATATCCTTCACTGTACCCCAATAACTGAATATCCTACTTTGTATCCCAATACCTGAATATCTTTCTCTGCACCCCAATAATTGAATATCCTTCTCTGTACCCCCTCCAATATCTGAATATCATTCTCTGAACCCCAGTAACTGAATATTCTTCTCCCTGCCCCAATAACTGAATATCCTTCTCTGTACCACAATAACTGAATATCCTTATCTGCACCCCAATAACTGAATAAACTTCTCTGCACCCCAATAACTGAATAGCCTTCTCTGTACCCCAATATCTGAATATCCTTCTCTCTACCCCAATAACGGAATATCCTTCTCAGCAATCCCTCGAATAACTGAATATGCTTCTGAGTACCACAAAAACTGAATATTCTTCACTGTACCCCAACAACTGAATATCCTTCGCTGTACCCCAATAACTGGATATCCATCTTTGTATCCCAATAGCTGAATATCCTTCCCTTTACCCCAATAACTGAATATCCTTCTCTTTATCCCAATAACTGAATATCCTTCTCTCTACCCCAATAACTGAATATCCTTCTCTGTAACCCAATAACTGAATATCCTTCTCTGTACCACAATAACTGAATATCCTTCTCTGTATCCCAATAACTGAACTTTCTTCTCTGTACCCCAGTAACTCATTATCCTTCTGTACCCCTAAAACTGAATATCCTTCTCTTTACCCCAATAACTGAATATCCTTCTCTCTACCCCAATAACTGAATATCCTTCTCTGCACCCCAATAACTGAACATCCTTCTCTGTACCAAAGTAACTGAATATCCTTCTCTGTACCCCAACAACGTAATCTCCTTCTCTGTATCCCAATAACTGAATATCCTTGTCTGTACCACAATAACTGAATATCCTTCTCTGTATCCCAATAACTGAATATCCTTCTCTGTACCCCAGTAACTAATTATCCTTCTGCACCCCAATAACGGAATATCCTTCTCTTTACCCGAATAACTGAATATCCTTCTCTGCACCCCAATAACTGAATATCCTTCTCTGTACCCCAATAACTGAATAGCCTTCACTGTACCCCAATAACTGAATATCCTACTTTGTATCCCAATACCTGAATATCCATCTCTGTACCCCAATAACTGAATATCCTTCTCTGTACCCCAATAACTGAATGTCCTTCTCTGTACCCCAATAAATGAATATCTTTCTCTGTACCCCAATAACTGGATATCCTTCTCTGTACCCCAATAACTGAATATCCTTCTCTGTACGCCAATAACTGAATCTCCTTCTCAGTACCCCAATAACTGAATATCCTTCTCTGTACCCCAATATCTGAATATCCTTCTCTGTACCCCAATAACTGCATATCCTTCGCTGTACCCCAATACCTGAATATCCTTCTCTGTACCCCAATAACTGAAGATCCTTCACTGTACCCCAATAACTGAACATCCTTCTCTATACCCCAGTAACTGAATATCCTTCTCTGTACCCCAATAACTGAATATCCTTCTTTGTACCCCAATAAATGAATATCCTTCTCTGTACCCCAATAACTGAATAGGCTTCTCTGTACCCTAATAATTGAATATCCTTCTCTGTACCCCCTCCAATAGCTGAATATTCTTCTCCGTATCCCCTGCAATAACTGAATATACTTCTCTGTACCCGAATAATTGAATATCCTTCTCTGTACCCCCTCCAATAACTGAATATTCCTCTCTGCATCCCAATAACAGAATATCCTTCTCTATACCCCAATAACTGAATATCCTTCTCTGTAGAGACTCCTATAGTTGCATATCCTTCTCTGTACCCCAATAACTGAATATCCTTCTCAGAATCCCAATAACTGAATATCCTTCTCTGTACCCCAATAACTGAATATCCTTCTCTGTACCCTAATAATTGAATATCCTTCTCTGTACCCCCTCCAATAGCTGAATATCCTTCTCTGTACCCGCTGCAATAACTGAATATACTTCTCTGTACCCCCTCCAATAACTGAATATTCTTCTCTGCATCCCAATAACAGAATATCTTTCTACATACCCCAATAACTGAATATTCTTCTCTGCAGAGACTCCTATAGTTGCATATCCTTCTCTGTACCCCAATAACTGAATATCCTTCTCAGTATCCCAATAACTGAATATCCTTCTCTGCACCCCCTCCAATAACTGAATATCCTTCTCTGCACCCCAATATTTGAATATCGTTCTCTGTACCCCCTCCAATATCTGAATATCATTCTCTGAACCCCAGTAACTGAATATCCGTCTCCCTGCCCCAATAACTGAATATCCTTCTCTGCACCACAATAACTGAATATCCTTCTCTGCACCCCAATAACTGAATATCCTTCTCTGCACCCCAATAACGGAATAGCCTTCGCTGTACCCCAATAAATGGATATCCATCTTTGTATCCCAATAGTTGAATATCCTTCTCTTTACCCCAATAACTGAATATCCTTCTCTTTACCCCAATAACTGAATATCCTTCTCTCTACCCCAATAACTGAATATCATTCTCTGTAACCCAATGACTGAATATCCTTCTCTGTACCCCAGTAAATCATTATCCTTCTTTACCCCAATAACTGAATATCCTTCTCTGTACCCCAATAACGGAATCTCCATCTCTGTATCCCAATAACTGAATATCCTTCTCTGTACCCCAGTAACTCATTATCCTTCTTTTCCCCAATAACTGAATATCCTTCTCTGTACCCCAATAACGGAATCTCCATCTCTGTATCCCAATAACTGAATATCCTTCTCTGTACCCCAGTAACTCATTATCCTTCTGTACCCCAATAACTGAATATCCTTCTCTTTACCCCAATAACTGAATATCCTTCTCAATACCCCAATAACTGAATATCCTTCTCTGCACCCCAACAGCGGAATCTCCTTCTCTGTACCCCAATAATTGAATATCCTTCTCTGTACCACAATAACTGAATATCCTTCTCTGTATCCCAATAACTGAATATCCTTCTCTGTACCCCAGTAACTCATTATCCTTCTGTACCCCAATAACTGAATATCCTTCTCTTTACCCCAATAACTGAATATCCTTCTCTCTACCCCAATAACTGAATATCCTTCTCTGCAACCCAATAACTGAATATCCTTCTCTGTACCCCAATAACTGAATATCCTTCTCTGTACCCCAATAACTGAATATCCTTCTCTGTACCCCAATAACTGAATGTCCTTCTCTGTACCCCAATAAATGAATATCTTTCTCTGTACCCCAATAACTGGATATCCTTCTCTGTACCCCAATAACTGAATATCCTTCTCTGTACCCCAATAACTGAATATCCTTCTCTGTACCCCAATAACTGAATGTCCTTCTCTGTACCCCAATAAATGAATATCTTTCTCTGTACCCCAATAATTGGATATCCTTCTCTGTACCCCAATAACTGAATATCCTTCTCTGTACGCCAATAACTGAATATCCTTCTCAGTACCCCAATAACTGGATATCCTTCACTGTACCCCAATAACTGAATATCCTACTTTGTATCCCAATACCTGAATATCCTTCTCTGTACCCCAATATCTGAATACCCTTCTCTGTACCCCAAAAACTGCATATCCTTCACTGTACCCCAATACCTGAATATCCTTCTCTGTACCCCAATAACTGAATATCCTTCTCTGTGCCCCAACAACGGAATCTCCTTCTCTGTACCCCAATAACTGAATATCCTTGTCTGTACCACAATAACTGAATATCCTTCTTTGTATCTCAATAACTGAATATCCTTCACTGTACCCCAATAACTGAATATCCTACTTTGTATCCCAATACCTGAATATCTTTCTCTGCACCCCAATAATTGAATATCCTTCTCTGTACCCCCTCCAATATCTGAATATCATTCTCTGAAACCCAGTAACTGAATATTCTTCTCCCTGCCCCAATAACTGAATATCCTTCTCTGTACCACAATAACTGAATATCCTTATCTGCACCCCAATAACTGAATAAACTTCTCTGCACCCCAATAACTGAATAGCCTTCTCTGTACCCCAATATGTGAATATCCTTCTCTCTACCCCAATAACGGAATATCCTTCTCAGCAATCCCTCGAATAACTGAATATGCTTCTGAGTACCACAAAAACTGAATATTCTTCACTGTACCCCAACAACTGAATATCCTTCGCTGTACCCCAATAACTGGATATCCATCTTTGTATCCCAATAGCTGAATATCCTTCCCTTTACCCCAATAACTGAATATCCTTCTCTTTATCCCAATAACTGAATATCCTTCTCTCTACCCCAATAACTGAATATCCTTCTCTGTAACCCAATAACTGAATATCCTTCTCTGTACCCCAATAACTGAATGTCCTTCTCTGTACCCCAATAAATGAATATCTTTCTCTGTACCCCAATAATTGGATATCCTTCTCTGTACCCCAATAACTGAATATCCTTCTCTGTACGCCAATAACTGAATATCCTACTTTGTATCCCAATACCTGAATATCCTTCTCTCTACCCCAATAACTGAATATCCTTCTCTGTAACCCAATAACTGAATATCCTTCTCTGTACCACAATAACTGAATATCCTTCTCTGTATCCCAATAACTGAATATCCTTCTCTGTACCCCAGTAACTCATTATCCTTCTGTACCCCTAAAACTGGATATCCTTCTCTTTACCCCAATAACTGAATATCCTTCTCTCTACCCCAATAACAGAATATCCTTCTCTGCACCCCAATAACTGAACATCCTTCTCTGTACCACAATAACTGAATATCCTTCTCTGTACCCCAACAACGTAATCTCCTTCTCTGTATCCCAATAACTGAATATCCTTGTCTGTACCACAATAACTGAATATCCTTCTCTGTATCCCAATAACTGAATATCCTTCTCTGTACCCCAGTAACTAATTATCCTTCTGCACCCCAATAACGGAATATCCTTCTCTTTACCCGAATAACTGAATATCCTTCTCTGCACCCCAATAACTGAATATCCTTCTCTGTACCCCAATAACTGAATAGCCTTCACTGTACCCCAATAACTGAATATCCTACTTTGTATCCCAATACCTGAATATCCATCTCTGTACCCCAATAACTGAATATCCTTCTCTGTACCCCAATAACTGAATGTCCTTCTCTGTACCCCAATAAATGAATATCTTTCTCTGTACCCCAATAACTGGATATCCTTCTCTGTACCCCAATAACTGAATATCCTTCTCTGTACGCCAATAACTGAATCTCCTTCTCAGTACCCCAATAACTGAATATCCTTCTCTGTACCCCAATATCTGAATATCCTTCTCTGTACCCCAATAACTGCATATCCTTCACTGTACCCCAATACCTGAATATCCTTCTCTGTACCCCAATAACTGAAGATCCTTCACTGTACCCCAATAACTGAACATCCTTCTCTATACCCCAGTAACTGAATATCCTTCTCTGTACCCCAATAACTGAATATCCTTCTTTGTACCCCAATAACTGAATAGCCTTCACTGTACCCCAATAACTGAATATCCTACTTTGTATCCCAATAACTGAATATCCTTCTCTGTACCCCAGTAACTAATTATCCTTCTGCACCCCAATAACGGAATATCCTTCTCTTTACCCGAATAACTGAATATCCTTCTCTGCACCCCAATAACTGAATATCCTTCTCTGTACCCCAATAACTGAATAGCCTTCACTGTACCCCAATAACTGAATATCCTACTTTGTATCCCAATACCTGAATATCCATCTCTGTACCCCAATAACTGAATATCCTTCTCTGTACCCCAATAACTGAATGTCCTTCTCTGTACCCCAATAAATGAATATCTTTCTCTGTACCCCAATAACTGGATATCCTTCTCTGTACCCCAATAACTGAATATCCTTCTCTGTACGCCAATAACTGAATCTCCTTCTCAGTACCCCAATAACTGAATATCCTTCTCTGTACCCCAATATCTGAATATCCTTCTCTGTACCCCAATAACTGCATATCCTTCGCTGTACCCCAATACCTGAATATCCTTCTCTGTACCCCAATAACTGAAGATCCTTCACTGTACCCCAATAACTGAACATCCTTCTCTATACCCCAGTAACTGAATATCCTTCTCTGTACCCCAATAACTGAATATCCTTCTTTGTACCCCAATAAATGAATATCCTTCTCTGTACCCCAATAACTGAATATGCTTCTCTGTACCCTAATAATTGAATATCCTTCTCTGTACCCCCTCCAATAGCTGAATATTCTTCTCCGTATCCCCTGCAATAACTGAATATACTTCTCTGTACCCGAATAATTGAATATCCTTCTCTGTACCCCCTCCAATAACTGAATATTCCTCTCTGCATCCCAATAACAGAATATCCTTCTCTATACCCCAATAACTGAATATCCTTCTCTGTAGAGACTCCTATAGTTGCATATCCTTCTCTGTACCCCAATAACTGAATATCCTTCTCAGAATCCCAATAACTGAATATCCTTCTCTGTACCCCAATAACTGAATATCCTTCTCTGTACCCCAATAACTGAATATCCTTCCCTGTACCCCAATAACTGAGTATTCTTCTCTGTAGAGCCTCCTATAGTTGCATATCCTTCACTGTACCCCAATAACAGAATATCCTTCTCTGTACCCCAATAATTGAATATCCTTCCCTGTACCCCAATAACTGAGTATCCTTCTCTGTAGAGCCTCCTATAGTTGCATATTCTTCTCTGTATCGAAATAACTGAATATCCTTCCCTGTACCCCAATAACTGAATATCCTTCTTTGTACCCCAATAAATGAATATCCTTCTCTGTACCCCAATAACTGAATATGCTTCTCTGTACCCTAATAATTGAATATCCTTCTCTGTACCCCCTCCAATTGCTGAATATTCTTCTCTGTATCCCCTGCAATAACTGAATATACTTCTTCTGTGCCCTAATAATTGAATATCCTTCTCTGTACCCCCTCCAATAACTGAATATTCCTCTCTGCATCCCAATAACAGAATATCCTTCTCTATACCCCAATAACTGAATATCCTTCTCTGTAGAGACTCCTATAGTCACATATCCTTCTCTGTACCCCAATAACTGAATATCCTTCTCAGAATCCCAATAACTGAATATCCTTCTCTGTACCCCAATAACTGAATATCCTTCTCTGTAGAGCCTCCAATAGTTGCATATCCTTCTCTGTACCCCAATAACAGAATATCTTTCTCTGTACCCCAATAATTGAATATCCTTCCCTGTACCCCAATAACTGAATATCCTTCTCTGTAGAGCCTCCTATAGTTGCATATCCTTCTCTGTACCCCAATAACAGAATATCCTTCTATGTACCCCAATAATTGAATATTCTTCCCTGTACCCCAATAACTGAATATCCTTCTCTGTAGAGACTCCTATAGTTGCATATCCTTCTCTGTACCCCAATAAGTGAATATCCTTCTCAGAATCCCAATAACTGAATATCCTTCTCCGTACCCCAATAACTGGATATCCTTCTCTGTATCCCAATAACTGAATATGCTTCTCTGTAACCTAATAACTGAATATCCTTCTCTGTACCCCAATAACTGAATATCCTTCTCTGTACCCCCTCCAATAACTGAATATCCTTCTCTGCACCCAAATAGTTGAATATCCTTCTCTGTACCCCCTCCAATATCTGAATATCATTCTCTGAACCCCAATAACTGAATATCCTTCTCCCTGCCCCAATAACTGAATATCCTTCTCTGTACCACAATAACTGAATATCCTTCTCTGCACCCCAATAATTGAATATCCTTCTCTGCACCCCAATAACTGAATAGGCTTCTCTGTACCCCAATATCTGAATATCCTTCTCTCTACCCCAATAACAGAATATCCTTCTCAGCAATCCCTCGAATAACTGAATGTTCTTCTGAGCACCACAAAAACTGAATATCCTTCACTGTACCCCAATAACTGAATATCCTTCTCTGCATCCCAATAACTGAATATCCTTCTCTGTACCCCAATAACTGAATATCCTTCTCTGTACCCCAATAACTGAATATCCTTCTCTGTACCCCAATAACTGAATATCCTTCTCTGTACTCCAATAACTGAATCTCCTTTTCTGTACCCGAATAACTGAATCTCCTTCTCTGTACCCCAATAACTGAATATCCTTCTTTGTACCCCAATAAATGAATATCCTTCTCTGTACCCCAATAACTGAATATACTTCTCTGTACCCTAATAATTGAATATCCTTCTCTGTACCCCCTCCAATAGCTGAACATCCTTCTCTGTACCCCCTGCAATAACTGAATATGCTTCTCTGTACCCCCTCCAATAACTGAATATTCTTCTCTGCATCCCAATAACAGAATATCCTTCTCTATACCCCAATAATTGAATATCCTTCTCTGTAGAGACTCCTATAGTTGCATATCCTTCTCTGTACCCCAATAACTGAATATCCTTCTCATTATCCCAATAATTGAATATCCTTCTCTGTACCCCCTCCAATATCTGAATATCATTCTCTGAACCCCAGTAACTGAATATCATTCTCCCTGCCCCAATAACTGAATATCCTTCTCTGTACCACAATAACTGAATATCCTTCTCTGTACCCCAATAGCGGAATCTCCATCTCTGTCTCCCAATAACTGAATATCCTTCTCTGTACCCCAATAACGGAATCTCCATCTCTGTCTCCCAATAGCTGAATATCCTTCTCTGTACCCCAGTAACTCATTATCCTTCTGTACCCCAATAACTGAATATCCTTCTCTGTACCCCAATAACTGAATATACTTCTCTCTACCCCAATAACTGAATATCCTTCTCTGCACCCGAATAACTGAATATCCTTCTCTGTACCCCAATAACTGGATATCCTTGTCTGTACCACAATAACTGAATATCCTTCTCTGTATTCCAATAACTGAATATCCTTCACTGTACCCCAATAACTGAATATCCTACTTTGTATCCCAATACCTGAATATCCTTCTCTGCACCCCAGTAATTGAATATCCTTCTCTGTACCCCCTCCAATATCTGAATATCATTCTCTGAACCCCAGCAACTGAATATTCTTCTCCCTGCCCCAATAACTGAATATCCTTCTCTGTACCACAATAACTGAATATCCTTATCTGCACCCCAATAACTGAATATCCTTCTCTGCACCCCAATAACTGAATAGCCGTCTCTGTACCCCAATATCTGAATATCCTTCTCTCTACCCCAATAACGGAATATCCTTCTCTGCAATCCCTCGAATAACTGAATATCCTTCTGAGTACCACAAAAACTGAATATTCTTCACTGTACCCAACAACTGAATATCCTTCGCTGTACCCCAATAACTAGATATCCATCTTTGTATCCCAATAGCTGAATATCCTTCCCTTTACCCCAATAACCGAATATCCTTCTCTTTACCCCAATAACTGAATATCCTTCTCTCTACCCCAATAACTGAATATCCTTCTCTGTAACCCAATAACTGAATATCCTTCTCTGTACCACAGAACTCAATATCCTTCTCTATATCCCAATAACTGAATATCCTTCTCTGTACCCCAGTAACTCATTATCCTTCTTTGCCCCAATAACTGAATATCCTTCTCTTTACCCCAATAACTGAATATCCTTCTCTCTACCCCAATAACTGAATATCCTTTTCCGTACCCCAATAAAAGAATATCCTTCTCTGTACCCCAATAACGGAATCTCCATCTCTGTATCCCAATAACTGAATATCCTTCTCTGTACTCCAGTAACTCATTATCCTTCTTTACCCCAATAATGGAATCTCCTTCTCTGTACCCCAATAACTGAATATCCTTCTCTGTACCACAATAACTGAATATCCTTCTCTGTATCCCAATAACTGAATATCCTTCTCTGCACCCCAATAATTGAATAGCCTTCTCTGTACCCCAATATCTCAATATCCATCTCTCTACCCCAATAACAGAATATCCTTCACTGCAATCCCTCGAATAACTGAATACCCTTCTGAGTACCACAAAAACTGAATATTCTTCACTGTACCCCAACAACTGAATATCCTTCGCTGCAACCCAATAACAGAATATCCATCTTTGTATCCCAATAACTGAATATCCTTCTCTGTACCCCAGTAACTGAATATCCTTCTGTGTACCCCAATAACTGAATATCCTTCTCTGTACACCAATAACTGAATATCCTTCTCTGTACCCCAATAACTGAATATCATTCTCTGCAATCCCTCGAATAACTGAATATCATTAACTGTATCCCAATAAGTTAATATCATTCCCTGCGTCCCAATAACTGAATATCTTTATCTGTAGCCCAATAACTGGATATCCTTCTCTGTACCCCAATAACTGAATATCCTTCTCTGTACGCCAATAACTGAATATCCTTCTATGTACCCCAATAACTGATAATACTAATTTGGATCCCAATAACTGAATATCCTTCTCTGTACCCCAATAACTGAATATCCTTCTCTGTACCCCAATAACTGAATATCCTTCTCTGAACCCCAATAACTGAATATCCTTCTCTGTACCCCAATAACTGAATATCCATCACTGTACCCCAATAACTGAATATCCTTCACTGTACCCCAATAACTGAATATCCTTCTTTGTATCCCAATAACTGAATATCCTTCTCTGCACCCCAATAACTGAATATCCTTCTCTCTACCCCAATAGCTTAATATCGTTCTCAGCACCCCAATAACTGAATATCCTTCACTGTACCCCAATAACTGAATATCCTTCTCTGTACCCCAATAACTGAATATCTTTCTCTGTACCCCATAACTGGATATACTTCTCTGTAGCCTAATAACTGAATATCCTTCTCTGTACCCCAGTAACTGAATATCCTTCTCTTTACCCCAATAACTGAATAACCTTCTCTGTATCCAAATAGCTGAGTATCCTTCTCTGTACCCCAATAACTGAATATCCTTCTCTGTACCCCAATAACTGAATATCCTTATCTGTACCCCAATCACTGAATATCCTTCTCTGTACCCCAATAACTGAACATCGTTCTCTGTATCCCAAAAACTGAATATCCTTCTCTTTACCCCAATATCTGAATATCATTCTCTGTACCACAATAACGGAATATCCTTCTCTGTAATCCCAATAACTGAATATACTTCTCTGTACACCAATAACTGAATATCATTCTCTGCGTCCCAATAACTGAATATCCCTCTCTGTAATCCAATAACTGAATATCCTTCTCTGTAACCCAATAAGTGCATATCCTTCTCTGCATCCCAATAACTGAATATACTTCTCTGTACCCCCTCCAATAACTGAATATCCTTCTCAGTATCCCAAAAACTGAATATCCTTCCCTGTACCCCAATAACTGAGTATCCTTCTCTGTACCCCAATAACTGAATATCCTTCTCTGTACCCCAATAATTGAATATCCTTCCCTGTACCCCAATAATTGAGTATCCTTCTCTGTAGAGCCTCCTATAGTTGCATATACTTCTCTGTACCCCAATAACTGAATATCCTTCCCTGTGCCCCAATATCTGAACATCCTTCTCTGTAGAGCCTCCTATAGTTGCATATCCTTCTCTGGTGGCATAGTGGTTAGCACTGTTGCCTCACAGCGCCAAGGGCCCGGGTTCAAATCCGGCCTTGGGTGATTGTCTGTGTGGAGTTTGCACATTCTCCCCGTGTTTGCGTGGGTTTTCTCCGGGTGCTCCGGTTTCCTCCCACAGTCCAAAGATGTGTGGGTTAGGTTGATTGGCCATGATAAAAAAATTGATCATTAGTGTAAGGGGGGATTAAATAAGTGGGGCTACGGGGATAGGGCTTGGATGGGATGGCTGTCAGTGTAGGGACCGGGTCCTAGGGTTTGGATGATCAGCCATGATCTCGTTGAATGGCGGAGCAGGCTCGAAGGGCTGAATGGCCTACTCCTGCTCCTATCTTCTATGTTTCTATGTTCCTATGTTTCTGTACCCCAATAACTGAATATCCTTCCCAGTACCCCAATAACTGAGTATCCTTCTCTGTAGAGCCTCTTAAAGTTGCATACCCTTCTCTGTACCCCAATAACTGAATATCCTTCTCCTTACCCCAATAACTGAATATGCTTCTCTGTACCCTAATAACTGAATATCCTTCTCTGTACCCCAATATCTGAATATCCTTCTCTGTACCCCCTCCAATAACTGAATATCCTGCTCTGTACCACCTCCAATAACTGAATATCCTTCTCTGTATCCCAATAACTGAATATCCTTCTCTGCACTCCAAAAATTGACTATCCTTCTCTGTACCCACTCCAATATCTGAATATCATTCTTTGAACCCCAATAACTGAATATTCTTCTCTGTAACACAATAACTGAATATCCTTCTCTGTATCCCAATAACTGAATATCCTTCTCTGCACCCCAATAACTGAATAGCCTTCTCTGTACCCCAATATCTGAATATCCTTCTCTCTACCCAATAATGGAATATCCTTCTCTGCAATCCCACGAATAACTGAATATCCTTCTGAGTACCACAAAAACTGAATATCCTTCACTGTACCCCAACAACTGAATATCCTTCGCTGTACCCCAATAACTGAATATCCATCTTTGTATCCCAATAACTGAATATCCTTCTCTTTACCCCAATAACTGAATATGCTTCCCTTTACCCCAATAACTGAATATCCTTCTCTCTACCCCAATAACTGAATATCCTTTTCTGTACCCCAATAACTGAATATCCTTCTCTGTACCACAATAACTGAATATCCTTCTCTGTATCCCAATAACTGAATATCCTTCTCTGTACTCCAGTAACTCATTATCCTTCTTTACCCCAATAATGGAATCTCCTTCTCTGTACCCCAATAACTGAATATCCTTCTCTGTACCACAATAACTGAATATCCTTCTCTGTATCCCAATAACTGAATATCCTTCTCTGCACCCCAATAATTGAATCGACTTCTCTGTACCCCAGTATCTCAATATCCATCTCTCTACCCCAATAACAGAATATCCTTCTCTGCAATCCCTCGAATAACTGAATACCCTTCTGAGGACCACAAAAACTGAATATTCTTCACTGTACCCCAATAACTGAATATCCTTCGCTGCAACCCAATAACAGAATATCCATCTTTGTATCCCAATAACTGAATATCCTTCTCTGTATCCCAGTAACTGAATATCCTTCTGTGTACCCCAATAACTGAATATCCTTCTCTGTACCCCAATAACTGAATATCCTTCTCTGTACCCCAATAACTGAATATCATTCTCTGCAATCCCTCGAATAACTGAATATCATTAACTGTATCCCAATAAGTTAATATCATTCCCTGTGTCCCAATAACTGAATATCTTTATCTGTAGCCCAATAACTGGATATCCTTCTCTGTACCCCAATAACTGAATATCCTTCTCTGTACGCCAATAACTGAATATCCTTCTATGTACCCCAATAACTGATAATCCTAATTTGGATCCCAATAACTGAATATCCTTCTCTGTACCCCAATAACTGAATATCCTTCTCTGTACCCCAATAACTGAATAACCTTCTCTGTATCCGAATAGCTGAGTATCCTTCTCTGTAGCCCAATAACTGAATATCCTTCTCTGTACCCCAATAACTGAATATCCTTATCTGTACCCCAATAACTGAATATCCTTCTCTGTACCCCAATAACTGAATATCCTTCTCTGTATCCCAATAACTGAATATCCTTCTCTTTACACCAATATCTGAATATCATTCTCTGTACCACAATAACGGAATATCCTTCTCTGTAATCCCAATAACTGAATATCCTTCTCTGCACCTCAATAACTGAATAGCCTTCTCTGTACCCCAATATCTGAATACCTTCTCTCTACCCAATAATGGAATATCCTTCTCTGCAATCCCTCGAATAACTGAATATCCTTCTGAGTACCACAAAAACTGAATATCCTTCATTGTACCCCAATAACTGAATATCCTTCGCTGCAACCCAATAACAGAATATCCATCTTTGTATCCCAATAACTGAATATCCTTCTCTGTACCCCAGTAACTGAATATCCTTCTGTGTACCCCAATAACTGAATATCATTCTCTGTACCCCAATAACTGAATATCCTTCTCTGTACCCCAATAACTGAATATCATTCTCTGCAATCCCTCGAATAACTGAATATCATTAACTGTATCCCAATAAGTTAATATCATTCCCTGCGTCCCAATAACTGAATATCTTTATCTGTAGCCCAATAACTGGATATCCTTCTCTGTACCCCAATAACTGAATATCCTTCTCTGTACGCCAATAACTGAATATCCTTCTATGTACCCCAATAACTGATAATCCTAATTTGGATCCCAATAACTGAATATCCTTCTCTGTACCCCAATAACTGAATATCCTTCTCTGTATCCCAATAACTGAATATCCTTCTCTTTACACCAATATCTGAATATCATTCTCTGTACCACAATAACGGAATATCCTTCTCTGTAATCCCAATAACTGAATATCCTTCTCTGCACCTCAATAACTGAATAGCCTTCTCTGTACCCCAATATCTGAATACCTTCTCTCTACCCAATAATGGAATATCCTTCTCTGCAATCCCTCGAATAACTGAATATCCTTCTGAGTACCACAAAAACTGAATATCCTTCATTGTACCCCAATAACTGAATATCCTTCGCTGCAACCCAATAACAGAATATCCATCTTTGTATCCCAATAACTGAATATCCTTCTCTGTACCCCAGTAACTGAATATCCTTCTGTGTACCCCAATAACTGAATATCATTCTCTGTACCCCAATAACTGAATATCCTTCTCTGTACCCCAATAACTGAATATCATTCTCTGCAATCCCTCGAATAACTGAATATCATTAACTGTATCCCAATAAGTTAATATCATTCCCTGCGTCCCAATAACTGAATATCTTTATCTGTAGCCCAATAACTGGATATCCTTCTCTGTACCCCAATAACTGAATATCCTTCTCTGTACGCCAATAACTGAATATCCTTCTATGTACCCCAATAACTGATAATTCTAATTTGGATCCCAATAACTGAATATCCTTCTCTGTACCCCAATAACTGAATATCCTTCTCTGTACCCCAATAACTGAATAACCTTCTCTGTATCCGAATAGCTGAGTATCCTTCTCTGTACCCCAATAACTGAATATCCTTCTCTGTACCCCAATAACTGAATATCCTTATCTGTACCCCAATAACTGAATATCCTTCTCTGTACCCCAATAACTGAATATCCTTCTCTGTATCCCAATAACTGAATATCCTTCTCTTTACACCAATATCTGAATATCATTCTCTGTACCACAATAACGGAATATCCTTCTCTGTACTCCAATAACTGAATATACTTCTTTGTACCCCAACAACGAAATATCCTTCACCGCAATCCCTCGAATAACTGAATATCCTTCTCAGTACCCCAATAACTGAATATCCTTCGCTGTACACCAATAACTGAATATCCTTCTTTGTATCCCAATAACTGAATATCCTTCTCTTTACGCCAATAACTGAATATCCTTCTCTGTACCCCCTCCAATAACTGAATATCATTCTCTGTACCCCAATATCTGAATATCATTCTCTGTACCACAATAACTGAATACGCTTCTCTGTACCCCAATAACTGAATATCATTCTCTGCAATCCCTCGAATAACTGAATATCATTAACTGTATCCCAATAAGTGAATATCATTCCCTGCGTCCCAATAACTGAATATCTTTATCTGTACCCCAATAACTGGATATCCTTCTTTGTACCCCAATAACTGAATATCCTTCTCTGTACGCCAATAACTGAATATCCTTCTCTGTACCCCAATAACTGAATATCCTTCACTGTACCCCAATAACTGAATATCCTACTTTGTATCCCAATACCTAAATATCCTTCTCTGTACCCCAATAACTGAATATCCTTCTCTGTACCCCAATAGCTGAATATCCTTCTCTGTACCCCAATAACCGAATATCCTTCCCTGTACCCCAATATCTGAACATCCTTCTCTGTAGAGCCTCCTATAGTTGCATATCCTTCTCTGGTGGCATAGTGGTTAGCGCTGTTGCCTCACAGCGCCAAGGGCCCGGGTTCAAATCCGGCCTCGGGTGATTGTCTGTGTGGAGTTTGCACATTCTCCCCGTGTTTGCGTGGGTTTTCTCTGGGTGCTCCGGTTTCCTCCCACAGTCCAAAGATGTGTGGGTTAGGTTGTTTGGCCATGATAAAAAAAATTGACCCTTAGTGTAAGGGGGGATTAAATAAGTGGGGCTACGGGGATAGGGCTTGGATGGGATGGCTGTCGGTGTAGGGACCGGGTCCTAGGGTTTGGATGATCAGCCATGATCTCGTTGAATGGCGGAGCAGGCTCGAAGGGCCGAATGGCCTACTCCTGCTCCTATCTTCTATGTTTCTATGTTCCTATGTTTCTGTACCCCAATAACTGAATATCCTTCCCAGTACCCCAATAACTGAGTATCCTTCTCTGTAGAGCCTCTTATAGTTGCATACCCTTCTCTGTACCCCAATAACTGAATATCCTGCTCTGTACCACCTCCAATAACTGAATATCCTTCTCTGTATCCCAATAACTGAATATCCTTCTGTGTACTCCAAAAATTGAATATCCTTCTCTGTACCCACTCCAATATCTGAATATCATTCTCTGAACCCCAATAACTGAATATTCTTCTCTGTAACACAATAACTGAATATCCTTCTCTGCACCCCAATAACTGAATAGCCTTCTCTGTACCCCAATATCTGAATATCCTTCTCTCTACCCAATAATGGAATATCCTTCTCTGCAATCCCTCGAATAACTGAATATCCTTCTGAGTACCACAAAAACTGAATATCCTTCACTGTACCCCAACAACTGAATATCCTTCGCTGTACCCCAATAACTGAATATCCATCTTTGTATATCAATAACTGAATATCCTTCTCTTTACCCCAATAACTGAATATGCTTCTCTTTACCCCAATAACTGAATATCCTTCTCTCTACCCCAATAACTGAATATCCTTTTCTGTACCCCAATAACTGAATATCCTTCTCTGTACCACAATAACTGAATATCCTTCTCTGTATCCCAATAACTGAATATCCTTCTCTGTACTCCAGTAACTCATTATCCTTCTTTACCCCAATAATGGAATCTCCTTCTCTGTACCCCAATAACTGAATATCCTTCTCTGTACCACAATAACTGAATATCCTTCTCTGTATCCCAATAACTGAATATCCTTCTCTGCACCCCAATAATTGAATAGCCTTCTCTGTACCCCAATATCTCAATATCCATCTCTCTACCCCAATAACAGAATATCCTTCTCTGCAATCCCTCGAATAACTGAATACCCTTCTGAGTACCACAAAAACTGAATATTCTTCACTGTACCCCAACAACTGAATATCCTTCGCTGCAACCCAATAACAGAATATCCATCTTTGTATCCCAATAACTGAATATCCTTCTCTGTACCCCAGTAACTGAATATCCTTCTGTGTACCCCAATAACTGAATATCCTTCCCTGTACCCCAATAACTGAATATCCTTCTCTGTACCCCAATAACTGAATATCATTCTCTGCAATCCCTCGAATAACTGAATATCATTAACTGTATCCCAATAAGTTAATATCATTCCCTGCGTCCCAATAACTGAATATCTTTATCTGTGGCCCAATAACTGGATATCCTTCTCTGTACCCCAATAACTGAATATCCTTCTCTGTACGCCAATAACTGAATATCCTTCTATGTACCCCAATAACTGATAAACCTAATTTGGATCCCAACAACTGAATATCCTTCTCTGTACCCCAATAACTGAATGTCCTTCTCTGTACCCCAATAACTGAATATCCTTCTCTGTACCCCAATAACTGAATATCCTTCTCTGTACCCCAATAACTGAATATCCTTCTCTGTACCCCAATAACTGAATATCCTTCTCTGTATCCCAATAACTGAATATCCTTCTCTTTACCCCAATATCTGAATATCATTCTCTGTACCACAATAACTGAATATCCCTCTCTGTAATCCAATAACTGAATATCCTTCTCTGTAACCCAATAAGTGAATATCCTTCTCTGTAACCCAATAACTGAATATACTTCTCTGCATCCCAATAACTGAATATACTTCTCTGTACCCCCTCCAATAACTGGATATCCTTCTCTGTACGCCAATAACTGAATATCCTTCTCTTTACCCCAGTAACTGAATACCCTTCTCTGTACCACAATAACTGAATATCTTTCTCTGTACCCCAATAACTGAATATTCTTCTCTGTACCCCGCAACTGAATATCTTTCTCTGTACCCCAATAACTGAATATCCTTCTCTGTACCCCATAACTGAATATCCTTCTCTGCATCCCAATAACTGAATATACTTCTCTGTACCCCAATAACTGAATATCCTTCTCAGTACCCCAATAACTGAATATCCTTCTCTGTACCCCAATAACTGAATATCCTTCTCTGTACCCCATAACTGAATATCCTTCTCTGCATCCCAATAACTGAATATCCTTCTCTGTACCCCAATAACTGAATATCCTTCTCTGTACCCCAATAACTGGATATCCTTCTCTATACCCCAGTAACTGAATATCCTTCTCTGTACTCCAATAACTGAATATACTTCTTTGTACCCCAACAACGGAATATCCTTCACCGCAATCCCTCGAATAACTGAATATCCTTCTCAGTACCCCAATAACTGAATATCCTTCGCTGTACACCAATAACTGAATATCCTTCTTTGTATCCCAATAACTGAATATCCTTCTCTTTACGCCAATAACTGAATATCCTTCTCTGTACCCCCTCCAATAACTGAATATCATTCTCTGTACCCCAATATCTGAATATCATTCTCTGTACCACAATAACTGAATACCCTTCTCTGTACCCCAATAACTGAATATCATTCTCTGCAATCCCTCGAATAACTGAATATCATTAACTGTATCCCAATAAGTGAATATCATTCCCTGCGTCCCAATAACTGAATATCTTTATCTGTACCCCAATAACTGGATATCCTTCTTTGTACCCCAATAACTGAATATCCTTCTCTGTACGCCAATAACTGAATATCCTTCACTGTACCCCAATAACTGAATATCCTTCACTGTACCCCAATAACTGAATATCCTACTTTGTATCCCAATACCTAAATATCCTTTTCTGTACCCCAATAACTGAATATCCTTCACTGTACCCCAATAACTGAATATCCTTCTCTGTACCCCAATACCTGAATATCCTTCTCTTTACCCCAATAACTGAATATCCTTCACTGTACCCCAATAACTGAATATCCTACTTTGTATCCCAATACCTAAATATCCTTCTCTGTACCCCAATTACTGAATATCCTTCTCTGTACCCCAATAACTGAATATCCTTCTCTGTACCCCAATAACCGAATATCCTTCTCTGTACCCCAATAACGGAATATCCTTCACTGTACCCCAATAACTGAATATCCTTCACTGTACCCCAATAACTGAATATCCTTCTCTGTACCACAATAACTGAATATCCTTCTCTGTATCCCAATAACTGAATATCCTTCTCTGCACCCCAATAATTGAATAGCCTTCTCTGTACCCCAATATCTCAATATCCATCTCTCTACCCCAATAACAGAATATCCTTCTCTGCAATCCCTCGAATAACTGAATACCCTTCTGAGTACCACAAAAACTGAATATTCTTCACTGTACCCCAACAACTGAATATCCTTCGCTGCAACCCAATAACAGAATATCCATCTTTGTATCCCAATAACTGAATATCCTTCTCTGTACCCCAGTAACTGAATATCCTTCTGTGTACCCCAATAACTGAATATCCTTCCCTGTACCCCAATAACTGAATATCCTTCTCTGTACCCCAATAACTGAATATCATTCTCTGCAATCCCTCGAATAACTGAATATCATTAACTGTATCCCAATAAGTTAATATCATTCCCTGCGTCCCAATAACTGAATATCTTTATCTGTGGCCCAATAACTGGATATCCTTCTCTGTACCCCAATAACTGAATATCCTTCTCTGTACGCCAATAACTGAATATCCTTCTATGTACCCCAATAATTGATAATCCTAATTTGGATCCCAACAACTGAATATCCTTCTCTGTACCCCAATAACTGAATGTCCTTCTCTGTACCCCAATAACTGAATATCCTTCTCTGTACCCCAATAACTGAATATCCTTCTCTGTACCCCAATAACTGAATATCCTTCTCTGTACCCCAATAACTGAATATCCTTCTCTGTATCCCAATAACTGAATATCCTTCTCTTTACCCCAATATCTGAATATCATTCTCTGTACCACAATAACTGAATATCCCTCTCTGTAATCCAATAACTGAATATCCTTCTCTGTAACCCAATAAGTGAATATCCTTCTCTGTAACCCAATAACTGAATATACTTCTCTGCATCCCAATAACTGAATATACTTCTCTGTACCCCCTCCAATAACTGGATATCCTTCTCTGTACGCCAATAACTGAATATCCTTCTCTTTACCCCAGTAACTGAATACCCTTCTCTGTACCACAATAACTGAATATCTTTCTCTGTACCCCAACAACTGAATATTCTTCTCTGTACCCCGCAACTGAATATCTTTCTCTGTACCCCAATAACTGAATATCCTTCTCTGTACCCCATAACTGAATATCCTTCTCTGCATCCCAATAACTGAATATACTTCTCTGTACCCCAATAACTGAATATCCTTCTCAGTACCCCAATAACTGAATATCCTTCTCTGTACCCCAATAACTGAATATCCTTCTCTGTACCCCATAACTGAATATCCTTCTCTGCATCCCAATAACTGAATATCCTTCTCTGTACCCCAATAACTGAATATCCTTCTCTGTACCCCAATAACTGGATATCCTTCTCTATACCCCAGTAACTGAATATCCTTCTCTGTACTCCAATAACTGAATATACTTCTTTGTACCCCAACAACGGAATATCCTTCACCGCAATCCCTCGAATAACTGAATATCCTTCTCAGTACCCCAATAACTGAATATCCTTCGCTGTACACCAATAACTGAATATCCTTCTTTGTATCCCAATAACTGAATATCCTTCTCTTTACGCCAATAACTGAATATCCTTCTCTGTACCCCCTCCAATAACTGAATATCATTCTCTGTACCCCAATATCTGAATATCATTCTCTGTACCACAATAACTGAATACCCTTCTCTGTACCCCAATAACTGAATATCATTCTCTGCAATCCCTCGAATAACTGAATATCATTAACTGTATCCCAATAAGTGAATATCATTCCCTGCGTCCCAATAACTGAATATCTTTATCTGTACCCCAATAACTGGATATCCTTCTTTGTACCCCAATAACTGAATATCCTTCTCTGTACGCCAATAACTGAATATCCTTCACTGTACCCCAATAACTGAATATCCTTCACTGTACCCCAATAACTGAATATCCTACTTTGTATCCCAATACCTAAATATCCTTTTCTGTACCCCAATAACTGAATATCCTTCACTGTACCCCAATAACTGAATATCCTTCTCTGTACCCCAATACCTGAATATCCTTCTCTTTACCCCAATAACTGAATATCCTTCACTGTACCCCAATAACTGAATATCCTACTTTGTATCCCAATACCTAAATATCCTTCTCTGTACCCCAATTACTGAATATCCTTCTCTGTACCCCAATAACTGAATATCCTTCTCTGTACCCCAATAACCGAATATCCTTCTCTGTACCCCAATAACGGAATATCCTTCACTGTACCCCAATAACTGAATATCCTTCACTGTACCCCAATAACTGAATATCCTTCTCTGTACCCCAATACCTGAATATCCTTCTCTGTACCCCAATAACTGAATATCCTTCACTGTACCCCAATACATGAATATCCTTCTCTGTACCCCAATAACTGAATATTCTTCACTGTACCCCAATGAATGAATATCCTTCTCTGTACCCCAATAACTCAATATCATTCTCTGTACCTCAATAACTGAATGTCCTTCTCTGTACCCCAATAAATCAATATCTTTCTCTGTACCCCAATAACTGAATATCCTTCTCTGTACCCCAGTAACTAAATATCCTTCTCTGTACGCCAATAACTGAATATCCTTCTCAGTACCCCATTAACTGAATAACCTTCACTGTACCCCAATAACTGAATATCCTACTTTGTATCCCAATACCTGAATATCCTTCTCTGTACCCCAATAACTGAATATCCTTCTCTGTACCCCAATAACTGAATATCCTTCTCTGCATCCCAATAACTGAATATCCTTCTCTGTATCCCAATAACTGAATGTCCTTCTCTGTACCCCAATAACGGAATATCCTTCACTGTACCCCAGTAACTGAATACCCTTCTCTGCACCCCAATAACTGAATATCCTTCTCTGTACCTCAATAAATGTATATCATTCTCTGCACCCCAATAACTGGATATCCTTTTCCGCACCCCAATAACTGAATATCCTTCTCTGTACGCCAATAACTGAATATCCTTCTCAGTACCCCAATAACTGAATATCCTTCACTGTACCCCAATAACTGAATATCCTTCTTTGTATCCCAATACCTGAATATCCTTCTCTGTACCCCAATAACTGAATATCCTTCTCTGTACCCCAATAACTGAATATCCTTCTCTGTACCCCAATAACTGAATATCCTTCTCTGTAGCCCAATAACTGAATATCTTTCTCTGTACCTCAGTAACGGAATATCCTTCTCTTTACCCCAATAACTGAATAACCTTCTCTACATCCAAATAACTGAATATCCTTATCTGTATCCCAATAACTGAATATCCTTCTCTGTACCCCAATAACTGAATATCCTTCTCTGTACCCCAATATCTGAATATCCTTCATGGTGCCCCAGTAACTGAATACCCTTCTCTGTACCCCAATAACTGAATATCCTTCTCTGTACCCCAATAACTGGATATCCTTCTCCGTACCCCAATAACTGAATATCCTTCTCTTTACCCCAGTAACTGAATAACCTTCTCTAACCCAATAACTGAATATCCATCACTGGAACCCAATAACTGAATATCCTTCTCTGTACCTCAATAACTGAATATCTTTCTCTGTACCCCAATAACTGAATATCCTTCACTGTACCCCAATAACTGAATATCCTTCTCTGGAACCCAGTAACTGAATATCCTTCTCTGTGCCCCAATAACGGAATATCCTCCTCTGTACCCCAATAACTGAATATCTCTATCTGTATCCCAATAACTGAATATCCTTCTCTGTAACACAATAACTGAATATCTTTCTCTGTACGCCAATAACTGAATATCCTTCACTGTACCCCAATAACTGGATATCCTTCTCTGCATCCCAATAACTGAATATCCTTCTCTGTACCCCAATAACTGAATATCCTTCTCTGTACCCCAATAACTGAATGTCCTTCTCTGTACCCCAATAACTGAATCTCCTTCTCTGTACCCGAATAACTGAATCTCCTTTTCTGTACCCCAATAACTGAATATCCTTCTTTGTACCCCAATAAATGAATATCCTTCTCTGTACGCCAATAACTGAATATGCTTCTCTGTACCCTAATAATTGAATATCCTTCTCTGTACCCCCTCCAATAGCTGAATATCCTCCTCTGTACCCGCTGCAATAACTGAATATACTTCTCTGTACCCCCTCCAATAACTGAATATTCTTCTCTGCATCCCAATAACAGAATATCTTTCTCTATACCCCAATAACTGAATATTCTTCTCTGCAGAGACTCCTACAGTTGCATATCCTTCTCTGTACCCCAACAACTGAATATCCTTCTCAGTATCCCAATAACTGAATATCCTTCTCTGCACCCCCTCCAATAACTGAATATCCTTCTCTGCACCCCAATATTTGAATATCCTTCTCTGTACCCCCTCCAATATCTGAATATCATTCTCTGAACCCCAGTAACTGAATATCCGTCTCCCTGCCCCAATAACTGAATATCCTTCTCTGCACCACAATAACTGAATATCCTTCTCTGCACCCCAATAACTGAATATCCTTCTCTGCACCCCAATAACGGAATAGCCTTCGCTGTACCCCAATAAATGGATATCCATCTTTGTATCCCAATAGCTGAATATCCTTCTCTTTACCCCAATAACTGAATATCCTTCTCTTTACCCCAATAACTGAATATCCTTCTCTCTACCCCAATAACTGAATATCCTTCTCTGTAACCCAATAACTGAATATCCTTCTCTGTACCCCAGTAGCTCATTATCCTTCTTTACCCCAATAACTGAATATCCTTCTCTGTACCCCAATAACGGAATCTCCATCTCTGTATCCCAATAACTGAATATCCTTCTCTGTACCCCAGTAAATCATTATCCTTCTTTACCCCAATAACTGAATATCCTTCTCTGTACCCCAATAACGGAATCTCCATCTCTGTATCCCAATAACTGAATATCCTTCTCTGTACCCCAGTAACTCATTATCCTTCTGTACCCCAATAACTGAATATCCTTCTCTTTACCCCAATAACTGAATATCCTTCTCAATACCCCAATAACTGAATATCCTTCTCTGCACCCAAATAACTGAATATCCTTCCTTGTACCACAATAACTGAATATCCTTCTCTGTACCCCAACAGCGGAATCTCCTTCTCTGTACCCCAATAACTGAATATCCTTCTCTGTACCACAATAACTGAATATCCTTCTCTGTATCCCAATAACTGAATATCCTTCTCTGTACCCCAGTAACTCATTATCCTTCTGTACCCCAATAACTGAATATCCTTCTCTTTACCCCAATAACTGAATATCCTTCTCTCTACCCCAATAACTGAATATCCTTCTCTGTACCCCAATAATTGAATATCCTTCTCTGTACTCCAATAACTGAATGTCCTTCTCTGTACCCCAATAAATGAATATCTTTCTCTGTACCCCAATAACTGGATATCCTTCTCTGTACTCCAATAACTGAATATCCTTCTCTGTACCCCAATAACTGAATATCCTTCTCTGTACCCCAATAACTGAATGTCCTTCTCTGTACCCCAATAAATGAATATCTTTCTCTGTACCCCAATAATTGGATATCCTTCTCTGTACCCCAATAACTGAATATCCTTCTCTGTACGCCAATAACTGAATATACTTCTCAGTACCCCAATAACTGGATATCCTTCACTGTACCCCAATAACTGAATATCCTACTTTGTATCCCAATACCTGAATATCATTCTCCGTACCCCAATATCTGAATATCCTTCTCTGTACCCCAAAAACTGCATATCCTTCACTGTACCCCAATACCTGAATATCCTTCTCTGCATCCCAATAACTGAATATCCTTCTCTGCGCCCCAACAACGGAATCTCCTTCTCTGTACCCCAATAACTGAATATCCTTGTCTGTACCACAATAACTGAATATCCTTCTCTGTATCCCAATAACTGAATATCCTTCACTGTACCCCAATAACTGAATATCCTACTTTGTATCCCAATACCTGAATATCTTTCTCTGCACCCCAATAATTGAATATCCTTCTCTGTACCCCCTCCAATATCTGAATATCATTCTCTGAACCCCAGTAACTGAATATTCTTCTCCCTGCCCCAATAACTGAATATCCTTCTCTGTACCACAATAACTGAATATCCTTATCTGCACCCCAATAACTGAATAAACTTCTCAGCACCCCAATAACTGAATAGCCTTCTCTGTACCCCAATATCTGAATATCCTTCTCTCTACCCCAATAACGGAATATCCTTCTCAGCAATCCCTCGAATAACTGAATATCCTTCTGAGTACCACAAAAACTGAATATTCTTCACTGTACCCCAACAACTGAATATCCTTCGCTGTACCCCAATAACTGGATATCCATCTTTGTATCCCAATAGCTGAATATCCTTCCCTTTACCCCAATAACTGAATATCCTTCTCTTTATCCCAATAACTGAATATCCTTCTCTCTACCCCAATAACTGAATATCCTTCTCTGTAACCCAATAACTGAATATCCTTCTCTGTACCACAATAACTGAATATCCTTCTCTGTATCCCAATAACTGAATATCCTTCTCTGTACCCCAGTAACTCATTATCCTTCTGTACCCCTAAAACTGAATATCCTTCTCTTTACCCCAATAACTGAATATCCTTCTCTCTACCCCAATAACTGAATATCCTTCTCTGCACCCCAATAACTGAACATCCTTCTCTGTACCACAATAACTGAACATCCTTCTCTGTACCCCAACAGCGTAATCTCCTTCTCTGTATCTCAATAACTGAATATCCTTGTCTGTACCACAATAACTGAATATCCTTCTCTGTATCCCAATAACTGAATATCCTTCTCTGTACCCCAGTAACTAATTATCCTTCTGCACCCCAATAACGGAATATCCTTCTCTTTACCCGAATAACTGAATATCCTTCTCTGCACCCCAATAACTGAATATCCTTCTCTGTACCCCAATAACTGAATAGCCTTCACTGTACCCCAATAACTGAATATCCTACTTTGTATCCCAATACCTGAATATCCATCTCTGTACCCCAATAACTGAATATCCTTCTCTGTACCCCAATAACTGAGTGTCCTTCTCTGTACCCCAATAAATGAATATCTTTCTCTGTACCCCAATAACTGGATATCCTTCTCTGTACCCCAATAACTGAATATCCTTCTCTGTACGCCAATAACTGAATCTCCTTCTCAGTACCCCAATAACTGAATATCCTTCTCTGTACCCCAATATCTGAATATCCTTCTCTGTACCCCAATAACTGAACATCCTTCTCTATACCCCAGTAACTGAATATCCTTCTCTGTACCCCAATAACTGAATATCCTTCTTTGTACCCCAATAAATGAATATCCTTCTCTGTACCCCAATAACTGAATATGCTTCTCTGTACCCTAATAATTGAATATCCTTCTCTGTACCCCCTCCAATTGCTGAATATTCTTCTCTGTATCCCCTGCAATAACTGAATATACTTCTTCTGTTCCCTAATAATTGAATATCCTTCTCTGTACCCCCTCCAATAACTGAATATTCCTCTCTGCATCCCAATAACAGAATATCCTTCTCTATACCCCAATAACTGAATATCCTTCTCTGTAGAGCCTCCAATAGTTGCATACCCTTCTCTGTACCCCAATAACAGAATATCTTTCTCTGTACCCCAATAATTGAATATCCTTCCCTGTACCCCAATAACTGAATATCCTTCTCTGTAGAGCCTCCTATAGTTGCATATCCTTCTCTGTACTCCAATAACAGAATATCCTTCTCAGTACCCCAATAATTGAATATTCTTCCCTGTACCCCAATAACTGAATATCCTTCTCTGTAGAGACTCCTATAGTTGCATATCCTTCTCTGTACCCCAATAAGTGAATATCCTTCCCGGAATCCCAATAACTGAATATCCTTCTCCGTACCCCAATAACTGGATATCCTTCTCTGTATCCCAATAACTGAATATGCTTCTCTGTAACCGAATAACTGAATATTCTTCTCTGTACCCCCTCCAATAGCTGAATATTCTTCTCTGTATCCCCTGCAATAACTGAATATACTTCTCTGTACCCGAATAATTGAATATCCTTCTCTGTACCCCCTCCAGTAACTGAATATTCCTCTCTGCATCCCAATAACAGAATATCCTTCTCTATACCCCAATAACTGAATATCCTTCTCTGTAGAGACTCCTATAGTTGCATATCCTTCTCTGTACCCCAATAACTGAATATCCTTCTCAGAATCCCAATAACTGAATATCCTTCTCTGTACCCCAATAACTGAATATTCTTCTCTGTACCCCAATAACTGAATATCCTTCACTGTACCCCAATAACTGAGTATTCTTCTCTGTAGAGCCTCCTATAGTTGCATATCCTTCACTGTACCCCAATAACAGAATATCCTTCTCTGTACCCCAATAATTGAATATCCTTCCCTGTACCCCAATAACTGAGTATCCTTCTCTGTAGAGCCTCCTATAGTTGCATATTCTTCTCTGTATCGAAATAACTGAATATCCTTCCCTGTACCCCAATAACTGAATATCCTTCTTTGTACCCCAATAAATGAATATCCTTCTCTGTACCCCAATAACTGAATATGCTTCTCTGTACCCTAATAATTGAATATCCTTCTCTGTACCCCCTCCAATTGCTGAATATTCTTCTCTGTATCCCCTGCAATAACTGAATATACTTCTTCTGTGCCCTAATAATTGAATATCCTTCTCTGTACCCCCTCCAATAACTGAATATTCCTCTCTGCATCCCAATAACAGAATATCCTTCTCTATACCCCAATAACTGAATATCCTTCTCTGTAGAGACTCCTATAGTTGCATATCTTTCTCTGTACCCCAATAACTGGATATCCTTCTCTGTACCCCAATAACTGAATATCCTTCTCTGTACGCCAATAACTGTATCTCCTTCTCAGTACCCCAATAACTGAATATCCTTCTCTGTACCCCAATATCTGAATATCCTTCTCTGTACCCCATTAACTGCATATATTTCACTGTACCCCAATACCTGAATATCCTTCTCTGTACCCCGATAACTGAAGATCCTTCACTGTACCCCAATAACTGAACATCCTTCTCTATACCCCAGTAACTGAATATCCTTCTCTGTACCCCAATAACTGAATATCCTTCTTTGTACCCCAATAAATGAATATGCTTCTCTGTACCCTAATAATTGAATATCCTTCTCTGTACCCCCTCCAATTGCTGAATATTCTTCTCTGTATCCCCTGCAATAACTGAATATACTTCTTCTGTTCCCTAATAATTGAATATCCTTCTCTGTACCCCCTCCAATAACTGAATATTCCTCTCTGCATCCCAATAACAGAATATCCTTCTCTATACCCCAATAACTGAATATCCTTCTCTGTAGAGACTCCTATAGTTGCATATCCTTCTCTGTACCCCAATAACTGAATATCCTTCTCAGAATCCCAATAACTGAATATCCTTCTCTGTACCCCAATAACTGAATATCCTTCTCTGTGGAGCCTCCAATAGTTGCATATCCTTCTCTGTACCCCAATACCTGAATATCCTTCTCCGTACCCCAATATCTGAATATCCTTCTCTGTACCCCAAAAACTGCATATCCTTCACTGTACCCCAATACCTGAATATCCTTCTCTGCATCCCAATAACTGAATATCCTTCTCTGTGCCCCAACAACGGAATCTCCTTCTCTGTACCCCAATAACTGAATATCCTTGTCTGTACCACAATAACTGAATATCCTTCTCTGTATCCCAATAACTGAATATCCTTCACTGTACCCCAATAACTGAATATCCTACTTTGTATCCCAATACCTGAATATCTTTCTCTGCACCCCAATAATTGAATATCCTTCTCTGTACCCCCTCCAATATCTGAATATCATTCTCTGAACCCCAGTAACTGAATATTCTTCTCCCTGCCCCAATAACTGAATATCCTTCTCTGTACCACAATAACTGAATATCCTTATCTGCACCCCAATAACTGAATAAACTTCTCTGCACCCCAATAACTGAATAGCCTTCTCTGTACCCCAATATCTGAATATCCTTCTCTCTAGCCCAATAACGGAATATCCTTCTCAGCAATCCCTCGAATAACTGAATATCCTTCTGAGTACCACAAAAACTGAATATTCTTCACTGTACCCCAACAACTGAATATCCTTCGCTGTACCCCAATAACTGGATATCCATCTTTGTATCCCAATAGCTGAATATCCTTCCCTTTACCCCAATAACTGAATATCCTTCTCTTTATCCCAATAACTGAATATCCTTCTCTCTACCCCAATAACTGAATATCCTTCTCTGTAACCCAATAACTGAATATCCTTCTCTGTACCACAATAACTGAATATCCTTCTCTGTATCCCAATAACTGAATATCCTTCTCTGTACCCCAGTAACTCATTATCCTTCTGTACCCCTAAAACTGAATATCCTTCTCTTTACCCCAATAACTGAATATCCTTCTCTCTACCCCAATAACTGAATATCCTTCTCTGCACCCCAATAACTGAACATCCTTCTCTGTACCACAATAACTGAATATCCTTCTCTGTACCCCAACAACGTAATCTCCTTCTCTGTATCCCAATAACTGAATATCCTTCTCTGTACGCCAATAACTGAATCTCCTTCTCAGTACCCCAATAACTGAATATCCTTCTCTGTACCCCAATATCTGAATATCCTTCTCTGTACCCCAATAACTGCATATCCTTCACTGTACCCCAATACCTGAATATCCTTCTCTGTACCCCAATAACTGAAGATCCTTCACTGTACCCCAATAACTGAACATCCTTCTCTATACCCCAGTAACTGAATATCCTTCTCTGTACCCCAATAACTGAATATCCTTCTTTGTACCCCAATAAATGAATATCCTTCTCTTTAACCCAATAACTGAATATGCTTCTCTGTACACTAATAATTGAATATCCTTCTCTGTAGAGCCTCCAATAGTTGCATATCCTTCTCTGTACCCCAATAACTGAATATCCTTCTCAGAATCCCAATTACTGAATATCCTTCTCTGTACCCCAATAACTGAATATCCTTCTCTGTAGAGCCTCCAATAGTTGCATATCCTTCTCTGTACCCCAATAACAGAATATCTTTCTCTGTACCCCAATAATTGAATATCCTTCCCTGTACCCCAATAACTGAATATCCTTCTCTGTAGAGCCTCCTATAGTTGCATATCCTTCTCTGTACCCCAATAACAGAATATCCTTCTCTGTACCCCAATAATTGAATATTCTTCCCTGTACCCCAATAACTGAATATCCTTCTCTGTAGAGACTCCTATAGTTGCATATCCTTCTCTGTACCCCAATAAGTGAATATCCTTCTCAGAATCCCAATAACTGAATATCCTTCTCCGTACCCCAATAACTGGATATCCTTCTCTGTATCCCAATAACTGAATATGCTTCTCTGTAACCGAATAACTGAATATCCTTCTCTGTACCCCCTCCAATAGCTGATTATTCTTCTCTGTATCCCCTGCAATAACTGAATATACTTCTCTGTACCCGAATAATTGAATATCCTTCTCTGTACCCCCTCCAGTAACTGAATATTCCTCTCTGCATCCCAATAACAGAATATCCTTCTCTATACCCCAATAACTGAATATCCTTCTCTGTAGAGACTCCTATAGTTGCATATCCTTCTCTGTACCCCAATAACTGAATATCCTTCTCAGAATCCCAATAACTGAATATCCTTCTCTGTACCCCAATAACTGAATATCCTTCTCTGTACCCCAATAACTGAATATCCTTCCCTGTACCCCAATAACTGAGTATTCTTCTCTGTAGAGCCTCCTATAGTTGCATATCCTTCACTGTACCCCAATAACAGAATATCCTTCTCTGTACCCCAATAATTGAATATCCTTCCCTGTACCCCAATAACTGAGTATGCTTCTCTGTACCCTAATAATTGAATATCCTTCTCTGTACCCCCTCCAATTGCTGAATATTCTTCTCTGTATCCCCTGCAATAACTGAATATACTTCTTCTGTGCCCTAATAATTGAATATCCTTCTCTGTACCCCCTCCAATAACTGAATATTCCTCTCTGCATCCCAATAACAGAATATCCTTCTCTATACCCCAATAACTGAATATCCTTCTCTGTAGAGCCTCCAATAGTTGCATATCCTTCTCTGTACCCCAATAACAGAATATCTTTCTCTGTAGCCCAATAATTGAATATCCTTCCCTGTACCCCAATAACTGAATATCCTTCTCTGTAGAGCCTCCCATAGTTACATATCCTTCTCTGTACCCCAATAACAGAATATCCTTCTCTGTACCCCAATAATTGAATATTCTTCCCTGTACCCCAATAACTGAATATCCTTCTCTGCAGAGACTCCTATAGTTGCATATCCTTCTCTGTACCCCAATAAGTGAATATCCTTCTCAGAATCCCAATAACTGAATATCCTTCTCCGTACCCCAATAACTGGATATCCTTCTCTCTATCCCAATAACTGAATATGCTTCTCTGTAACCTAATAACTGAATATCCTTCTCTGTACCCCAATAACTGAATATACTTCTCTGTACCTCCTCCAATAACTGAATATCCTTCTCTGCACCCAAATAGTTGAATATCCTTCTCTGTACCCCCTCCAATATCTGAATATCATTCTCTGAACCCCAATAACTGAATATCCTTCTCCCTGCCCCAATAACTGAATATCCTTCTCTGTACCCCAATAACTGAATATCCTTCTCTGTACCCCAATAACTGAATGTCCTTCTCTGTACCCCAATTAATGAATATCTTTCTCCGTACCCCAATAATTGGATATCCTTCTCTGTACCCCAATAACTGAATATCCTTCTCTGTACGCCAATAACTGAATATCCTTCTCAGTACCCCAATAACTGGATATCCTTCACTGTACCCCAATAACTGAATATCCTACTTTGTATCCCAATACCTGAATATCCTTCTCCGTACCCCAATATCTGAATATCCTTCTCTGTACCCCAAAAACTGCATATCCTTCACTGTACCCCAATACCTGAATATCCTTCTCTGCATCCCAATAACTGAATATCCTTCTCTGTGCCCCAACAACGGAATCTCCTTCTCTGTACCCCAATAACTGAATATCCTTGTCTGTACCACAATAACTGAATATCCTTCTCTGTATCCCAATAACTGAATATCCTTCACTGTACCCCAATAACTGAATATCCTACTTTGTATCCCAATACCTGAATATCTTTCTCTGCACCCCAATAATTGAATATCCTTCTCTGTACCCCCTCCAATATCTGAATATCATTCTCTGAACCCCAGTAACTGAATATTCTTCTCCCTGCCCCAATAACTGTATATCCTTCTCTGTACCACAATAACTGAATATCCTTATCTGCACCCCAATAACTGAATAAACTTCTCTGCACCCCAATAACTGAATAGCCTTCTCTGTACCCCAATATCTGAATATCCTTCTCTCTACCCCAATAACGGAATATCCTTCTCAGCAATCCCTCGAATAACTGAATATCCTTCTGAGTACCACAAAAACTGAATATTCTTCACTGTACCCCAACAACTGAATATCCTTCGCTGTACCCCAATAACTGGATATCCATCTTTGTATCCCAATAGCTGAATATCCTTCCCTTTACCCCAATAACTGAATATCCTTCTCTTTATCCCAATAACTGAATATCCTTCTCTGCACCCCAATAACTGAACATCCTTCTCTGTACCACAATAACTGAATATCCTTCTCTGTACCCCAACAACGTAATCTCCTTCTCTGTATCCCAATAACTGAATATCCTTGTCTGTACCACAATAACTGAATATCCTTCTCTGTATCCCAATAACTGAATATCCTTCTCTGTACCCCAGGAACTAATTATCCTTCTGCACCCCAATAACGGAATATCCTTCTCTTTACCCGAATAACTGAATATCCTTCTCTGCACCCCAATAACTGAATATCCTTCTCTGTACCCCAATAACTGAATAGCCTTCACTGTACCCCAATAACTGAATATCCTACTTTGTATCCCAATACCTGAATATCCATCTCTGTACCCCAATAACTGAATATCCTTCTCTGTACCCCAATAACTGAGTGTCCTTCTCTGTACCCCAATAAATGAATATCTTTCTCTGTACCCCAATAACTGGATATCCTTCTCTGTACCCCAATAACTGAATATCCTTCTCTGTACGCCAATAACTGAATCTCCTTCTCAGTACCCCAATAACTGAATATCCTTCTCTGTACCCCAATATCTGAATATCCTTCTCTGTACCCCAATAACTGCATATCCTTCACTGTACCCCAATACCTGAATATCCTTCTCTGTACCCCAATAACTGAAGATCCTTCACTGTACCCCAATAACTGAACATCCTTCTCTATACCCCAGTAACTGAATATCCTTCTCTGTACCCCAATAACTGAATATCCTTCTTTGTACCCCAATAAATGAATATCCTTCTCTGTAACCCAATAACTGAATATGCTTCTCTGTACCCTAATAATTGAATATCCTTCTCTGTAGAGCCTCCAATAGTTGCATATCCTTCTCTGTACCCCAATAACTGAATATCCTTCTCAGAATCCCAATTACTGAATATCCTTCTCTGTACCCCAATAACTGAATATCCTTCTCTGTAGAGCCTCCAATAGTTGCATATCCTTCTCTGTACCCCAATAACAGAATATCTTTCTCTGTACCCCAATAATTGAATATCCTTCCCTGTACCCCAATAACTGAATATCCTTCTCTGTAGAGCCTCCTATAGTTGCATATCCTTCTCTGTACCCCAATAACAGAATATCCTTCTCTGTAGCCCAATAATTGAATATTCTTCCCTGTACCCCAATAACTGAATATCCTTCTCTGTAGAGACTCCTATAGTTGCATATCCTTCTCTGTACCCCAATAAGTGAATAGCCTTCTCAGAATCCCAATAACTGAATATCCTTCTCCGTACCCCAATAACTGGATATCCTTCTCTGTATCCCAATAACTGAATATGCTTCTCTGTAACCGAATAACTGAATATCCTTCTCTGTACCCCCTCCAATAGCTGAATATTCTTCTCTGTATCCCCTGCAATAACTGAATATACTTCTCTGTACCCGAATAATTGAATATCCTTCTCTGTACCCCCTCCAGTAACTGAATATTCCTCTCTGCATCCCAATAACAGAATATCCTTCTCTATACCCCAATAACTGAATATCCTTCTCTGTAGAGACTCCTATAGTTGCATATCCTTCTCTGTACCCCAATAACTGAATATTCTTCTCAGAATCCCAATAACTGAATATCCTTCTCTGTACCCCAATAACTGAATATCCTTCTCTGTACCCCAATAACTGAATATCCTTCCCTGTACCCCAATAACTGAGTATTCTTCTCTGTAGAGCCTCCTATAGTTGCATATCCTTCACTGTACCCCAATAACAGAATATCCTTCTCTGTACCCCAATAATTGAATATCCTTCCCTGTACCCCAATAACTGAGTATCCTTCTCTGTAGAGCCTCCTATAGTTGCATATTCTTCTCTGTATCGAAATAACTGAATATCCTTCCCTGTACCCCAATAACTGAATATCCTTCTTTGTACCCCAATAAATGAATATCCTTCTCTGTACCCCAATAACTGAATATGCTTCTCTGTACCCTAATAATTGAATATCCTTCTCTGTACCCCCTCCAATTGCTGAATATTCTTCTCTGTATCCCCTGCAATAACTGAATATACTTCTTCTGTGCCCTAATAATTGAATATCCTTCTCTGTACCCCCTCCAATAACTGAATATTCCTCTCTGCATCCCAATAACAGAATATCCTTCTCTATACCCCAATAACTGAATATCCTTCTCTCTACCCCAATAACTGAATATCCTTCTCTGTAACCCAATAACTGAATATCCTTCTCTGTACCACAATAACTGAATATCCTTCTCTGTATCCCAATAACTGAATATCCTTCTCTGTACCCCAGTAACACATTATCCTTCTGTACCCCTAAAACTGAATATCCTTCTCTTTACCCCAATAACTGAATATCCTTCTCTCTACCCCAATAACTGAATATCATTCTCTGCACCCCAATAACTGAACATCCTTCTCTGTACCACAATAACTGAATATCCTTCTCTGTACCCCAACAACGTAATCTCCTTCTCTGTATCCCAATAACTGAATATCCTTGTCTGTACCACAATAACTGAATATCCTTCTCTGTATCCCAATAACTGAATATCCTTCTCTGTACCCCAGGAACTAATTATCCTTCTGCACCCCAATAACGGAATATCCTTCTCTTTACCCGAATAACTGAATATCCTTCTCTGCACCCCAATAACTGAATATCCTTCTCTGTACCCCAATAACTGAATAGCCTTCACTGTACCCCAATAACTGAATATCCTACTTTGTATCCCAATACCTGAATATCCATCTCTGTACCCCAATAACTGAATATCCTTCTCTGTACCCCAATAACTGAGTGTCCTTCTCTGTACCCCAATAAATGAATATCTTTCTCTGTACCCCAATAACTGGATATCCTTCTCTGTACCCCAATAACTGAATATCCTTCTCTGTACGCCAATAACTGAATCTCCTTCTCAGTACCCCAATAACTGAATATCCTTCTCTGTACCCCAATATCTGAATATCCTTCTCTGTACCCCAATAACTGCATATCCTTCACTGTACCCCAATACCTGAATATCCTTCTCTGTACCCCAATAACTGAAGATCCTTCACTGTACCCCAATAACTGAACATCCTTCTCTATACCCCAGTAACTGAATATCCTTCTCTGTACCCCAATAACTGAATATCCTTCTTTGTACCCCAATAAATGAATATCCTTCTCTGTAACCCAATAACTGAATATGCTTCTCTGTACCCTAATAATTGAATATCCTTCTCTGTAGAGCCTCCAATAGTTGCATATCCTTCTCTGTACCCCAATAACTGAATATCCTTCTCAGAATCCCAATTACTGAATATCCTTCTCTGTACCCCAATAACTGAATATCCTTCTCTGTAGAGCCTCCAATAGTTGCATATCCTTCTCTGTACCCCAATAACAGAATATCTTTCTCTGTACCCCAATAATTGAATATCCTTCCCTGTACCCCAATAACTGAATATCCTTCTCTGTAGAGCCTCCTATAGTTGCATATCCTTCTCTGTACCCCAATAACAGAATATCCTTCTCTGTACCCCAATAATTGAATATTCTTCCCTGTACCCCAATAACTGAATATCCTTCTCTGTAGAGACTCCTATAGTTGCATATCCTTCTCTGTACCCCAATAAGTGAATATCCTTCTCAGAATCCCAATAACTGAATATCCTTCTCCGTACCCCAATAACTGGATATCCTTCTCTGTATCCCAATAACTGAATAGGCTTCTCTGTAACCGAATAACTGAATATCCTTCTCTGTACCCCCTCCAATAGCTGAATATTCTTCTCTGTATCCCCTGCAATAACTGAATATACTGCTCTGTACCCGAATAATTGAATATCCTTCTCTGTACCCCCTCCAGTAACTGAATATTCCTCTCTGCATCCCAATAACAGAATATCCTTCTCTATACCCCAATAACTGAATATCCTTCTCTGTAGAGACTCCTATAGTTGCATATCCTTCTCTGTACCCCAATAACTGAATATTCTTCTCAGAATCCCAATAACTGAATATCCTTCTCTGTACCCCAATAACTGAATATCCTTCTCTGTACCCCAATAACTGAATATCCTTCCCTGTACCCCAATAACTGAGTATTCTTCTCTGTAGAGCCTCCTATAGTTGCATATCCTTCACTGTACCCCAATAACAGAATATCCTTCTCTGTACCCCAATAATTGAATATCCTTCCCTGTACCCCAATAACTGAGTATCCTTCTCTGTAGAGCCTCCTATAGTTGCATATTCTTCTCTGTATCGAAATAACTGAATATCCTTCCCTGTACCCCAATAACTGAATATCCTTCTTTGTACCCCAATAAATGAATATCCTTCTCTGTACCCCAATAACTGAATATGCTTCTCTGTACCCTAATAATTGAATATCCTTCTCTGTACCCCCTCCAATTGCTGAATATTCTTCTCTGTATCCCCTGCAATAACTGAATATACTTCTTCTGTGCCCTAATAACTAAATATCCTTCTCTGTACCCCCTCCAATAACTGAATATTCCTCTCTGCATCCCAATAACAGAATATCCTTCTCTATACCCCAATAACTGAATATCCTTCTCTCTACCCCAATAACTGAATATCCTTCTCTGTAACCCAATAACTGAATATCCTTCTCTGTACCACAATAACTGAATATCCTTCTCTGTATCCCAATAACTGAATATCCTTCTCTGTACCCCAGTAACACATTATCCTTCTGTACCCCTAAAACTGAATATCCTTCTCTTTACCCCAATAACTGAATATCCTTCTCTCTACCCCAATAACTGAATATCATTCTCTGCACCCCAATAACTGAACATCCTTCTCTGTACCACAATAACTGAATATCCTTCTCTGTACCCCAACAACGTAATCTCCTTCTCTGTATCCCAATAACTGAATATCCTTGTCTGTACCACAATAACTGAATATCCTTCTCTGTATCCCAATAACTGAATATCCTTCTCTGTACCCCAATAACTGAGTGTCCTTCTCTGTACCCCAATAAATGAATATCTTTCTCTGTACCCCAATAACTGGATATCCTTCTCTGTACCCCAATAACTGAATATCCTTCTCTGTACGCCAATAACTGAATCTCCTTCTCAGTACCCCAATAACTGAATATCCTTCTCTGTACCCCAATATCTGAATATCCTTCTCTGTACCCCAATAACTGCATATCCTTCACTGTACCCCAATACCTGAATATCCTTCTCTGTACCCCAATAACTGAAGATCCTTCACTGTACCCCAATAACTGAACATCCTTCTCTATACCCCAGTAACTGAATATCCTTCTCTGTACCCCAATAACTGAATATCCTTCTTTGTACCCCAATAAATGAATATCCTTCTCTGTAACCCAATAACTGAATATGCTTCTCTGTACCCTAATAATTGAATATCCTTCTCTGTAGAGCCTCCAATAGTTGCATATCCTTCTCTGTACCCCAATAACTGAATATCCTTCTCAGAATCCCAATTACTGAATATCCTTCTCTGTACCCCAATAACTGAATATCCTTCTCTGTAGAGCCTCCAATAGTTGCATATCCTTCTCTGTACCCCAATAACAGAATATCTTTCTCTGTACCCCAATAATTGAATATCCTTCCCTGTACCCCAATAACTGAATATCCTTCTCTGTAGAGCCTCCTATAGTTGCATATCCTTCTCTGTACCCCAATAACAGAATATCCTTCTCTGTAGCCCAATAATTGAATATTCTTCCCTGTACCCCAATAACTGAATATCCTTCTCTGTAGAGACTCCTATAGTTGCATATCCTTCTCTGTACCCCAATAAGTGAATAGCCTTCTCAGAATCCCAATAACTGAATATCCTTCTCCGTACCCCAATAACTGGATATCCTTCTCTGTATCCCAATAACTGAATATGCTTCTCTGTAACCGAATAACTGAATATCCTTCTCTGTACCCCCTCCAATAGCTGAATATTCTTCTCTGTATCCCCTGCAATAACTGAATATACTTCTCTGTACCCGAATAATTGAATATCCTTCTCTGTACCCCCTCCAGTAACTGAATATTCCTCTCTGCATCCCAATAACAGAATATCCTTCTCTATACCCCAATAACTGAATATCCTTCTCTGTAGAGACTCCTATAGTTGCATATCCTTCTCTGTACCCCAATAACTGAATATTCTTCTCAGAATCCCAATAACTGAATATCCTTCTCTGTACCCCAATAACTGAATATCCTTCTCTGTACCCCAATAACTGAATATCCTTCCCTGTACCCCAATAACTGAGTATTCTTCTCTGTAGAGCCTCCTATAGTTGCATATCCTTCACTGTACCCCAATAACAGAATATCCTTCTCTGTACCCCAATAATTGAATATCCTTCCCTGTACCCCAATAACTGAGTATCCTTCTCTGTAGAGCCTCCTATAGTTGCATATTCTTCTCTGTATCGAAATAACTGAATATCCTTCCCTGTACCCCAATAACTGAATATCCTTCTTTGTACCCCAATAAATGAATATCCTTCTCTGTACCCCAATAACTGAATATGCTTCTCTGTACCCTAATAATTGAATATCCTTCTCTGTACCCCCTCCAATTGCTGAATATTCTTCTCTGTATCCCCTGCAATAACTGAATATACTTCTTCTGTGCCCTAATAATTGAATATCCTTCTCTGTACCCCCTCCAATAACTGAATATTCCTCTCTGCATCCCAATAACAGAATATCCTTCTCTATACCCCAATAACTGAATATCCTTCTCTCTACCCCAATAACTGAATATCCTTCTCTGTAACCCAATAACTGAATATCCTTCTCTGTACCACAATAACTGAATATCCTTCTCTGTATCCCAATAACTGAATATCCTTCTCTGTACCCCAGTAACACATTATCCTTCTGTACCCCTAAAACTGAATATCCTTCTCTTTACCCCAATAACTGAATATCCTTCTCTCTACCCCAATAACTGAATATCATTCTCTGCACCCCAATAACTGAACATCCTTCTCTGTACCACAATAACTGAATATCCTTCTCTGTACCCCAACAACGTAATCTCCTTCTCTGTATCCCAATAACTGAATATCCTTGTCTGTACCACAATAACTGAATATCCTTCTCTGTATCCCAATAACTGAATATCCTTCTCTGTACCCCAGGAACTAATTATCCTTCTGCACCCCAATAACGGAATATCCTTCTCTTTACCCGAATAACTGAATATCCTTCTCTGCACCCCAATAACTGAATATCCTTCTCTGTACCCCAATAACTGAATAGCCTTCACTGTACCCCAATAACTGAATATCCTACTTTGTATCCCAATACCTGAATATCCATCTCTGTACCCCAATAACTGAATATCCTTCTCTGTACCCCAATAACTGAGTGTCCTTCTCTGTACCCCAATAAATGAATATCTTTCTCTGTACCCCAATAACTGGATATCCTTCTCTGTACCCCAATAACTGAATATCCTTCTCTGTACGCCAATAACTGAATCTCCTTCTCAGTACCCCAATAACTGAATATCCTTCTCTGTACCCCAATATCTGAATATCCTTCTCTGTACCCCAATAACTGCATATCCTTCACTGTACCCCAATACCTGAATATCCTTCTCTGTACCCCAATAACTGAAGATCCTTCACTGTACCCCAATAACTGAACATCCTTCTCTATACCCCAGTAACTGAATATCCTTCTCTGTACCCCAATAACTGAATATCCTTCTTTGTACCCCAATAAATGAATATCCTTCTCTGTAACCCAATAACTGAATATGCTTCTCTGTACCCTAATAATTGAATATCCTTCTCTGTAGAGCCTCCAATAGTTGCATATCCTTCTCTGTACCCCAATAACTGAATATCCTTCTCAGAATCCCAATTACTGAATATCCTTCTCTGTACCCCAATAACTGAATATCCTTCTCTGTAGAGCCTCCAATAGTTGCATATCCTTCTCTGTACCCCAATAACAGAATATCTTTCTCTGTACCCCAATAATTGAATATCCTTCCCTGTACCCCAATAACTGAATATCCTTCTCTGTAGAGCCTCCTATAGTTGCATATCCTTCTCTGTACCCCAATAACAGAATATCCTTCTCTGTACCCCAATAATTGAATATTCTTCCCTGTACCCCAATAACTGAATATCCTTCTCTGTAGAGACTCCTATAGTTGCATATCCTTCTCTGTACCCCAATAAGTGAATATCCTTCTCAGAATCCCAATAACTGAATATCCTTCTCCGTACCCCAATAACTGGATATCCTTCTCTGTATCCCAATAACTGAATAGGCTTCTCTGTAACCGAATAACTGAATATCCTTCTCTGTACCCCCTCCAATAGCTGAATATTCTTCTCTGTATCCCCTGCAATAACTGAATATACTGCTCTGTACCCGAATAATTGAATATCCTTCTCTGTACCCCCTCCAGTAACTGAATATTCCTCTCTGCATCCCAATAACAGAATATCCTTCTCTATACCCCAATAACTGAATATCCTTCTCTGTAGAGACTCCTATAGTTGCATATCCTTCTCTGTACCCCAATAACTGAATATTCTTCTCAGAATCCCAATAACTGAATATCCTTCTCTGTACCCCAATAACTGAATATCCTTCTCTGTACCCCAATAACTGAATATCCTTCCCTGTACCCCAATAACTGAGTATTCTTCTCTGTAGAGCCTCCTATAGTTGCATATCCTTCACTGTACCCCAATAACAGAATATCCTTCTCTGTACCCCAATAATTGAATATCCTTCCCTGTACCCCAATAACTGAGTATCCTTCTCTGTAGAGCCTCCTATAGTTGCATATTCTTCTCTGTATCGAAATAACTGAATATCCTTCCCTGTACCCCAATAACTGAATATCCTTCTTTGTACCCCAATAAATGAATATCCTTCTCTGTACCCCAATAACTGAATATGCTTCTCTGTACCCTAATAATTGAATATCCTTCTCTGTACCCCCTCCAATTGCTGAATATTCTTCTCTGTATCCCCTGCAATAACTGAATATACTTCTTCTGTGCCCTAATAACTAAATATCCTTCTCTGTACCCCCTCCAATAACTGAATATTCCTCTCTGCATCCCAATAACAGAATATCCTTCTCTATACCCCAATAACTGAATATCCTTCTCTCTACCCCAATAACTGAATATCCTTCTCTGTAACCCAATAACTGAATATCCTTCTCTGTACCACAATAACTGAATATCCTTCTCTGTATCCCAATAACTGAATATCCTTCTCTGTACCCCAGTAACACATTATCCTTCTGTACCCCTAAAACTGAATATCCTTCTCTTTACCCCAATAACTGAATATCCTTCTCTCTACCCCAATAACTGAATATCATTCTCTGCACCCCAATAACTGAACATCCTTCTCTGTACCACAATAACTGAATATCCTTCTCTGTACCCCAACAACGTAATCTCCTTCTCTGTATCCCAATAACTGAATATCCTTGTCTGTACCACAATAACTGAATATCCTTCTCTGTATCCCAATAACTGAATATCCTTCTCTGTACCCCAGGAACTAATTATCCTTCTGCACCCCAATAACGGAATATCCTTCTCTTTACCCGAATAACTGAATATCCTTCTCTGCACCCCAATAACTGAATATCCTTCTCTGTACCCCAATAACTGAATAGCCTTCACTGTACCCCAATAACTGAATATCCTACTTTGTATCCCAATACCTGAATATCCATCTCTGTACCCCAATAACTGAATATCCTTCTCTGTACCCCAATAACTGAGTGTCCTTCTCTGTACCCCAATAAATGAATATCTTTCTCTGTACCCCAATAACTGGATATCCTTCTCTGTACCCCAATAACTGAATATCCTTCTCTGTACGCCAATAACTGAATCTCCTTCTCAGTACCCCAATAACTGAATATCCTTCTCTGTACCCCAATATCTGAATATCCTTCTCTGTACCCCAATAACTGCATATCCTTCACTGTACCCCAATACCTGAATATCCTTCTCTGTACCCCAATAACTGAAGATCCTTCACTGTACCCCAATAACTGAACATCCTTCTCTATACCCCAGTAACTGAATATCCTTCTCTGTACCCCAATAACTGAATATCCTTCTTTGTACCCCAATAAATGAATATCCTTCTCTGTAACCCAATAACTGAATATGCTTCTCTGTACACTAATAATTGAATATCCTTCTCTGTAGAGCCTCCAATAGTTGCATATCCTTCTCTGTACCCCAATAACTGAATATCCTTCTCAGAATCCCAATTACTGAATATCCTTCTCTGTACCCCAATAACTGAATATCCTTCTCTGTAGAGCCTCCAATAGTTGCATATCCTTCTCTGTACCCCAATAACAGAATATCTTTCTCTGTACCCCAATAATTGAATATCCTTCCCTGTACCCCAATAACTGAATATCCTTCTCTGTAGAGCCTCCTATAGTTGCATATCCTTCTCTGTACCCCAATAACAGAATATCCTTCTCTGTACCCCAATAATTGAATATTCTTCCCTGTACCCCAATAACTGAATATCCTTCTCTGTAGAGACTCCTATAGTTGCATATCCTTCTCTGTACCCCAATAAGTGAATATCCTTCTCAGAATCCCAATAACTGAATATCCTTCTCCGTACCCCAATAACTGGATATCCTTCTCTGTATCCCAATAACTGAATATGCTTCTCTGTAACCGAATAACTGAATATCCTTCTCTGTACCCCCTCCAATAGCTGAATATTCTTCTCTGTATCCCCTGCAATAACTGAATATACTTCTCTGTACCCGAATAATTGAATATCCTTCTCTGTACCCCCTCCAGTAACTGAATATTCCTCTCTGCATCCCAATAACAGAATATCCTTCTCTATACCCCAATAACTGAATATCCTTCTCTGTAGAGACTCCTATAGTTGCATATGCTTCTCTGTACCCCAATAACTGAATATTCTTCTCAGAATCCCAATAACTGAATATCCTTCTCTGTACCCCAATAACTGAATATCCTTCTCTGTACCCCAATAACTGAATATCCTTCCCTGTACCCCAATAACTGAGTATTCTTCTCTGTAGAGCCTCCTATAGTTGCATATCCTTCACTGTACCCCAATAACAGAATATCCTTCTCTGTACCCCAATAATTGAATATCCTTCCCTGTACCCCAATAACTGAGTATCCTTCTCTGTAGAGCCTCCTATAGTTGCATATTCTTCTCTGTATCGAAATAACTGAATATCCTTCCCTGTACCCCAATAACTGAATATCCTTCTTTGTACCCCAATAAATGAATATCCTTCTCTGTACCCCAATAACTGAATATGCTTCTCTGTACCCTAATAATTGAATATCCTTCTCTGTACCCCCTCCAATTGCTGAATATTCTTCTCTGTATCCCCTGCAATAACTGAATATACTTCTTCTGTGCCCTAATAATTGAATATCCTTCTCTGTACCCCCTCCAATAACTGAATATTCCTCTCTGCATCCCAATAACAGAATATCCTTCTCTATACCCCAATAACTGAATATCCTTCTCTGTAGAGCCTCCAATAGTTGCATATCCTTCTCTGTACCCCAATAACTGAATATCTTTCTCTGTACCCCAATAATTGAATATCCTTCCCTGTACCCCAATAACTGAATATCCTTCTCTGTAGAGCCTCCTATAGTTACATATCCTTCTCTGTACCCCAATAACAGAATATCCTTCTCTGTACCCCAATAATTGAATATCCTTCCCTGTACCCCAATAACTGAATATCCTTCTCTGTAGAGCCTCCTATAGTTACATATCCTTCTCTGTACCCCAATAACAGAATATCCTTCTCTGTACCCCAATAATTGAATATTCTTCCCTGTACCCCAATAACTGAATATCCTTCTCTGCAGAGACTCCTATAGTTGCATATCCTTCTCTGTACCCCAATAAGTGAATATCCTTCTCAGAATCCCAATAACTGAATATCCTTCTCCGTACCCCAATAACTGGATATCCTTCTCTGTATCCCAATAACTGAATATGCTTCTCTGTAACCTAATAACTGAATATCCTTCTCTGTACCCCAATAACTGAATATCCTTCTCTGTACCCCCTCCAATAACTGAATATCCTTCTCTGCACCCAAATAGTTGAATATCCTTCTCTGTACCCCCTCCAATATCTGAATATCATTCTCTGAACCCCAATAACTGAATATCCTTCTCCCTGCCCCAATAACTGAATATCCTTCTCTGTACCCCAATAACTGAATATCCTTCTCTGTACCCCAATAACTGAATGTCCTTCTCTGTACCCCAATTAATGAATATCTTTCTCCGTACCCCCTCCAATATCTGAATATCATTCTCTGAACCCCAATAACTGAATATCCTTCTCCCTGCCCCAATAACTGAATATCCTTCTCTGTACCCCAATAACTGAATATCCTTCTCTGTACCCCAATAACTGAATGTCCTTCTCTGTACCCCAATTAATGAATATCTTTCTCCGTACCCCAATAATTGGATATCCTTCTCTGTACCCCAATAACTGAATATCCTTCTCTGTACGCCAATAACTGAATATCCTTCTCAGTACCCCAATAACTGGATATCCTTCACTGTACCCCAATAACTGAATATCCTACTTTGTATCCCAATACCTGAATATCCTTCTCCGTACCCCAATATCTGAATATCCTTCTCTGTACCCCAAAAACTGCATATCCTTCACTGTACCCCAATACCTGAATATCCTTCTCTGCATCCCAATAACTGAATATCGTTCTCTGTGCCCCAACAACGGAATCTCCTTCTCTGTATCCCAATAACTGAATATCCTTGTCTGTACCACAATAACTGAATATCCTTCTCTGTATCCCAATAACTGAATATCCTTCACTGTACCCCAATAACTGAATATCCTACTTTGTATCCCAATACCTGAATATCTTTCTCTGCACCCCAATAATTGAATATCCTTCTCTGTACCCCCTCCAATATCTGAATATCATTCTCTGAACCCCAGTAACTGAATATTCTTCTCCCTGCCCCAATAACTGAATATCCTTCTCTGTACCACAATAACTGAATATCCTTATCTGCACCCCAATAACTGAATAAACTTCTCTGCACCCCAATAACTGAATAGCCTTCTCTGTACCCCAATATCTGAATATCCTTCTCTCTACCCCAATAACGGAATATCCTTCTCAGCAATCCCTCGAATAACTGAATATCCTTCTGAGTACCACAAAAACTGAATATTCTTCACTGTACCCCAACAACTGAATATCCTTCGCTGTATCCCAATAACTGGATATCCATCTTTGTATCCCAATAGCTGAATATCCTTCCCTTTACCCCAATAACTGAATATCCTTCTCTTTATCCCAATAACTGAATATCCTTCTCTCTACCCCAATAACTGAATATCCTTCTCTGTAACCCAATAACTGAATATCCTTCTCTGTACCACAATAACTGAATATCCTTCTCTGTATCCCAATAACTGAATATCCTTCTCTGTACCCCAGTAACTCATTATCCTTCTGTACCCCTAAAACTGAATATCCTTCTCTTTACCCCAATAACTGAATATCCTTCTCTCTACCCCAATAACTGAATATCATTCTCTGCACCCCAATAACTGAACATCCTTCTCTGTACCACAATAACTGAATATCCTTCTCTGTACCCCAACAACGTAATCTCCTTCTCTGTATCCCAATAACTGAATATCCTTGTCTGTACCACAATAACTGAATATCCTTCTCTGTATCCCAATAACTGAATATCCTTCTCTGTACCCCAGGAACTAATTATCCTTCTGCACCCCAATAACGGAATATCCTTCTCTTTACCCGAATAACTGAATATCCTTCTCTGCACCCCAATAACTGAATATCCTTCTCTGTACCCCAATAACTGAATAGCCTTCACTGTACCCCAATAACTGAATATCCTACTTTGTATCCCAATACCTGAATATCCATCTCTGTACCCCAATAACTGAATATCCTTCTCTGTACCCCAATAACTGAGTGTCCTTCTCTGTACCCCAATAAATGTATATCTTTCTCTGTACCCCAATAACTGGATATCCTTCTCTGTACCCCAATAACTGAATATCCTTCTCTGTACCCCAATAACTGCATATACTTCACTGTACCCCAATACCTGAATATCCTTCTCTGTACCCCAATAACTGAAGATCCTTCACTGTACCCCAATAACTGAACATCCTTCTCTATACCCCAGTAACTGAATATCCTTCTCTGTACCCCAATAACTGAATATCCTTCTTTGTACCCCAATAAATGAATATCCTTCTCTGTACCCCAATAACTGAATATGCTTCTCTGTACCCTAATAATTGAATATCCTTCTCTGTACCCCCTCCAATTGCTGAATATTCTTCTCTGTATCCCCTGCAATAACTGAATATACATCTTCTGTTCCCTAATAATTGAATATCCTTCTCTGTACCCCCTCCAATAACTGAATATTCCTCTCTGCATCCCAATAACAGAATATCCTTCTCTATACCCCAATAACTGAATATCCTTCTCTGTAGAGACTCCTATAGTTGCATATCCTTCTCTGTACCCCAATAACTGAATATCCTTCTCAGAATCCCAATAACTGAATATCCTTCTCTGTAGAGCCTCCAATAGTTGCATATCCTTCTCTGTACCCCAATAACAGAATATCTTTCTCTGTACCCCAATAATTGAATATCCTTCCCTGTACCCCAATAACTGAATATCCTTCTCTGTAGAGCCTCCTATAGTTCCATATTCTTCTCTGTATCGAAATAACTGAATATCCTTCTTTGTACCCCAATAAATGAATATCCTTCTCTGTACCCCAATAACTGAATATGCTTCTCTGTACCCTAATAATTGAATATCCTTCTCTGTACCCCCTCCAATTGCTGAATATTCTTCTCTGTATCCCCTGCAATAACTGAATATACTTCTTCTGTGCCCTAATAATTGAATATCCTTCTCTGTACCCCCTCCAATAACTGAATATTCCTCTCTGCATCCCAATAACAGAATATCCTTCTCTATACCCCAATAACTGAATATCCTTCTCTGTAGAGACTCCTATAGTTGCATATCCTTCTCTGTACCCCAATAACTGAATATCCTTCTCAGAATCCCAATTACTGAATATCCTTCTCTGTACCCAATAACTGAATATCCTTCTCTGTAGAGCCTCCAATAGTTGCATATCCTTCTCTGTACCCCAATAACAGAATATCTTTCTCTGTACCCCAATAATTGAATATCCTTCCCTGTACCCCAATAACTGAATATCCTTCTCTGTAGAGCCTCCTATAGTTACATATCCTTCTCTGTACCCCAATAACAGAATATCCTTCTCTGTACCCCAATAATTGAATATTCTTCCCTGTACCCAAATAACTGAATATCCTTCTCTGCAGAGACTCCTATAGTTGCATATCCTTCTCTGTACCCCAATAAGTGAATATCCTTCTCAGAATCCCAATAACTGAATATCCTTCTCCGTACCCCAATAACTGGATATCCTTCTCCGTATCCCAATAACTGAATATGCTTCTCTGTAACCTAATAACTGAATATCCTTCTCTGTACCCCAATAACTGAATATCCTTCTCTGTACCCCCTCCAATAACTGAATATCCTTCTCTGCACCCAAATAGTTGAATATCCTTCTCTGTACCCCCTCCAATATCTGAATATCATTCTCTGAACCCCAATAACTGAATATCCTTCTCCCTGCCCCAATAACTGAATATCCTTCTCTGTACCACAATAACTGAATATCCTGCTCTGCACCCCAATAATTGAATATCCTTCTCTGCACCCCAATAACTGAATAGGCTTCTCTGTACCCCAATATCTGAATATCCTTCTCTCTACCCCAATAACAGAATATCCTTCTCAGCAATCCCTCGAATAACTGAATGTTCTTCTGAGCACCACAAAAACTGAATATCCTTCACTGTACCCCAATAACTGAATATCCTTCTCTGCATCCCAATAACTGAATATCCTTCTCTGTACCCCAATAACTGAATATGCTTCTCTGTACCCCAATAACTGAATATCCTTCTCTGTACCCCAATAACTGAATATCCTTCTCTGTACCCCAATAACTGAACCTCCTTCTCTGTACCCGAATAACTGAATCTCCTTCTCTGTACCCCAATAACGGAATATCTTTCTCTGTACCCCAATAATTGAATATCCTTCCCTGTACCCCAATAACTGAATATCCTTCTCTGTAGAGCCTCCTATAGTTACATATCCTTCTCTGTACCCCAATAACAGAATATCCTTCTCTGTACCCCAATAATTGAATATTCTTCCCTGTACCCCAATAACTGAATATCCTTCTCTGCAGAGACTCCTATAGTTGCATATCCTTCTCTGTACCCCAATAAGTGAATATCCTTCTCAGAATCCCAATAACTGAATATCCTTCTCCGTACCCCAATAACTGGATATCCTTCTCCGTATCCCAATAACTGAATATGCTTCTCTGTAACCTAATAACTGAATATCCTTCTCTGTACCCCAATAACTGAATATCCTTCTCTGTACCCCCTCCAATAACTGAATATCCCTCTCTGCACCCAAATAGTTGAATATCCTTCTCTGTACCCCCTCCAATATCTGAATATCATTCTCTGAACCCCAATAACTGAATATCCTTCTCCCTGCCCCAATAACTGAATATCCTTCTCTGTACCACAATAACTGAATATCCTGCTCTGCACCCCAATAATTGAATATCCTTCTCTGCACCCCAATAACTGAATAGGCTTCTCTGTACCCCAATATCTGAATATCCTTCTCTCTACCCCAATAACAGAATATCCTTCTCAGCAATCCCTCGAATAACTGAATGTTCTTCTGAGCACCACAAAAACTGAATATCCTTCACTGTACCCCAATAACTGAATATCCTTCTCTGCATCCCAATAACTGAATATCCTTCTCTGTACCCCAATAACTGAATATGCTTCTCTGTACCCCAATAACTGAATATCCTTCTCTGTACCCCAATAACTGAATATCCTTCTCTGTACCCCAATAACTGAACCTCCTTCTCTGTACCCGAATAACTGAATCTCCTTCTCTGTACCCCAATAACGGAATATCCTTCTTTGTACCCCAATAAATGAATATCCTTCTCTGTACCCCAATAACTGAATATACTTCTCTGTACCCTAATAATTGAATATCCTTCTCTGTACCCCCTCCAATAGCTGAACATCCTTCTCTGTACCCCCTGCAATAACTGAATATGCTTCTCTGTACCCCCTCCAATTACTGAATATTCTTCTCTGCATCCCAATAACAGAATATCCTTCTCTATACCCCAATAACTGAATATCCTTCTCTGTAGAGACTCCTATAGTTGCATATCCTTCTCTGTACCCCAATAACTGAATATCCTTCTCATTATCCCAATAACTGAATATCCTTCTCTGTACCCTCTCCAATAACTGAATATCCTTCTCTACATCCCAATAATTGAATATCCTTCTCTGTACCCCCTCCAACATCTGAATATCATTCTCTGAACCCCAGTAACTGAATATCATTCTCCCTGCCCCAATAACTGAATATCCTTCTCTGTACCACAATAACTGAATATCCGTCTCTGCACCCCAATAAATGAATATCCTTCTCTGCACCCCAATAACTGAATATCCTTCCCTCTACCCCAATAACAGAATATCCTTCTCTGTACCACAATAACTGAATATCCTTCTCGGTATCCCAATAACTGAATATCCTTCTCTGTACCCCAGTAACTCATTATCCTTCTTTGCCCCAATAACTGAATATCCTTCTCTTTAACCCAATAACTGAATATCCTTCTCTCTACCCCAATAACTGAATATCCTTTTCCGTACCCCAATAACAGAATATCCTTCTCTGTACCCCAATAACGGAATCTCCATCTCTGTCTCCCAATAGCTGAATATCCTTCTCTGTACCCCAGTAACTCATTATCCTTCTGTACCCCAATAACTGAATATCCTTCTCTGTACCCCAATAACTGAATATCCTTCTCTCTACCCCAGTAACTGAATATCCTTCCCTGCACCCGAATAACTGAATATCCTTCTCTGTACCACAATAACTGAATATCCTTCTCTGTACCCCAACAACGGAATCTCCTTCTCTGTACCCCAATAACTGAATATCCTTGTCTGTACCACAATAACTGAATATCCTTCTCTGTATTCCAATAACTGAATATCCTTCACTGTACCCCAATAACTGAATATCCTACTTTGTATCCCAATACCTGAATATCCTTCTCTGCACCCCAGTAATTGAATATCCTTCTCTGTACCCCCTCCAATATCTGAATATCATTCTCTGAACCCCAGTAACTGAATATTCTTCTCCCTGCCCCAATAACTGAATATCCTTCTCTGTACCACAATAACTGAATATCCTTATCTGCACCCCAATAACTGAATATCCTTCTCTGCACCCCAATAACTGAATAGCCGTCTCTGTACCCCAATATCTGAATATCCTTCTCTCCACCCCAATAACGGAATATCCTTCTCTGCAATCCCTCGAATAACTGAATATCCTTCTGAGTACCACAAAAACTGAATATTCTTCACTGTACCCAACAACTGAATATCCTTCGCTGTACCCCAATAACTAGATATCCATCTTTGTATCCCAATAGCTGAATATCCTTCCCTTTACCCCAATAACTGAATATCCTTCTCTGTACCCCAATAACTGAATATCCTTCTCTGTACCCCCTCCAATAACTGAATATCCTTCTCTGCACCCAAATAGTTGAATATCCTTCTCTGTACCCCCTCCAATATCTGAATATCATTCTCTGAACCCCAATAACTGAATATCCTTCTCCCTGCCCCAATAACTGAATATCCTTCTCTGTACCACAATAACTGAATATCCTGCTCTGCACCCCAATAATTGAATATCCTTCTCTGCACCCCAATAACTGAATAGGCTTCTCTGTACCCCAATATCTGAATATCCTTCTCTCTACCCCAATAACAGAATATCCTTCTCAGCAATCCCTCGAATAACTGAATGTTCTTCTGAGCACCACAAAAACTGAATATCCTTCACTGTACCCCAATAACTGAATATCCTTCTCTGCATCCCAATAACTGAATATCCTTCTCTGTACCCCAATAACTGAATATGCTTCTCTGTACCCCAATAACTGAATATCCTTCTCTGTACCCCAATAACTGAATATCCTTCTCTGTACCCCAATAACTGAACCTCCTTCTCTGTACCCGAATAACTGAATCTCCTTCTCTGTACCCCAATAACGGAATATTTTTCTCTGTACCCCAATAATTGAATATCCTTCCCTGTACCCCAATAACTGAATATCCTTCTCTGTAGAGCCTCCTATAGTTACATATCCTTCTCTGTACCCCAATAACAGAATATCCTTCTCTGTACCCCAATAATTGAATATTCTTCCCTGTACCCCAATAACTGAATATCCTTCTCTGCAGAGACTCCTATAGTTGCATATCCTTCTCTGTACCCCAATAAGTGAATATCCTTCTCAGAATCCCAATAACTGAATATCCTTCTCCGTACCCCAATAACTGGATATCCTTCTCCGTATCCCAATAACTGAATATGCTTCTCTGTAACCTAATAACTGAATATCCTTCTCTGTACCCCAATAACTGAATATCCTTCTCTGTACCCCCTCCAATAACTGAATATCCTTCTCTGCACCCAAATAGTTGAATATCCTTCTCTGTACCCCCTCCAATATCTGAATATCATTCTCTGAACCCCAATAACTGAATATCCTTCTCCCTGCCCCAATAACTGAATATCCTTCTCTGTACCACAATAACTGAATATCCTGCTCTGCACCCCAATAATTGAATATCCTTCTCTGCACCCCAATAACTGAATAGGCTTCTCTGTACCCCAATATCTGAATATCCTTCTCTCTACCCCAATAACAGAATATCCTTCTCAGCAATCCCTCGAATAACTGAATGTCCTTCTGAGCACCACAAAAAATGAATATCCTTCACTGTACCCCAATAACTGAATATCCTTCTCTGCATCCCAATAACTGAATATCCTTCTCTGTACCCCAATAACTGAATATGCTTCTCTGTACCCCAATAACTGAATATCCTTCTCTGTACCCCAATAACTGAATATCCTTCTCTGTACCCCAATAACTGAACCTCCTTCTCTGTACCCGAATAACTGAATCTCCTTCTCTGTACCCCAATAACGGAATATCCTTCTTTGTACCCCAATAAATGAATATCCTTCTCTGTACCCCAATAACTGAATATACTTCTCTGTACCCTAATAATTGAATATCCTTCTCTGTACCCCCTCCAATAGCTGAACATCCTTCTCTGTACCCCCTGCAATAACTGAATATGCTTCTCTGTACCCCCTCCAATTACTGAATATTCTTCTCTGCATCCCAATAACAGAATATCCTTCTCTATACCCCAATAACTGAATATCCTTCTCTGTAGAGACTCCTATAGTTGCATATCCTTCTCTGTACCCCAATAACTGAATATCCTTCCCATTATCCCAATAACTGAATATCCTTCTCTGTACCCTCTCCAATAACTGAATATCCTTCTCTACATCCCAATAATTGAATATCCTTCTCTGTACCCCCTCCAACATCTGAATATCATTCTCTGAACCCCAGTAACTGAATATCATTCTCCCTGCCCCAATAACTGAATATCCTTCTCTGTACCACAATAACTGAATATCCGTCTCTGCACCCCAATAAATGAATATCCTTCTCTGCACCCCAATAACTGAATATCCTTCCCTCTACCCCAATAACAGAATATCCTTCTCTGTACCACAATAACTGAATATCCTTCTCGGTATCCCAATAACTGAATATCCTTCTCTGTACCCCAGTAACTCATTATCCTTCTTTGCCCCAATAACTGAATATCCTTCTCTTTAACCCAATAACTGAATATCCTTCTCTCTACCCCAATAACTGAATATCCTTTTCCGTACCCCAATAACAGAATATCCTTCTCTGTACCCCAATAACGGAATCTCCATCTCTGTCTCCCAATAGCTGAATATCCTTCTCTGTACCCCAGTAACTCATTATCCTTCTGTACCCCAATAACTGAATATCCTTCTCTGTACCCCAATAACTGAATATCCTTCTCTCTACCCCAGTAACTGAATATCCTTCCCTGCACCCGAATAACTGAATATCCTTCTCTGTACCACAATAACTGAATATCCTTCTCTGTACCCCAACAACGGAATCTCCTTCTCTGTACCCCAATAACTGAATATCCTTGTCTGTACCACAATAACTGAATATCCTTCTCTGTATTCCAATAACTGAATATCCTTCACTGTACCCCAATAACTGAATATCCTACTTTGTATCCCAATACCTGAATATCCTTCTCTGCACCCCAGTAATTGAATATCCTTCTCTGTACCCCCTCCAATATCTGAATATCATTCTCTGAACCCCAGTAACTGAATATTCTTCTCCCTGCCCCAATAACTGAATATCCTTCTCTGTACCACAATAACTGAATATCCTTATCTGCACCCCAATAACTGAATATCCTTCTCTGCACCCCAATAACTGAATAGCCGTCTCTGTACCCCAATATCTGAATATCCTTCTCTCCACCCCAATAACGGAATATCCTTCTCTGCAATCCCTCGAATAACTGAATATCCTTCTGAGTACCACAAAAACTGAATATTCTTCACTGTACCCAACAACTGAATATCCTTCGCTGTACCCCAATAACTAGATATCCATCTTTGTATCCCAATAGCTGAATATCCTTCCCTTTACCCCAATAACTCAATATCCTTCTCTGTATCCCAATAACTGAATATCCTTCTCTGTACCCCAGTAACTCATTATCCTTCTTTGCCCCAATAACTGAATATCCTTCTCTTTACCCCAATAACTGAATATCCTTCTCTCTACCCCAATAACTGAATATCCTTTTCCGTACCCCAATAAAAGAATATCCTTCTCTGTACCCCAATAACGGAATCTCCATCTCTGTATCCCAATAACTGAATATCCTTCTCTGTACCCCAGTAACTCATTATCCTTCTGTACCCCAATAACTGAATATCCTTCTTTGTACCCCAATAAATGAATATCCTTCTCTGTACCCCAATAACTGAATATAGTTCTCTGTACCCTAATAATTGAATATCCTTCTCTGTACCCCCTCCAATAGCTGAACATCCTTCTCTGTACCCCCTGCAATAACTGAATATGCTTCTCTGTACCCCCTCCAATAACTGAATATTCTTCTCTGCATCCCAATAACAGAATATCCTTCTCTATACCCCAATAACTGAATATCCTTCTCTGTAGAGACTCCTACAGTTGCATATCCTTCTCTGTACCCCAATAACTGAATATCCTTCTCATTATCCCAATAACTGAATATCCTTCTCTGTACCCTCTCCAATAACTGAATATCCTTCTCTACACCCCAATAATTGAATATCCTTCTCTGTACCCCCTCCAATATCTGAATATCATTCTCTGAACCCCAGTAACTGAATATCATTCTCCCTGCCCCAATAACTGAATATCCTTCTCTGTACCACAATAACTGAATATCCTTCTCTGCACCCCAATAACTGAATATCCTTCTCTGCACCCCAATAACTGAATATCCTTCTCTGTACCCCAATAACTGAATATCTTTCTCTGTACCCCATAACTGGATATACTTCTCTGTGGCCTAATAACTGAATATCCTTCTCTGTACCCCAGTAACTGAATATCCTTCTCTTTACCCCAATAACTGAATAACCTTCTCTGTATCCAAATAGCTGAGTATCCTTCTCTGTACCCCAATAACTGAATATCCTTCTCTGTACCCCAATAACTGAATATCCTTATCTGTACCCCAATAACTGAATATCCTTCTCTGTACCCCAATAACTGAATATCCTTCTCTGTATCCCAATAACTGAATATCCTTCTCTTTACACCAATATCTGAATATCATTCTCTGTACCACAATAACGGAATATCCTTCTCTGTAATCCCAATAACTGAATATACTTCTCTGTACACCAATAACTGAATATCATTCTCTGCGTCCCAATAACTGAATATCCCTCTCTGTAATCCAATAACTGAATATCCTTCTCTGTAACCCAATAAGTGAATATCCTTCTCAGTATCCCAAAAACTGAATATCCTTCCCTGTACCCCAATAACTGAGTATCCTTCTCTGTACCCCAATAACTGAATATCCTTCTCTGTACCCCAATAACCGAATATCCTTCCCTGTACCCCAATATCTGAACATCCTTCTCTGTAGAGCCTCCTATAGTTGCATATCCTTCTCTGGTGGCATAGTGGTTAGCGCTGTTGCCTCACAGCGCCAAGGGCCCGGGTTCAAATCCGGCCTCGGGTGATTGTCTGTGTGGAGTTTGCACATTCTCCCCGTGTTTGCGTGGGTTTTCTCCGGGTGCTCCGGTTTCCTCCCACAGTCCAAAGATGTGTGGGTTAGGTTGATTGGCCATGATAAAAAAATTGACCCTTAGAGTAAGGGGGGATTAAATAAGTGGGGCTATGGGGATAGGGCTTGGATGGGATGGCTGTCGGTGTAGGGACCGGGTCCTAGGGTTTGGATGATCAGCCATGATCTCGTTGAATGGCGGAGCAGGCTCAAAGGGCCGAATGGCCTACTCCTGCTCCTATCTTCTATGTTTCTATGTTCCGATGTTTCTGTACCCCAATAACTGAATATCCTTCCCAGTACCCCAATAACTGAGTATCCTTCTCTGTAGAGCCTCTTATAGTTGCATACCCTTCTCTGTACCCCAATAACTGAATATCCTTCTCCTTACCCCAATAACTGAATATCCTTCTCAGTATCCCAATAACTGAATATGCTTCTCTGTACCCTAATAACTGAATATCCTTCTCTGTACCCCAATATCTGAATATCCTTCTCTGTACCCCCTCCAATAACTGAATATCCTGCTCTGTACCACCTCCAATAACTGAATATCCTTCTCTGTATCCCAATAACTGAATATCCTTCTCTGCACTCCAAAAATTGAATATCCTTCTCTGTACCCACTCCAAAATGAATATCATTCTCTGAACCCCAATAACTGAATATTCTTCTCTGTAACACAATAACTGAATATCCTTCTCTGTATCCCAATAACTGAATATCCTTCTCTGCACCCCAATAACTGAATAGCCTTCTCTGTTCCCCAATATCTGAATACCTTCTCTCTACACAATAATGGAATATCCTTCTCTGCAATCCCTCGAATAACTGAATATCCTTCTGAGTACCACAAAAACTGAATATCCTTCACTATACCCCAACAACTGAATATCCTTCGCTGTACCCCAATAACTGAATATCCATCTTTGTATATCAATAACTGAATATCCTTCTCTTTACCCCAATAACTGAATATGCTTCTCTTTACCCCAATAAATGAATATCCTTCTCTCTACCCCAATAACTGAATATCCTTTTCTGTACCCCAATAACTGAATATCCTTCTCTGTACCACAATAACTGAATATCCTTCTCTGTATCCCAATAACTGAATATCCTTCTCTGTACTCCAGTAACTCATTATCCTTCTTTACCCCAATAATGGAATCTCCTTCTCTGTACCCCAATAACTGAATATACTTCTCTGTAGCCTAATAACTGAATATCCTTCTCTGTACCCCAATAACTGAATATCCTTCTCTTTACCCCAATAACTGAATAACCTTCTCTGTATCCAAATAGCTGAGTATCCTTCTCTGTACCCCAATAACTGAATATCCTTCTCTGTACCCCAATAACTGAATATCCTTATCTGTACCCCAATAACTGAATATCCTTCTCTGTACCCCAATAACTGAATATCCTTCTCTGTATCCCAATAACTGAATATCCTTCTCTTTACCCCAATATCTGAATATCATTCTCTGTACCACAATAACGGAATATCCTTCTCTGTAATCCCAATAACTGAATATACTTCTCTGTACACCAATAACTGAATATCATTCTCTGCGTCCCAATAACTGAATATCCCTCTCTGTAATCCAATAACTGAATATCCTTCTCTGTAACCCAATAAGTGAATATCCTTCTCTGCATCCCAATAACTGAGTATACTTCTCTGTACCCCCTCCAATAACTGAATATCCTTCTCTGTACTCCAGTAACTCATTATCCTTCTTTACCCCAATAATGGAATCTCCTTCTCTGTACCCCAATAACTGAATATCCTTCTCTGTACCAAAATAACTGAATATCCTTCTCTGTATCCCAATAACTGAATATCCTTCTCTGCACCCCAATAATTGAATAGCCTTCTCTGTACCCCAATATCTCAATATCCATCTCTCTACCCCAATAACAGAATATCCTTCTCTGCAATCCCTCGAATAACTGAATATCCTTCTGAGTACCACAAAAACTGAATATTCTTCACTGTACCCCAACAACTGAATATCCTTCGCTGCAACCCAATAACAGAATATCCATCTTTGTATCCCAATAACTGAATATCCTTCTCTGTACCCCAGTAACTGAATATCCTTCTGTGTACCCCAATAACTGAATATCCTTCTCTGTACCCCAATAACTGAATATCCTTCTCTGTACCCCAATAACTGAATATCATTCTCTGCAATCCCTCGAATAACTGAATATCATTAACTGTATCCCAATAAGTTAATATCATTCCCTGCGTCCCAATAACTGAATATCTTTATCTGTAGCCCAATAACTGGATATCCTTCTCTGTATCCCAATAACTGAATATCCTTCTCTGTACGCCAATAAGTGAATATCCTTCTATGTATCCCAATAACTGATAATCCTAATTTGGATCCCAATAACTGACTATCCTTCTCTGTACCCCAATAACTGAATATCTTTCTCTGTACCCCATAACTGGATATACTTCTCTGTAGCCTAATAACTGAATATCCTTCTCTGTACCCCAGTAACTGAATATCCTTCTCTTTACCCCAATAACTGAATAACCTTCTCTGCATCCCAATAACTGAATATCCTTCTCTGTACCCCAATAACTGAATATCCTTCTCTGTACACCAATAACTGAATATCCTTCACTGTACCCCAGTAACTGAATAACATTCTCTGTACCCCAATAACTGAATATCCTTCTCTGTACCCCAATAAATGTATATCTTTCTCTGTACCCCAATAACTGGATATCCTTCTCTGTACACCAATAACTGAATATCCTTCTCTTTACCCCAGTAACTGAATATCCTTCTCTGTACCACAATAACTGAATATCTTTCTCTGTACCCCAATAAATGTGTATCTTTCTCTGTACCCCAATAACTGGATATCCTTCTCTGTACACCAATAACTGAATATCCTTCTCTTTACCCCAGTAACTGAATATCCTTCTCTGTACCACAATAACTGAATATCTTTCTCTGTACCCCAATAACTGAATATTCTTCTCTGTACCCCACAACTGAATATCCTTCTCTGCATCCCAATAACTGAATATTCTTCTCTGTACCACAATAACTGAATATCTTTCTCTGTACCCCAATAACTGAATATCCTTCTCTGTACCCCATAACTGAATATCCTTCTCTGCATCCCAATAACTGAATATACTTCTCTGCACCCCAATAACTGAATATCCTTCTCAGCACCCCAATAACTGAATATCCTTCTCTGTACCCCAATAACTGAATATCCTTCTCTGTACCCCAATAACTGGATATCCTTCTCTATACCCCAGTAACTGAATATCCTTCTCTGTACTCCAATAATTGAATATACTTCTTTGTACCCCAACAACGAAATATCCTTCACCGCAATCCCTCGAATAACTGAATATCCTTCTCAGTACCCCAATAACTGAATATCCTTCGCTGTACACCAATAACTGAATATCCTTCTTTGTATCCCAATAACTGAATATCCTTCTCTTTACGCCAATAACTGAATATCCTTCTCTGTACCCCCTCCAATAACTGAATATCATTCTCTGTACCCCAATATCTGAATATCATTCTCTGTACCACAATAACTGAATACGCTTCTCTGTACCCCAATAACTGAATATCATTCTCTGCAATCCCTCGAATAACTGAATATCATTAACTGTATCCCAATAAGTGAATATCATTCCCTGCATCCCAATAACTGAATACCTTTATCTGTACCCCAATAACTGGTTATCCTTCTTTGTACCCCAATAACTGAATATCCTTCTCTGTACGCCAATAACTGAATATCCTTCTCTGTACCCCAATAACTGAATATCCTTCACTGTACCCCAATAACTGAATATCCTACTTTGGATCCCAATACCTAAATATCCTTCTCTGTACCCCAATAACTGAATATCCTTCTCTGTACCCCAATAGCTGAATATCCTTCTCTGTACCCCAATAACCGAATATCCTTCCTGTACCCCAATATCTGAACATCCTTCTCTGTAGAGCCTCCTATAGTTGCATATCCTTCTCTGGTGGCATAGTGGTTAGCGCTGCTGCCTCACAGCGCCAAGGGCCCGGGTTCAAATCCGGCCTCGGGTGATTGCCTGTGTGGAGTTTGCACATTCTCCCCGTGTTTGCGTGGGTTTTCTCCGGGTGCTCCGGTTTCCTCCCACAGTCCAAAGATGTGTGGGTTAGGTTGATTGGCCATGATAAAAAAAATTGACCCTTAGTGTAAGGGGGGATTAAATAAGTGGGGCTACGGGGATAGGGCTTGGATGGGATGGCTGTCGGTGTAGGGACCGGGTCCTAGGGTTTGGATGATCAGCCATGATCTCGTTGAATGGCGGAGCAGGCTCGAAGGGCCGAATGGCCTACTCCTGCTCCTATCTTCTATGTTTCTATGTTCCTATGTTTCTGTACCCCAATAACTGAATATCCTTCCCAGTACCCCAATAACTGAGTATCCTTCTCTGTAGAGCCTCTTATAGTTGCATACCCTTCTCTGTACCCCAATAACTGAATATCCTGCTCTGTACCACCTCCAATAACTGAATATCCTTCTCTGTATCCCAATAACTGAATATCCTTCTCTGTACTCCAAAAATTGAATATCCTTCTCTGTACCCACTCCAATATCTGAATATCATTCTCTGAACCCCAATAACTGAATATTCTTCTCTGTAACACAATAACTGAATATCCTTCTCTGCACCCCAATAACTGAATAGCCTTCTCTGTACCCCAATATCTGAATATCCTTCTCTCTACCCAATAATGGAATATCCTTCTCTGCAATCCCTCGAATAACTGAATATCCTTCTGAGTACCACAAAAACTGAATAACCTTCACTGTACCCCAACAACTGAATATCCTTCGCTGTACCCCAATAACTGAATATCCATCTTTGTATATCAATAACTGAATATCCTTCTCTTTACCCCAATAACTGAATATGCTTCTCTTTACCCCAATAACTGAATATCCTTCTCTCTATCCCAATAACTGAATATCCTTTTCTGTACCCCAATAACTGAATATCCTTCTCTGTACCACAATAACTGAATATCCTTCTCTGTATCCCAATAACTGAATATCCTTCTCTGTACTCCAGTAACTCATTATCCTTCTTTACCCCAATAATGGAATCTCCTTCTCTGTACCCCAATAACTGAATATCCTTCTCTGTACCACAATAACTGAATATCCTTCTCTGTATCCCAATAACTGAAGATCCTTCTCTGCACCCCAATAATTGAATAGCCTTCTCTGTACCCCAATATCTCAATATCCATCTCTCTACCCCAATAACAGAATATCCTTCTCTGCAATCCCTCGAATAACTGAATACCCTTCTGAGTACCGCAAAAACTGAATATTCTTCACTGTACCCCAACAACTGAATATCCTTCGCTGCAACCCAATAACAGAATATCCATCTTTGTATCCCAATAACTGAATATCCTTCTCTGTACCCCAGTAACTGAATATCCTTCTGTGTACCCCAATAACTGAATATCCTTCTCTGTACCCCAATAACTGAATATCCTTCTCTGTACCCCAATAACTGAATATCATTCTCTGCAATCCCTCGAATAACTGAATATCATTAACTGTATCCCAATAAGTTAATATCATTCCCTGCGTCCCAATACCTGAATATCCTTCTCTGTACCCCAATAACTGAATATCCTTCTCTGTACCCCAATAACTGAATATCCTTCTCTGTACCCCAATAACTGAATATCCTTCTCTGTAGCCAAATAACTGAATATCTTTCTCTGTACCCCAGTAACGGAATATCCTTCTCTTTACCCCAATAACTGAATCACCTTCTCTGCATCCAAATAACTGAATATCCTTATCTGTATCCCAATAACTGAATATCCTTCTCTGTACCCCAATAACTGAATATCCTTCTCTGTACCCCAATATCTTAATATCCTTCATGGTACCCCAGTAACTGAATACCCTTCTCTGTACCCCAATAACTGAATATCCTTCTCTGTACCCCAATAACTGGATATCCTTCTCCGTACCCCAATAACTGAATATCCTTCTCTTTACCCCAGTAACTGAATAACCTTCTCTAACCCAATAACTGAATATCCATCTCTGGAACCCAATAACTGAATATCCTTCTCTGTACCTCAATAACTGAATATCATTCTCTGTACCCCAATAACTGAATATCCTTCACTGTACCCCAATAACTGAATATCCTTCTCTGGAACCCAGTAACTGAATATCCTTCTCTGTGCCCCAATAACGGAATATCCTCCTCTGTACCCCAATAACTGAATATCTCTATCTGTATCCCAATAACTGAATATCCTTCTCTGTAAAACAATAACTGAATATCTTTCTCTGTACGCCAATAACTGAATATCCTTCACTGTACCCCAATAACTGGATATCCTTCTCTGCATCCCAATAACTGAATATCCTTCTCTGTACCCCAATAACTGAATATCCTTCTCTGTAACCCAATAACTGAATATACTTCTCTGCATCCCAATAACTGAATATACTTCTCTGTACCACCTCCGATAACTGGATATCCTTCTCTGTACACCAATAATTGAATATCCTTCTCTTTACCCCAGTAACTGAATATCCTTCTCTGTACCACAATAACTGAATATCTTTCTCTGTACCCCAATAACTGAATATTCTTCTCTGTACCCCACAACTGAATATCCTTCTCTGCATCCCAATGACTGAATATCCTTCTCTGTACCACAATAACTGAATATCTTTCTCTGTACCCCAATAACTGAATATCCTTCTCTGTACCCCATAACTGAATATCCTTCTCTGCATCCCAATAACTGAATATACTTCTCTGTACCCCAATAGCTGAATATCCTTCTCAGTACCCCAATAACTGAATATCCTTCTCTGTACCCCAATAACTGAATATCCTTCTCTGTACCCCATAACTGAATATCCTTCTCTGCATCCCAATAACTGAATATACTTCTCTGTACCCCAATAACTGAATATCCTTCTCTGTACCCCAATAACCGAATATCCTTCTCTGTACCCCAATAACGGAATATCCTTCACTGTACCCCAATAACTGAATATCCTTCTCTGTACCCCAATAACTGAATATCCTTCACTGTACCCCAATAACTGAATATCCTTCTCTGTACCCCAATACCTGAATATCCTTCTCTGTATCCCAATAACTGAATATCCTTCACTGTACCCCAATACATGAATATCCTTCTCTGTACCCCAATAACTGAATATTCTTCACTGTACCCCAATGAATGAATATCCTTCTCTGTACCCCAATAACTCAATATCATTCTCTGTACCCCAATAGCTGAATGTCCTTCTCTGTACCCCAATAAATCAATATCTTTCTCTGTACCCCAATAACTGAATATCCTTCTCTGTACCCCAGTAACTGAATATCCTTCTCTGTACGCCAATAACTGAATATCCTTCTCAGTACCCCATTAACTGAATAACCTTCACTGTACCCCAATAACTGAATATCCTACTTTGTATCCCAATACCTGAATATCCTTCTCTGTACCCCAATAACTGAATATCCTTCTCTGTAGCCCAATAACTGAATATCCTTCTCTGTACCCCATTAACTGAATATCCTTCTCTTTGCCCCAATAACTGAATAACCTTCTCTGCATCCCAATAACTGAATATCCTTCTCTGTATCCCAATAACTGAATGTCCTTCTCTGTACCCCAATAACTGAATATCCTTCACTGTACCCCAGTAACTGAATACCCTTCTCTGCACCCCAATAACTGAATATCCTTCTCTGTACCCCAATAAATGTATATCTGTCTCTGCACCCCAATAACTGGATATCCTTCTCCGCACCCCAATAACTGAATATCCTTCTCTGTACGCCAATAACTGAATATCCTTCTCAGTACCCCAATAACTGAATATCCTTCACTGTACCCCAATAACTGAATATCCTACTTTGTATCCCAATACCTGAATATCCTTCTCTGTACCCCAATAACTGAATATCCTTCTCTGTACCCCAATAACTGAATATCCTTCTCTGTACCCCAATAACTGAATATCCTTCTCTGTAGCCAAATAACTGAATATCTTTCTCTGTACCCCAGTAACGGAATATCCTTCTCTTTACCCCAATAACTGAATCACCTTCTCTGCATCCAAATAACTGAATATCCTTATCTGTATCCCAATAACTGAATATCCTTCTCTGTACCCCAATAACTGAATATCCTTCTCTGTACCCCAATATCTTAATATCCTTCATGGTACCCCAGTAACTGAATACCCTTCTCTGTACCCCAATAACTGAATATCCTTCTCTGTACCCCAATAACTGGATATCCTTCTCCGTACCCCAATAACTGAATATCCTTCTCTTTACCCCAGTAACTGAATAACCTTCTCTAACCCAATAACTGAATATCCATCTCTGGAACCCAATAACTGAATATCCTTCTCTGTACCTCAATAACTGAATATCTTTCTCTGTACCCCAATAACTGAATATCCTTCACTGTACCCCAATAACTGAATATCCTTCTCTGGAACCCAGTAACTGAATATCCTTCTCTGTGCCCCAATAACGGAATATCCTCCTCTGTACCCCAATAACTGAATATCTCTATCTGTATCCCAATAACTGAATATCCTTCTCTGTAAAACAATAACTGAATATCTTTCTCTGTACGCCAATAACTGAATATCCTTCACTGTACCCCAATAACTGGATATCCTTCTCTGCATCCCAATAACTGAATATCCTTCTCTGTACCCCAATAACTGAATATCCTTCTCTGTACCCCAATAACTGAATGTCCTTCTCTGTACCCCAATAACTGAATCTCCTTCTCTGTACCCGAATAACTGAATCTCCTTTTCTGTACCCCAATAACTGAATATCCTTCTTTGTACCCCAATAAATGAATATCCTTCTCTGTACGCCAATAACTGAATATGCTTCTCTGTACCCTAATAATTGAATATCCTTCTCTGTACCCCCTCCAATAGCTGAATATCCTTCTCTGTACCCGCTGCAATAACTGAATATACTTCTCTGTACCCCCTCCAATAACTGAATATTCTTCTCTGCATCCCAATAACAGAATATCTTTCTCTATACCCCAATAACTGAATATTCTTCTCTGCAGAGACTCCTATAGTTGCATATCCTTCTCTGTACCCCAATAACTGAATATCCTTCTCAGTATTCCAATAACTGAATATCCTTCTCTGCACCCCCTCCAATAACTGAATATCCTTCTCTGCACCCCAATATTTGAATATCCTTCTCTGTACCCCCTCCAATATCTGAATATCATTCTCTGAACCCCAGTAACTGAATATCCGTCTCCCTGCCCCAATAACTGAATATCCTTCTCTGCACCACAATAACTGAATATCCTTCTCTTTACCCCAATAACTGAATATCCTTCTCTCTACCCCAATAACTGAATATCCTTCTCTGTAACCCAATAACTGAATATCCTTCTCTGTACCCCAGTAACTCATTATCCTTCTTTACCCCAATAACTGAATATCCTTCTCTGTACCCCAATAACGGAATCTCCATCTCTGTATCCCAATAACTGAATATCCTTCTCTGTACCCCAGTAACTCATTATCCTTCTTTACCCCAATAACTGAATATCCTTCTCTGTACCCCAATAACGGAATCTCCATCTCTGTATCCCAATAACTGAATATCCTTCTCTGTACCCCAGTAAATCATTATCCTTCTGTACCCCAAAACTGAATATCCTTCTCTTTACCCCAATAACTGAATATCCTTCTCAATACCCCAATAACTGAATATCCTTCTCTGCACCCAAATAACTGAATATCCTTCCTTGTACCACAATAACTGAATATCCTTCTCTGTACCCCAACAGCGGAATCTCCTTCTCTGTACCCCAATAACTGAATATCCTTCTCTGTACCACAATAACTGAATATCCTTCTCTGTATCCCAATAACTGAATATCCTTCTCTGCACCCCAGTAACTCATTATCCTTCTGTACCCCAACAACTGAATATCCTTCTCTTTATCCCAAGAACTGAATATCCTTCTCTCTACCCCAATAAATGAATATCCTTCTCTGCAACCCAATAACTGAATATCCTTCTCTGTACCCCAATAACTGAATATCCTTCTCTGTACCCCAATAACTGAATATCCTTCTCTGTACCCCAATAATTGAATGTCCTTCTCTGTACCCCAATAAATGAATACCTTTCTCTGTACCCCAATAACTGGATATCCTTCTCTGTACCCCAATAACTGAATATCCTTCTCTGTACCCCAATAACTGAATATCCTTCTCTGTACCCCAATAACTGAATGTCCTTCTCTGTACCCCAATAAATGAATATCTTTCTCTGTACCCCAATAACTGGATATCCTTCTCTGTACCCCAATAACTGAATATCCTTCTCTGTACGCCAATAACTGAATATGCTTCCCAGTACCCCAATAACTGAATGTCCTTCACTGTACCCCAATAACTGAATATCCTACTTTGTATCCCAATACCTGAATATCCTTCTCTGTACCCCAATATCTGAATATCCTTCTCTGTACCTCAAAAACTGCATATCCTTCACTGTACCCCAATACCTGAATATCCTTCTCTGTACCCCAATAACTGAATATCCTTCTCTGTAGCCCAATAACTGAATATCCTTCTCTGTACCCCAGTAACTGAATATCCTTCCCTTTACCCCAATAACTGAATAACCTTCTCTGCATCCCAATAACTGAATATCCTTCTCTGTGCCCCAACAACGGAATCTCCTTCTCTGTACCCCAATAACTGAATATCCTTGTCTGTACCACAATAACTGAATATCCTTCTCTGTATCCCAATAACTGAATATCCTTCACTGTACCCCAATAACTGAATATCCTACTTTGTATCCCAATACCTGAATATCTTTCTCTGCACCCCAATAATTGAATATCCTTCTCTGTACCCCCTCCAATATCTGAATATCATTCTCTGAACCCCAGTAACTGAATATTCTTCTCCCTGCCCCAATAACTGAATATCCTTCTCTGTACCACAATAACTGAATATCCTTCTCTGTACCACAATAACTGAATATCCTTCTCTATACCCCAACAACGTAATCTCCTTCTCTGTATCCCAATAACTGAATATCCTTGTCTGTACCACAATAACTGAATATCCTTCTCTGCATCCCAATAACTGAATATCCTTCTCTGTACCCCAATAACTGAATATCCTTCTCTGTACCCCAATAACTGGATATCCTTCTCTATACCCGAGTAACTGAATATCCTTCTCTGTACTCCAATAACTGAATATACTTCTTTGTACCCCAACAACGGAATATCCTTCACCGCAATCCCTCGAATAACTGAATATCCTTCTCAGTACCCCAATAACTGAATATCCTTCGCTGTACACCAATAACTGAATATCCTACTTTGTATCCCAATACCTGAATATCCTTCTCTGTACCCCAATAACTGAATATCCTTCTCTGTACCCCAATAACTGAATATCCTTCTCTGTACCCCAATAACTGAATATCCTTCTCTGTAGCCAAATAACTGAATATCTTTCTCTGTACCCCAGTAACGGAATATCCTTCTCTTTACCCCAATAACTGAATCACCTTCTCTGCATCCAAATAACTGAATATCCTTATCTGTATCCCAATAACTGAATATCCTTCTCTGTACCCCAATAACTGAATATCCTTCTCTGTACCCCAATATCTTAATATCCTTCATGGTACCCCAGTAACTGAATACCCTTCTCTGTACCCCAATAACTGAATATCCTTCTCTGTACCCCAATAACTGGATATCCTTCTCCGTACCCCAATAACTGAATATCCTTCTCTTTACCCCAGTAACTGAATAACCTTCTCTAACCCAATAACTGAATATCCATCTCTGGAACCCAATAACTGAATATCCTTCTCTGTACCTCAATAACTGAATATCATTCTCTGTACCCCAATAACTGAATATCCTTCACTGTACCCCAATAACTGAATATCCTTCTCTGGAACCCAGTAACTGAATATCCTTCTCTGTGCCCCAATAACGGAATATCCTCCTCTGTACCCCAATAACTGAATATCTCTATCTGTATCCCAATAACTGAATATCCTTCTCTGTAAAACAATAACTGAATATCTTTCTCTGTACGCCAATAACTGAATATCCTTCACTGTACCCCAATAACTGGATATCCTTCTCTGCATCCCAATAACTGAATATCCTTCTCTGTACCCCAATAACTGAATATCCTTCTCTGTAACCCAATAACTGAATATACTTCTCTGCATCCCAATAACTGAATATACTTCTCTGTACCACCTCCGATAACTGGATATCCTTCTCTGTACACCAATAATTGAATATCCTTCTCTTTACCCCAGTAACTGAATATCCTTCTCTGTACCACAATAACTGAATATCTTTCTCTGTACCCCAATAACTGAATATTCTTCTCTGTACCCCACAACTGAATATCCTTCTCTGCATCCCAATGACTGAATATCCTTCTCTGTACCACAATAACTGAATATCTTTCTCTGTACCCCAATAACTGAATATCCTTCTCTGTACCCCATAACTGAATATCCTTCTCTGCATCCCAATAACTGAATATACTTCTCTGTACCCCAATAGCTGAATATCCTTCTCAGTACCCCAATAACTGAATATCCTTCTCTGTACCCCAATAACTGAATATCCTTCTCTGTACCCCATAACTGAATATCCTTCTCTGCATCCCAATAACTGAATATACTTCTCTGTACCCCAATAACTGAATATCCTTCTCTGTACCCCAATAACCGAATATCCTTCTCTGTACCCCAATAACGGAATATCCTTCACTGTACCCCAATAACTGAATATCCTTCTCTGTACCCCAATAACTGAATATCCTTCACTGTACCCCAATAACTGAATATCCTTCTCTGTACCCCAATACCTGAATATCCTTCTCTGTATCCCAATAACTGAATATCCTTCACTGTACCCCAATACATGAATATCCTTCTCTGTACCCCAATAACTGAATATTCTTCACTGTACCCCAATGAATGAATATCCTTCTCTGTACCCCAATAACTCAATATCATTCTCTGTACCCCAATAGCTGAATGTCCTTCTCTGTACCCCAATAAATCAATATCTTTCTCTGTACCCCAATAACTGAATATCCTTCTCTGTACCCCAGTAACTGAATATCCTTCTCTGTACGCCAATAACTGAATATCCTTCTCAGTACCCCATTAACTGAATAACCTTCACTGTACCCCAATAACTGAATATCCTACTTTGTATCCCAATACCTGAATATCCTTCTCTGTACCCCAATAACAGAATATCCTTCTCTGTAGCCCAATAACTGAATATCCTTCTCTGTACCCCATTAACTGAATATCCTTCTCTTTGCCCCAATAACTGAATAACCTTCTCTGCATCCCAATAACTGAATATCCTTCTCTGTATCCCAATAACTGAATGTCCTTCTCTGTACCCCAATAACTGAATATCCTTCACTGTACCCCAGTAACTGAATACCCTTCTCTGCACCCCAATAACTGAATATCCTTCTCTGTACCCCAATAAATGTATATCTTTCTCTGCACCCCAATAACTGGATATCCTTCTCCGCACCCCAATAACTGAATATCCTTCTCTGTACGCCAATAACTGAATATCCTTCTCAGTACCCCAATAACTGAATATCCTTCACTGTACCCCAATAACTGAATATCCTACTTTGTATCCCAATACCTGAATATCCTTCTCTGTACCCCAATAACTGAATATCCTTCTCTGTACCCCAATAACTGAATATCCTTCTCTGTACCCCAATAACTGAATATCCTTCTCTGTAGCCAAATAACTGAATATCATTCTCTGTACCCCAGTAACGGAATATCCTTCTCTTTACCCCAATAACTGAATCACCTTCTCTGCATCCAAATAACTGAATATCCTTATCTGTATCCCAATAACTGAATATCCTTCTCTGTACCCCAATAACTGAATATCCTTCTCTGTACCCCAATATCTTAATATCCTTCATGGTACCCCAGTAACTGAATACCCTTCTCTGTACCCCAATAACTGAATATCCTTCTCTGTACCCCAATAACTGGATATCCTTCTCCGTACCCCAATAACTGAATATCCTTCTCTTTACCCCAGTAACTGAATAACCTTCTCTAACCCAATAACTGAATATCCATCTCTGGAACCCAATAACTGAATATCCTTCTCTGTACCTCAATAACTGAATATCTTTCTCTGTACCCCAATAACTGAATATCCTTCACTGTACCCCAATAACTGAATATCCTTCTCTGGAACCCAGTAACTGAATATCCTTCTCTGTGCCCCAATAACGGAATATCCTCCTCTGTACCCCAATAACTGAATATCTCTATCTGTATCCCAATAACTGAATATCCTTCTCTGTAAAACAATAACTGAATATCTTTCTCTGTACGCCAATAACTGAATATCCTTCACTGTACCCCAATAACTGGATATCCTTCTCTGCATCCCAATAACTGAATATCCTTCTCTGTACCCCAATAACTGAATATCCTTCTCTGTACCCCAATAACTGAATGTCCTTCTCTGTACCCCAATAACTGAATCTCCTTCTCTGTACCCGAATAACTGAATCTCCTTTTCTGTACCCCAATAACTGAATATCCTTCTTTGTACCCCAATAAATGAATATCCTTCTCTGTACGCCAATAACTGAATATGCTTCTCTGTACCCTAATAATTGAATATCCTTCTCTGTACCCCCTCCAATAGCTGAATATCCTTCTCTGTACCCGCTGCAATAACTGAATATACTTCTCTGTACCCCCTCCAATAACTGAATATTCTTCTCTGCATCCCAATAACAGAATATCTTTCTCTATACCCCAATAACTGAATATTCTTCTCTGCAGAGACTCCTATAGTTGCATATCCTTCTCTGTACCCCAATAACTGAATATCCTTCTCAGTATTCCAATAACTGAATATCCTTCTCTGCACCCCCTCCAATAACTGAATATCCTTCTCTGCACCCCAATATTTGAATATCCTTCTCTGTACCCCCTCCAATATCTGAATATCATTCTCTGAACCCCAGTAACTGAATATCCGTCTCCCTGCCCCAATAACTGAATATCCTTCTCTGCACCACAATAACTGAATATCCTTCTCTTTACCCCAATAACTGAATATCCTTCTCTCTACCCCAATAACTGAATATCCTTCTCTGTAACCCAATAACTGAATATCCTTCTCTGTACCCCAGTAACTCATTATCCTTCTTTACCCCAATAACTGAATATCCTTCTCTGTACCCCAATAACGGAATCTCCATCTCTGTATCCCAATAACTGAATATCCTTCTCTGTACCCCAGTAACTCATTATCCTTCTTTACCCCAATAACTGAATATCCTTCTCTGTACCCCAATAACGGAATCTCCATCTCTGTATCCCAATAACTGAATATCCTTCTCTGTACCCCAGTAAATCATTATCCTTCTGTACCCCAAAACTGAATATCCTTCTCTTTACCCCAATAACTGAATATCCTTCTCAATATCCCAATAACTGAATATCCTTCTCTGCACCCAAATAACTGAATATCCTTCCTTGTACCACAATAACTGAATATCCTTCTCTGTACCCCAACAGCGGAATCTCCTTCTCTGTACCCCAATAACTGAATATCCTTCTCTGTACCACAATAACTGAATATCCTTCTCTGTATCCCAATAACTGAATATCCTTCTCTGCACCCCAGTAACTCATTATCCTTCTGTACCCCAACAACTGAATATCCTTCTCTTTATCCCAAGAACTGAATATCCTTCTCTCTACCCCAATAAATGAATATCCTTCTCTGCAACCCAATAACTGAATATCCTTCTCTGTACCCCAATAACTGAATATCCTTCTCTGTACCCCAATAACTGAATATCCTTCTCTGTACCCCAATAATTGAATGTCCTTCTCTGTACCCCAATAAATGAATACCTTTCTCTGTACCCCAATAACTGGATATCCTTCTCTGTACCCCAATAACTGAATATCCTTCTCTGTACCCCAATAACTGAATATCCTTCTCTGTACCCCAATAACTGAATGTCCTTCTCTGTACCCCAATAAATGAATATCTTTCTCTGTACCCCAATAACTGGATATCCTTCTCTGTACCCCAATAACTGAATATCCTTCTCTGTACGCCAATAACTGAATATGCTTCCCAGTACCCCAATAACTGAATGTCCTTCACTGTACCCCAATAACTGAATATCCTACTTTGTATCCCAATACCTGAATATCCTTCTCTGTACCCCAATATCTGAATATCCTTCTCTGTACCTCAAAAACTGCATATCCTTCACTGTACCCCAATACCTGAATATCCTTCTCTGTACCCCAATAACTGAATATCCTTCTCTGTAGCCCAATAACTGAATATCCTTCTCTGTACCCCAGTAACTGAATATCCTTCCCTTTACCCCAATAACTGAATAACCTTCTCTGCATCCCAATAACTGAATATCCTTCTCTGTGCCCCAACAACGGAATCTCCTTCTCTGTACCCCAATAACTGAATATCCTTGTCTGTACCACAATAACTGAATATCCTTCTCTGTATCCCAATAACTGAATATCCTTCACTGTACCCCAATAACTGAATATCCTACTTTGTATCCCAATACCTGAATATCTTTCTCTGCACCCCAATAATTGAATATCCTTCTCTGTACCCCCTCCAATATCTGAATATCATTCTCTGAACCCCAGTAACTGAATATTCTTCTCCCTGCCCCAATAACTGAATATCCTTCTCTGTACCACAATAACTGAATATCCTTCTCTGTACCACAATAACTGAATATCCTTCTCTATACCCCAACAACGTAATCTCCTTCTCTGTATCCCAATAACTGAATATCCTTGTCTGTACCACAATAACTGAATATCCTTCTCTGCATCCCAATAACTGAATATCCTTCTCTGTACCCCAATAACTGAATATCCTTCTCTGTACCCCAATAACTGGATATCCTTCTCTATACCCCAGTAACTGAATATCCTTCTCTGTACTCCAATAACTGAATATACTTCTTTGTACCCCAACAACGGAATATCCTTCACCGCAATCCCTCGAATAACTGAATATCCTTCTCAGTACCCCAATAACTGAATATCCTTCGCTGTACACCAATAACTGAATATCCTACTTTGTATCCCAATACCTGAATATCCTTCTCTGTACCCCAATAACTGAATATCCTTCTCTGTACCCCAATAACTGAATATCCTTCTCTGTACCCCAATAACTGAATATCCTTCTCTGTAGCCAAATAACTGAATATCTTTCTCTGTACCCCAGTAACGGAATATCCTTCTCTTTACCCCAATAACTGAATCACCTTCTCTGCATCCAAATAACTGAATATCCTTATCTGTATCCCAATAACTGAATATCCTTCTCTGTACCCCAATAACTGAATATCCTTCTCTGTACCCCAATATCTTAATATCCTTCATGGTACCCCAGTAACTGAATACCCTTCTCTGTACCCCAATAACTGAATATCCTTCTCTGTACCCCAATAACTGGATATCCTTCTCCGTACCCCAATAACTGAATATCCTTCTCTTTACCCCAGTAACTGAATAACCTTCTCTAACCCAATAACTGAATATCCATCTCTGGAACCCAATAACTGAATATCCTTCTCTGTACCTCAATAACTGAATATCATTCTCTGTACCCCAATAACTGAATATCCTTCACTGTACCCCAATAACTGAATATCCTTCTCTGGAACCCAGTAACTGAATATCCTTCTCTGTGCCCCAATAACGGAATATCCTCCTCTGTACCCCAATAACTGAATATCTCTATCTGTATCCCAATAACTGAATATCCTTCTCTGTAAAACAATAACTGAATATCTTTCTCTGTACGCCAATAACTGAATATCCTTCACTGTACCCCAATAACTGGATATCCTTCTCTGCATCCCAATAACTGAATATCCTTCTCTGTACCCCAATAACTGAATATCCTTCTCTGTACCCCAATAACTGAATGTCCTTCTCTGTACCCCAATAACTGAATCTCCTTCTCTGTACCCGAATAACTGAATCTCCTTTTCTGTACCCCAATAACTGAATATCCTTCTTTGTACCCCAAATATGAATATCCTTCTCTGTACGCCAATAACTGAATATGCTTCTCTGTACCCTAATAATTGAATATCCTTCTCTGTACCCCCTCCAATAGCTGAATATCCTTCTCTGTACCCGCTGCAATAACTGAATATACTTCTCTGTACCCCCTCCAATAACTGAATATTCTTCTCTGCATCCCAATAACAGAATATCTTTCTCTATACCCCAATAACTGAATATTCTTCTCTGCAGAGACTCCTATAGTTGCATATCCTTCTCTGTACCCCAATAACTGAATATCCTTCTCAGTATTCCAATAACTGAATATCCTTCTCTGCACCCCCTCCAATAACTGAATATCCTTCTCTGCACCCCAATATTTGAATATCCTTCTCTGTACCCCCTCCAATATCTGAATATCATTCTCTGAACCCCAGTAACTGAATATCCGTCTCCCTGCCCCAATAACTGAATATCCTTCTCTGCACCACAATAACTGAATATCCTTCTCTTTACCCCAATAACTGAATATCCTTCTCTCTACCCCAATAACTGAATATCCTTCTCTGTAACCCAATAACTGAATATCCTTCTCTGTACCCCAGTAACTCATTATCCTTCTTTACCCCAATAACTGAATATCCTTCTCTGTACCCCAATAACGGAATCTCCATCTCTGTATCCCAATAACTGAATATCCTTCTCTGTACCCCAGTAACTCATTATCCTTCTTTACCCCAATAACTGAATATCCTTCTCTGTACCCCAATAACGGAATCTCCATCTCTGTATCCCAATAACTGAATATCCTTCTCTGTACCCCAGTAAATCATTATCCTTCTGTACCCCAAAACTGAATATCCTTCTCTTTACCCCAATAACTGAATATCCTTCTCAATACCCCAATAACTGAATATCCTTCTCTGCACCCAAATAACTGAATATCCTTCCTTGTACCACAATAACTGAATATCCTTCTCTGTACCCCAACAGCGGAATCTCCTTCTCTGTACCCCAATAACTGAATATCCTTCTCTGTACCACAATAACTGAATATCCTTCTCTGTATCCCAATAACTGAATATCCTTCTCTGCACCCCAGTAACTCATTATCCTTCTGTACCCCAACAACTGAATATCCTTCTCTTTATCCCAAGAACTGAATATCCTTCTCTCTACCCCAATAACTGAATATCCTTCTCTGCAACCCAATAACTGAATATCCTTCTCTGTACCCCAATAACTGAATATCCTTCTCTGTACCCCAATAACTGAATATCCTTCTCTGTACCCCAATAATTGAATGTCCTTCTCTGTACCCCAATAAATGAATACCTTTCTCTGTACCCCAATAACTGGATATCCTTCTCTGTACCCCAATAACTGAATATCCTTCTCTGTACCCCAATAACTGAATATCCTTCTCTGTACCCCAATAACTGAATGTCCTTCTCTGTACCCCAATAAATGAATATCTTTCTCTGTACCCCAATAACTGGATATCCTTCTCTGTACCCCAATAACTGAATATCCTTCTCTGTACGCCAATAACTGAATATGCTTCCCAGTACCCCAATAACTGAATGACCTTCACTGTACCCCAATAACTGAATATCCTACTTTGTATCCCAATACCTGAATATCCTTCTCTGTACCCCAATATCTGAATATCCTTCTCTGTACCTCAAAAACTGCATATCCTTCACTGTACCCCAATACCTGAATATCCTTCTCTGTACCCCAATAACTGAATATCCTTCTCTGTAGCCCAATAACTGAATATCCTTCTCTGTACCCCAGTAACTGAATATCCTTCCCTTTACCCCAATAACTGAATAACCTTCTCTGCATCCCAATAACTGAATATCCTTCTCTGTGCCCCAACAACGGAATCTCCTTCTCTGTACCCCAATAACTGAATATCCTTGTCTGTACCACAATAACTGAATATCCTTCTCTGTATCCCAATAACTGAATATCCTTCACTGTACCCCAATAACTGAATATCCTAATTTGTATCCCAATACCTGAATATCTTTCTCTGCACCCCAATAATTGAATATCCTTCTCTGTACCCCCTCCAATATCTGAATATCATTCTCTGAACCCCAGTAACTGAATATTCTTCTCCCTGCCCCAATAACTGAATATCCTTCTCTGTACCACAATAACTGAATATCCTTCTCTGTACCACAATAACTGAATATCCTTCTCTATACCCCAACAACGTAATCTCCTTCTCTGTATCCCAATAACTGAATATCCTTGTCTGTACCACAATAACTGAATATCCTTCTCTGCATCCCAATAACTGAATATCCTTCTCTGTACCCCAATAACTGAATATCCTTCTCTGTACCCCAATAACTGGATATCCTTCTCTATACCCCAGTAACTGAATATCCTTCTCTGTACTCCAATAACTGAATATACTTCTTTGTACCCCAACAACGGAATATCCTTCACCGCAATCCCTCGAATAACTGAATATCCTTCTCAGTACCCCAATAACTGAATATCCTTCGCTGTACACCAATAACTGAATATCCTTCTTTGTATCCCAATAACTTAATATCCTTCTCTTTACGCCAATAACTGAATATCCTTCTCTGTACCCCCTCCAATAACTGAATATCATTCTCTGTACCCCAATATCTGAATATCATTCTCTGTACCACAATAACTGAATACCCTTCTCTGTACCCCAATAACTGAATATCATTCTCTGCAATCCCTCGAATAACTGAATATCATTAACTGTATCCCAATAAGTGAATATCATTCCCTGCGTCCCAATAACTGAATATCTTTATCTGTACCCCAATAACTGGATATCCTTCTTTGTACCCCAATAACTGAATATCCTTCTCTGTACGCCAATAACTGAATATCCTTCTCTGTACCCCAATAACTGAATATCCTTCACTGTACCCCAATAACTGAATATCCTACTTTGTATCCCAATACCTAAATATCCTTCTCTGTACCCCAATAACTGAATATCCTTCTCTGTACCCCAATAGCTGAATATCCTTCTCTGTACCCCAATAACCGAATATCCTTCTCTGTACCCCAATAACGGAATATCCTTCACGGTACCCCAATAACTGAATATCCTTCTCTGTACCCCAATAACTGAATATCCTTCACAGTACCCCAATAACTGAATATCCTTCTCTGTACGCCAATAACTGAATATCCTTCACTGTACCCCAATAACTGAATATCCTTCACTGTACCCCAATAACTGAATATCCTACTTTCTATCCCAATACCTAAATATCCTTTTCTGTACCCCAATAACTGAATATCCTTCACTGTACCCCAATAACTGAATATCCTTCTCTGTACCCCAATACCTGAATATCCTTCTCTGTACCCCAATAACCGAATATCATTCTCTGTACCCCAATAACGGAATATCCTTCACTGTACCCCAATAACTGAATATCCTTCACTGTACCCCAATAACTGAATCTCCTACTTTGTATCCCAATACCTAAATATCCTTCTCTGTACCCCAATAACTGAATATCCTTCGCTGTACACCAATAACTGAATATCCTTCTTTGTATCCCAATAACTTAATATCCTTCTCTTTACGCCAATAACTGAATATCCTTCTCTGTACCCCCTCCAATAACTGAATATCATTCTCTGTATCCCAATAACTGAATATCCTTCACTGTACCCCAATAACTGAATATCCTACTTTGTATCCCAATACCTGAATATCTTTCTCTGCACCCCAATAATTGAATATCCTTCTCTGTACCCCCTCCAATATCTGAATATCATTCTCTGAACCCCAGTAACTGAATATTCTTCTCCCTGCCCCAATAACTGAATATCCTTCTCTGTACCACAATAACTGAATATCCTTCTCTGTACCACAATAACTGAATATCCTTCTCTATACCCCAACAACGTAATCTCCTTCTCTGTATCCCAATAACTGAATATCCTTGTCTGTACCACAATAACTGAATATCCTTCTCTGCATCCCAATAAGTGAATATCCTTCTCTGTACCCCAATAACTGAATATCCTTCTCTGTACCCCAATAACTGGATATCCTTCTCTATACCCCAGTAACTGAATATCCTTCTCTGTACTCCAATAACTGAATATACTTCTTTGTACCCCAACAACGGAATATCCTTCACCGCAATCCCTCGAATAACTGAATATCCTTCTCAGTACCCCAATAACTGAATATCCTTCGCTGTACACCAATAACTGAATATCCTTCTTTGTATCCCAATAACTTAATATCCTTCTCTTTACGCCAATAACTGAATATCCTTCTCTGTACCCCCTCCAATAACTGAATATCATTCTCTGTACCCCAATATCTGAATATCATTCTCTGTACCACAATAACTGAATACCCTTCTCTGTACCCCAATAACTGAATATCATTCTCTGCAATCCCTCGAATAACTGAATATCATTAACTGTATCCCAATAAGTGAATATCATTCCCTGCGTCCCAATAACTGAATATCTTTATCTGTACCCCAATAACTGGATATCCTTCTTTGTACCCCAATAACTGAATATCCTTCTCTGTACGCCAATAACTGAATATCCTTCTCTGTACCCCAATAACTGAATATCCTTCACTGTACCCCAATAACTGAATATCCTACTTTGTATCCCAATACCTAAATATCCTTCTCTGTACCCCAATAACTGAATATCCTTCTCTGTACCCCAATAGCTGAATATCCTTCTCTGTACCCCAATAACCGAATATCCTTCTCTGTACCCCAATAACGGAATATCCTTCACGGTACCCCAATAACTGAATATCCTTCTCTGTACCCCAATAACTGAATATCCTTCACAGTACCCCAATAACTGAATATCCTTCTCTGTACGCCAATAACTGAATATCCTTCACTGTACCCCAATAACTGAATATCCTTCACTGTACCCCAATAACTGAATATCCTACTTTCTATCCCAATACCTAAATATCCTTTTCTGTACCCCAATAACTGAATATCCTTCACTGTACCCCAATAACTGAATATCCTTCTCTGTACCCCAATACCTGAATATCCTTCTCTGTACCCCAATAACCGAATATCATTCTCTGTACCCCAATAACGGAATATCCTTCACTGTACCCCAATAACTGAATATCCTTCACTGTACCCCAATAACTGAATATCCTACTTTGTATCCCAATACCTAAATATCCTTCTCTGTACCCCAATAACTGAATATCCTTCGCTGTACACCAATAACTGAATATCCTTCTTTGTATCCCAATAACTTAATATCCTTCTCTTTACGCCAATAACTGAATATCCTTCTCTGTACCCCCTCCAATAACTGAATATCATTCTCTGTACCCCAATATCTGAATATCATTCTCTGTACCACAATAACTGAATACCCTTCTCTGTACCCCAATAACTGAATATCATTCTCTGCAATCCCTCGAATAACTGAATATCATTAACTGTATCCCAATAAGTGAATATCATTCCCTGCGTCCCAATAACTGAATATCTTTATCTGTACCCCAATAACTGGATATCCTTCTTTGTACCCCAATAACTGAATATCCTTCTCTGTACCCCAATAACTGAATATCCTTCTAAGTACCCCAATAACTGAATATCCTTCTCTGTACCCCAATAACTGAATATCCTTCTCTGTACCCCATAACTGAATATCCTTCTCTGCATCCCAATAACTGAATATCCTTCTCTGTACCCCAATAACTGAATATCCTTCTCTGTACCCCAATAACTGGATATCCTTCTCTATACCCCAGTAACTGAATATCCTTCTCTGTACTCCAATAACTGAATATACTTCTTTGTACCCCAACAACGGAATATCCTTCACCGCAATCCCTCGAATAACTGAATATCCTTCTCAGTACCCCAATAACTGAATATCCTTCGCTGTACACCAATAACTGGATATCCTTCTTTGTATCCCAATAACTTAATATCCTTCTCTTTACGCCAATAACTGAATATCCTTTTCTGTACCCCCTCCAATAACTGAATATCATTCTCTGTACCCCAATATCTGAATATCATTCTCTGTACCACAATAACTGAATACCCTTCTCTGTACCCCAATAACTGAATATCATTCTCTGCAATCCCTCGAATAACTGAATATCATTAACTGTATCCCAATAAGTGAATATCATTCCCTGCGTCCCAATAACTGAATATCTTTATCTGTACCCCAATAACTGGATATCCTTCTTTGTACCCCAATAACTGAATATCCTTCTCTGTATGCCAATAACTGAATATCCTTCTCTGTACCCCAATAACTGAATATCCTTCACTGTACCCCAATAACTGAATATCCTACTTTGTATCCCAATACCTAAATATCCTTCTCTGTACCCCAATAACTGAATATCCTTCTCTGTACCCCAATAGCTGAATATCCTTCTCTGTACCCCAATAACCGAATATCCTTCTCTGTACCCCAATAACGGAATATCCTTCACGGTACCCCAATAACTGAATATCCTTCTCTGTACCCCAATAAATGAATATCCTTCACAGTACCCCAATAACTGAATATCCTTCTCTGTACGCCAATAACTGAATATCCTTCACTGTACCCCAATAACTGAATATCCTTCACTGTACCCCAATAACTGAATATCCTACTTTCTATCCCAATACCTAAATATCCTTTTCTGTACCCCAATAACTGAATATCCTTCACTGTACCCCAATAACTGAATATCCTACTTTCTATCCCAATACCTAAATATCCTTTTCTGTACCCCAATAACTGAATATCCTTCACTGTACCCCAATAACTGAATATCCTTCTCTGTACCCCAATACCTGAATATCCTTCTCTGTACCCCAATAACCGAATATCATTCTCTGTACCCCAATAACGGAATATCCTTCACTGTACCCCAATAACTGAATATCCTTCACTGTACCCCAATAACTGAATATCCTACTTTGTATCCCAATACCTAAATATCCTTCTCTGTACCCCAATAACTGAATATCCTTCTCTGTACCGCAATAACTGAATATCCTTCTCTGTACCCCAAAAACCGAATATCCTTCTCTGTACCCCAATACCGGAATATCCTTCACTGTACCACAATAACTGAATGTCCTTCTCTGTACCCCAATAACTGAATATCCTTCACTGTACCTCAATAACTGAATATCCTTCTCTGTACCCCAATACCTGAATATCCTTCTCTGTATCCCAATAACTGAATATCCTTCACTGTACCCCAATACATGAATATCCTTCTCTGTACCCCAATAACGGAATATTCTTCACTGTACCCCAATGAATGAATATCCTTCTCTGTACCCCAATAACTCAATATCATTATCTGTACCCCAATAACTGAATGTCCTTCTCTGTACCCCAATAAATCAATATCTTTCTCTGTACCCCAATAACTGAATATCCTTCTCTGTACCCCAATAACTGAATATCCTTCTCTGTACCCCAATAACTGAATATCCTTCTCTGTACCCCATAACTGAATATCCTTCTCTGCATCCCAATAACTGAATATCCTTCTCTGTACCCCAATAACTGAATATCCTTCTCTGTACCCCAATAACTGGATATCCTTCTCTATACCCCAGTAACTGAATATCCTTCTCTGTACTCCAATAACTGAATATACTTCTTTGTACCCCAACAACGAAATATCCTTCACCGCAATCCCTCGAATAACTGAATATCCTTCTCAGTACCCCAATAACTGAATATCCTTCGCTGTACACCAATAACTGAATATCCTTCTTTGTATCCCAATAACTGAATATCCTTCTCTTTACGCCAATAACTGAATATCCTTCTCTGTAGCCCCTCCAATAACTGAATATCATTCTCTGTACCCCAATATCTGAATATCATTCTCTGTACCACAATAACTGAATACGCTTCTCTGTACCCCAATAACTGAATATAATTCTCTGCAATCCCTCGAATAACTGAATATCATTAACTGTATCCCAATAAGTGAATATCATTCCCTGCGTCCCAATAACTGAACATCTTTATCTGTACCCCAATAACTGGATATCCTTCTTTGTACCCCAATAACTGAATATCCTTCTCTGTACGCCAATAACTGAATATCCTTCTCTGTACCCCAATAACTGAATATCCTTCACTGTACCCCAATAACTGAATATCCTACTTTGTATCCCAATACCTAAATATCCTTCTCTGTACCCCAATAACTGAATATCCTTCTCTGTACCCCAATAGCTGAATATCCTTCTCTGTACCCCAATAACCGAATATCCTTCCCTGTACCCCAATATCTGAACATCCTTCTCTGTAGAGCCTCCTATAGTTGCATATCCTTCTCTGCTGGCATAGTGGTTAGCGCTGTTGCCTCACAGCGCCAAGGGCCCGGGTTCAAATCCGGCCTCGGGTGATTGTCTGTGTGGAGTTTGCACATTCTCCCCGTGTTTGCGTGGGTTTTCTCCGGGTGCTCCGGTTTCCTCCCACAGTCCAAAGATGTGTGGGTTAGGTTGATTGGCCATGATAAAAAAAATTGACCCTTAGTGTAAGGGGGGATTAAATAAGTGGGGCTACGGGGATAGGGCTTGGATGGGATGGCTGTCGGTGTAGGGACCGGGTCCTAGGGTTTGGATGATCAGCCATGATCTCGTTGAATGGCGGAGCAGGCTCGAAGGGCCGAATGGCCTACTCCTGCTCCTATCTTCTATGTTTCTATGTTCCTATGTTTCTGTACCCCAATAACTGAATATCCTTCCCAGTACCCCAATAACTGAGTATCCTTCTCTGTAGAGCCTCTTATAGTTGCATACCCTTCTCTGTACCCCAATAACTGAATATCCTGCTCTGTACCACCTCCAATAACTGAATATCCTTCTCTGTATCCCAATAACTGAATATCCTTCTCTGTACTCCAAAAATTGAATATCCTTCTCTGTACCCACTCCAATATCTGAATATCATTCTCTGAACCCCAATAACTGAATATTCTTCTCTGTAACACAATAACTGAATATCCTTCTCTGCACCCCAATAACTGAATAGCCTTCTCTGTACCCCAATATCTGAATATCCTTCTCTCTACCCAATAATGGAATATCCTTCTCTGCAATCCCTCGAATAACTGAATATCCTTCTGAGTACCACAAAAACTGAATATCCTTCACTGTACCCCAACAACTGAATATCCTTCGCTGTACCCCAATAACTGAATATCCATCTTTGTATATCAATAACTGAATATCCTTCTCTTTACCCCAATAACTGAATATGCTTCTCTTTACCCCAATAACTGAATATCCTTCTCTCTACCCCAATAACTGAATATCCTTTTCTGTACCCCAATAACTGAATATCCTTCTCTGTACCACAATAACTGAATATCCTTCTCTGTATCCCAATAACTGAATATCCTTCTCTGTACTCCAGTAACTCATTATCCTTCTTTACCCCAATAATGGAATCTCCTTCTCTGTACCCCAATAACTGAATATCCTTCTCTGTACCACAATAACTGAATATCCTTCTCTGTATCCCAATAACTGAATATCCTTCTCTGCACCCCAATAATTGAATAGCCTTCTCTGTACCCCAATATCTCAATATCCATCTCTCTACCCCAATAACAGAATATCCTTCTCTGCAATCCCTCGAATAACTGAATACCCTTCTGAGTACCGCAAAAACTGAATATTCTTCACTGTACCCCAACAACTGAATATCCTTTGCTGCAACCCAATAACAGAATATCCATCTTTGTATCCCAATAACTGAATATCCTTCTCTGTACCCCAGTAACTGAATATCCTTCTGTGTACCCCAATAACTGAATATCCTTCTGTGTACCCCAATAACTGAATATCCTTCTCTGTACCCCAATAACTGAATATCATTCTCTGCAATCCCTCGAATAACTGAATATCATTAACTGTATCCCAATAAGTTAATATCATTCCCTGCGTCCCAATAACTGAATATCTTTATCTGTGGCCCAATAACTGGATATCCTTCTCTGTACCCCAATAACTGAATATCCTTCTCTGTACGCCAATAACTGAATATCCTTCTATGTACCCCAATAACTGATAATCCTAATTTGGATCCCAATAACTGAATATCCTTCTCTGTACCCCAATAACTGAATATCCTTCTCTGTACCCCAATAACTGAATATCCTTCTCTGTACCCCAATAACTGAATATCCTTCTCTGTACCCCAACAACTGAATATCCTTATCTGTACCCCAATAACTGAATATCCTTCTCTGTACCCCAATAACTGAATATCCTTCCCTGTATCCCAATAACTGAATATCCTTCTCTTTACCCCAATATCTGAATATCATTCTCTGTACCACAATAACGGAATATCCTTCTCTGTAATCCCAATAACTGAATATACTTCTCTGTACACCAATAACTGAATATCATTCTCTGCATCCCAACAACTGAATATCCCTCTCTGTAATCCAATAACTGAATATCCTTCTCTGTAACCCAATAAGTGAATATCCTTCTCTGTAACCCAATAACTGAATATACTTCTCTGCATCCCAATAACTGAATATACTTCTCTGTACCACCTCCGATAACTGGATATCCTTCTCTGTACACCAATAATTGAATATCCTTCTCTTTACCCCAGTAACTGAATATCCTTCTCTGTACCACAATAACTGAATATCTTTCTCTGTACCCCAATAACTGAATATTCTTCTCTGTACCCCACAACTGAATATCCTTCTCTGCATCCCAATGACTGAATATCCTTCTCTGTACCACAATAACTGAATATCTTTCTCTGTACCCCAATAAATGAATATCCTTCTCTGTACCCCATAACTGAATATCCTTCTCTGCATCCCAATAACTGAATATACTTCTCTGTACCCCAATAACTGAATATCCTTCTCAGTACCCCAATAACTGAATATCCTTCTCTGTACCCCAATAACTGAATATCCTTCTCTGTACCCCATAACTGAATATCCTTCTCTGCATCCCAATAACTGAATATACATCTCTGTACCCCAATAACTGAATATCCTTCTCTGTACCCCAATAACCGAATATCCTTCTCTGTACCCCAATAACGGAATATCCTTCACTGTACCCCAATAACTGAATATCCTTCTCTGTACCCCAATAACTGAATATCCTTCACTGTACCCCAATAACTGAATATCCTTCTCTGTACCCCAATACCTGAATATCCTTCTCTGTATCCCAATAACTGAATATCCTTCACTGTACCCCAATACATGAATATCCTTCTCTGTACCCCAATAACTGAATATTCTTCGCTGTACCCCAATGAATGAATATCCTTCTCTGTACCCCAATAACTCAATATCATTCTCTGTACCCCAATAGCTGAATGTCCTTCTCTGTACCCCAATAAATTAATATCTTTCTCTGTACCCCAATAACTGAATATCCTTCTCTGTACCCCAGTAACTGAATATCCTTCTCTGTATGCCAATAACTGAATATCCTTCTCAGTACCCCATTAACTGAATAACCTTCACTGTACCCCAATAACTGAATATCCTACTTTGTATCCCAATACCTGAATATCCTTCTCTGTACCCCAATAACTGAATATCCTTCTCTGTAGCCCAATAACTGAATATCCTTCTCTGTACCCCATTAACTGAATATCCTTCTCTTTGCCCCAATAACTGAATAACCTTCTCTGCATCCCAATAACGGAATATCCTTCTCTGTACCCCAATAACTGAATGTCCTTCTCTGTACCCCAATAACTGAATATCCTTCACTGTACCCCAGTAACTGAATACCCTTCTCTGCACCCCAATAACTGAATATCCTTCTCTGTACCCCAATAAATGTATATCTTTCTCTGCACCCCAATAACTGGATATCCTTCTCCGCACCCCAATAACTGAATATCCTTCTCTGTACGCCAATAACTGAATATCCTTCTCAGTACCCCAATAACTGAATATCCTTCACTGTACCCCAATAACTGAATATCCTACTTTGTATCCCAATACCTGAATATCCTTCTCTGTACCCCAATAACTGAATATCCTTCTCTGTACCCCAATAACTGAATATCCTTCTCTGTACCCCAATAACTGAATATCCTTCTCTGTAGCCAAATAACTGAATATCTTTCTCTGTACCCCAGTAACGGAATATCCTTCTCTTTACCCCAATAACTGAATCACCTTCTCTGCATCCAAATAACTGAATATCCTTATCTGTATCCCAATAACTGAATATCCTTCTCTGTACCCCAATAACTGAATATCCTTCTCTGTACCCCAATATCTTAATATCCTTCATGGTACCCCAGTAACTGAATACCCTTCTCTGTACCCCAATAACTGAATATCCTTCTCTGTACCCCAATAACTGGATATCCTTCTCCGTACCCCAATAACTGAATATCCTTCTCTTTACCCCAGTAACTGAATAACCTTCTCTAACCCAATAACTGAATATCCATCTCTGGAACCCAATAACTGAATATCCTTCTCTGTACCTCAATAACTGAATATCTTTCTCTGTACCCCAATAACTGAATATCCTTCACTGTACCCCAATAACTGTATATCCTTCTCTGGAACCCAGTAACTGAATATCCTTCTCTGTGCCCCAATAACGGAATATCCTCCTCTGTACCCCAATAACTGAATATCTCTATCTGTATCCCAATAACTGAATATCCTTCTCTGTAACACAATAACTGAATATCCTTCTCTGTAGCCCAATAACTGAATATCCTTCTCTGTACCCCATTAACTGAATATCCTTCTCTTTGCCCCAATAACTGAATAACCTTCTCTGCATCCCAATAACGGAATATCCTTCTCTGTACCCCAATAACTGAATGTCCTTCTCTGTACCCCAATAACTGAATATCCTTCACTGTACCCCAGTAACTGAATACCCTTCTCTGCACCCCAATAACTGAATATCCTTCTCTGTACCCCAATAAATGTATATCTTTCTCTGCACCCCAATAACTGGATATCCTTCTCCGCACCCCAATAACTGAATATCCTTCTCTGTACGCCAATAACTGAATATCCTTCTCAGTACCCCAATAACTGAATATCCTTCACTGTACCCCAATAACTGAATATCCTACTTTGTATCCCAATACCTGAATATCCTTCTCTGTACCCCAATAACTGAATATCCTTCTCTGTACCCCAATAACTGAATATCCTTCTCTGTACCCCAATAACTGAATATCCTTCTCTGTAGCCAAATAACTGAATATCTTTCTCTGTACCCCAGTAACGGAATATCCTTCTCTTTACCCCAATAACTGAATCACCTTCTCTGCATCCAAATAACTGAATATCCTTATCTGTATCCCAATAACTGAATATCCTTCTCTGTACCCCAATAACTGAATATCCTTCTCTGTACCCCAATATCTTAATATCCTTCATGGTACCCCAGTAACTGAATACCCTTCTCTGTACCCCAATAACTGAATATCCTTCTCTGTACCCCAATAACTGGATATCCTTCTCCGTACCCCAATAACTGAATATCCTTCTCTTTACCCCAGTAACTGAATAACCTTCTCTAACCCAATAACTGAATATCCATCTCTGGAACCCAATAACTGAATATCCTTCTCTGTACCTCAATAACTGAATATCTTTCTCTGTACCCCAATAACTGAATATCCTTCACTGTACCCCAATAACTGTATATCCTTCTCTGGAACCCAGTAACTGAATATCCTTCTCTGTGCCCCAATAACGGAATATCCTCCTCTGTACCCCAATAACTGAATATCTCTATCTGTATCCCAATAACTGAATATCCTTCTCTGTAACACAATAACTGAATATCTTTCTCTGTACGCCAATAACTGAATATCCTTCACTGTACCCCAATAACTGGATATCCTTCTCTGCATCCCAATAACTGAATATCCTTCTCTGTACCCCAATAACTGAATATCCTTCTCTGTACCCCAATAACTGAATGTCCTTCTCTGTACCCCAATAACTGAATCTCCTTCTCTGTACCCGAATAACTGAATCTCCTTTTCTGTACCCCAATAACTGAATATCCTTCTTTGTACCCCAATAAATGAATATCCTTCTCTGTACGCCAATAACTGAATATGCTTCTCTGTACCCTAATAATTGAATATCCTTCTCTGTACCCCCTCCAATAGCTGAATATCCTTCTCTGTACCCGCTGCAATAACTGAATATACTTCTCTGTACCCCCTCCAATAACTGAATATTCTTCTCTGCATCCCAATAACAGAATATCTTTCTCTATACCCCAATAACTGAATATTCTTCTCTGCAGAGACTCCTATAGTTGCATATCCTTCTCTGTACCCCAATAACTGAATATCCTTCTCAGTATTCCAATAACTGAATATCCTTCTCTGCACCCCCTCCAATAACTGAATATCCCTCTCTGCACCCCAATATTTGAATATCCTTCTCTGTACCCCCTCCAATATCTGAATATCATTCTCTGAACCCCAGTAACTGAATATCCGTCTCCCTGCCCCAATAACTGAATATCCTTCTCTGCACCACAATAACTGAATATCCTTCTCTTTACCCCAATAACTGAATATCCTTCTCTCTACCCCAATAACTGAATATCCTTCTCTGTAACCCAATAACTGAATATCCTTCTCTGTACCCCAGTAACTCATTATCCTTCTTTACCCCAATAACTGAATATCCTTCTCTGTACCCCAATAACGGAATCTCCATCTCTGTATCCCAATAACTGAATATCCTTCTCTGTACCCCAGTAACTCATTATCCTTCTTTACCCCAATAACTGAATATCCTTCTCTGTACCCCAATAACGGAATCTCCATCTCTGTATCCCAATAACTGAATATCCTTCTCTGTACCCCAGTAAATCATTATCCTTCTGTACCCCAAAACTGAATATCCTTCTCTTTACCCCAATAACTGAATATCCTTCTCAATACCCCAATAACTGAATATCCTTCTCTGCACCCAAATAACTGAATATCCTTCCTTGTACCACAATAACTGAATATCCTTCTCTGTACCCCAACAGCGGAATCTCCTTCTCTGTACCCCAATAACTGAATATCCTTCTCTGTACCACAATAACTGAATATCCTTCTCTGTATCCCAATAACTGAATATCCTTCTCTGCACCCCAGTAACTCATTATCCTTCTGTACCCCAACAACTGAATATCCTTCTCTTTATCCCAAGAACTGAATATCCTTCTCTCTACCCCAATAACTGAATATCCTTCTCTGCAACCCAATAACTGAATATCCTTCTCTGTACCCCAATAACTGAATATCCTTCTCTGTACCCCAATAACTGAATATACTTCTCTGTACCCCAATAATTGAATGTCCTTCTCTGTACCCCAATAAATGAATACCTTTCTCTGTACCCCAATAACTGGATATCCTTCTCTGTACCCCAATAACTGAATATCCTTCTCTGTACCCCAATAACTGAATATCCTTCTCTGTACCCCAATAACTGAATGTCCTTCTCTGTACCCCAATAAATGAATATCTTTCTCTGTACCCCAATAACTGGATATCCTTATCTGTACCCCAATAACTGAATATCCTTCTCTGTACGCCAATAACTGAATATGCTTCCCAGTACCCCAATAACTGAATGTCCTTCACTGTACCCCAATAACTGAATATCCTACTTTGTATCCCAATACCTGAATATCCTTCTCTGTACCCCAATATCTGAATATCCTTCTCTGTACCTCAAAAACTGCATATCCTTCACTGTACCCCAATACCTGAATATCCTTCTCTGTACCCCAATAACTGAATATCCTTCTCTGTAGCCCAATAACTGAATATCCTTCTCTGTACCCCAGTAACTGAATATCCTTCCCTTTACCCCAATAACTGAATAACCTTCTCTGCATCCCAATAACTGAATATCCTTCTCTGTGCCCCAACAACGGAATCTCCTTCTCTGTACCCCAATAACTGAATATCCTTGTCTGTACCACAATAACTGAATATCCTTCTCTGTATCCCAATAACTGAATATCCTTCACTGTACCCCAATAACTGAATATCCTACTTTGTATCCCAATACCTGAATATCTTTCTCTGCACCCCAATAATTGAATATCCTTCTCTGTACCCCCTCCAATATCTGAATATCATTCTCTGAACCCCAGTAACTGAATATTCTTCTCCCTGCCCCAATAACTGAATATCCTTCTCTGTACCACAATAACTGAATATCCTTCTCTGTACCACAATAACTGAATATCCTTCTCTGTACCCCAACAACGTAATCTCCTTCTCTGTATCCCAATAACTGAATATCCTTGTCTGTACCACAATAACTGAATATCCTTCTCTGTATCCCAATAACTGAATATCCTTCTCTGTACCCCAGTAACTCATTATCCTTCTTTACCCCAATAACTGAATATCCTTCTCTGTACCCCAATAACGGAATCTCCATCTCTGTATCCCAATAACTGAATATCCTTCTCTGTACCCCAGTAACTCATTATCCTTCTGTACCCCAATAACTGAATATCCTTCTCTTTACCCCAATAATTGAATATCCTTCTCAATACCCCAATAACTGAATATCCTTCTCTGCACCCAAATAACTGAATATCCTTCTCTTTACCCCAATAACTGAATATCCTTCTCTCTGCCCCAATAACTGAATATCCTTCTCTGCAACCCAATAACTGAATATCCTTCTCTGTACCCCAATAACTGAATATCCTTCACTGTACCCCAATAACTGAATAACCTACTTTGTATCCCAATACCTGAATATCCTTCTCTGTACCCCAATAACTGAATATCCTCCTCTGTACCCCAATAACTGAATGTCCTTCTCTGTACCCCAATAAATGAATATCTTTCTCTGTACCCCAATAACTGAATATCCTTCTCTGTACGCCACTAACTGAATATCCTTCTCAGTACCCCAATCACTGAATATCCTTCACTGTACCCCAATAACTGAATATCCTACTTTGTATCTGTGGTAAACCACTGTAGTTCACTGTGTTCACTGTTGTTGTTGTTGTTGTTGTCGTTCACTCTTGTTTCACTGTTGTGCCTGACTATGCCTCAGCTGACTCCGCCCCTGGGCTACCGGGTATAAGAGCGGCCGCATGGCAGCTCCTGGCATTCGGTCGTCCACTAGAGGCATAGTCCTGATCTGTCTGAAGTGCAATTCAGTAGTTAATAAAAGCCTGTTGTTCTGAACTCTGCCTCGCCTTTTATTAGAATTGATAGCGCATCAATTTTATTAACTACTGAAAAAAAAATAAACGATGCTGCAGATTCTTAAGATCAAGTGCCTGGAACTCGACCCGCAAGAACCGGACTCGACTGCTAAGTTCTCGCACTGGCTGCACTGTTTTGAGTCCTTTCTGACTGCATCCGGCGAGACCGTCGCCGCCGATGCCGACAAGCTCAGGGTGCTGAACTCTAAAGTAAACCACCGAGCTTTTGCCCTTATCCGGGACGCTACGAGCTACCAGGGGGCTATCGACATCTTGAAGGAACAATACGCACGCCCGGTCAACTATGTTTACGCAAGACATCTCCTGGGGTCTCGCAAACAACAGCCCGGGGAACCCACAGAAGCAAACATACGGGCGCTGAAGGAACTCGGCCGAGCCTGCGAATGCAAGCAAGTAACAGCCACGGAACATACGGAGGAGCTCATCCGGGACGCCCTCGTGGCGGGCCTCAGGTCCACTCACACACGGCAGTGACTGCTGGAAAGTAGCGCGCTCGACCTGAAGAAGGCGATTTCACTCACCCTCTCGTTGGACGTAGCCCACCGGAACATGGAGGCCTACTCCCCGGACCGCGCGGCCTCCTCATGGATGCCGCAGCCGCCGCCACCTTGGGACGCGGCGCCGCCATGGGCCCTGGCCTCAACTGCTGCAGCGATGTCCCGCCCGAGCCAGAAATGTTATTTCTGTGGCCAAACCAAACACCCCAGGGCGTGCTGCCTGGCGAAAAACGCGGTCTGCTCTGCCTGCGGTAAGAAGGGACACTACGCTGGCGTCTGCAGAAGCCAGAAGACCCCTACCTCCGGCAGCGCCGCGTGCGATTCGTGGGAGCGGCCATCTTGCCTCCCTCCAGCCTCGTGGGGATCGGGATCGTCATGGGCGCTGCCATTTTGTCCTTCCTCTCCGACGCCGCCATCTTGTCTGCCATTCTGCCAACGGGCCCCCGACTCACCCACCGCCGCCTCACCGGGGTTCTACAGCGACGCTACCGACTCCACAGCGGCCTCCATCACGCTGGATCAATCCAGACCCCATCAGCTAGCCAGGTCCACGATGGACATCCAGGTAAATGGCCGCGCCACAACTTGCCTTTTTGATTCCGGGAGCACGGAGAGCTTCATACACCCTGATACAGTACGGCGCTATTCTCTCTCGGTCCGGCCAACGCGCCATCGGATCTCCATGGCCTCGAAATCCCACTCAGCAGACGTCGGCGGCTACTGTGTAGTGACCCTCTCAGTGAAGGGCTCCGTATATAAAAATGTAAAGCTCTTCGTCCTGCCACATCTCTGCGCTGCCGTTCTACTGGGGTTGGACTTTCATTGTCACTTTAAGAGTGTCACCTTGACATACGGTGGACCTTTTCCCCCACTCACTGTCTGCAACCAGCAGTTTTTAAATTGCCCGCCACGCCCCACCTGTAGTCTCTCCACCCTCAAAATCATCCCCCCCCCCCTGTTCGCCAACCTCACCCGCGACTGCAAGCCTATCGCCACAAAGAGCAGGCGATACAGCACCGGGGACAGATCCTTCATAAGATCTGAGGTGACGCGGCTCCTGAAAGAGGGGATTATTGAGGGTAGTACCAGCCCCTGGCGAGCTCAGGTGGTAGTCGTTAAGACCGGCAACAAGCCGCGCCTGGTCATCGACTACAGCCAGACTATCAACAAGTATGTGCGGGTTAGGTTGATTGGCTATGATAAATTGACCCTTAGTGTTAGGGGGATTAAATACATGGGGTTACGGGGATAGGGTGGGATATGTGTTGGTGTAGGGGTTACGGGGATCGGGTGGGATATGTGTCGGTGCAGGCTCGATGGGCCGAAATGGCCTCTATCTGCACTGTGGGGTTTCTGTGATTCTGTGATTCTGTGAAGTACACCCAGTTGGACGCATACCCCCTCCCCCGCATAGCCGACATGGTTAATAAGATAGCGCAATACCGCGTTTTCTCGACCATTGACCTCAAGGCAGCATACCACCAAATCCCTATCCGCCCTGAGGACCGCCAGTACACAGCTTTCGAGGCAAACAGCCGCCTTTTTCACTTCCTCAGGGTTCCTTTTGGCGTCACCAACGGTGTCTCCGTCTTCCAGAGGGAGATGGACCGGATGGTCGACGAGAATGCGTTACAGGCCACGTTTCCCTACCTGGACAATGTGACCATCTGCGGCCATGACCTGCAGGACCATGACGCCAATCTTGATAAGTTCCTCCGCACGGCCCAACTCCTAAACCTCATGTACAACAAGGAAAAGTGCATATTCCGCACAGCCCGCCTCGCTATCCTTGGTTGCGTGGTGAAACACGGAGACATCAGTCCTGACCCTGACCGGATGCGCCCGTTGATGGAACTTCCCCTGCCCCACTGTCTCAAGGCCCTCAAAAGGTGCCTGGGCTTCTTTTCCTATTACGCCCAGTGGGTCCCTCATTATGCGGACAAAGCCCGTCCACTTATCAAGTCCACTTCCTTCCCCCTGACGGCGGAGGCCCACTTAGCCTTTCACCGTATAAAAGATGACATTGCCAAGGCCACCATGCACTCGGTAGACGAGTCCATCCCCTTCCAGGTGGAGAGCGATGCATCCGACTTCGCCCTGGCCGCTACCCTTAACCAGGCGGGAAGACCCGTGGCCTTCTTTTCACGAACCCTCCAGTGCTCCGAACTCAGACACTCCTCTGTGGAAAAAGAGGCCCAGGCCATTGTGGAGGCGGTGCGCCACTGGCGGCACTACCTGGCTGGAAAACGATTTACCCTGCTTACTGACCAGCGTTCAGTTGCTTTCATGTTCAACAACAAGCAGAGGGGTAAAATCAAAAATGATAAGATTTTGAGGTGGAGAATCGAACTTTCCACCTACAATTACGACATCTTGTACCGGCCAGGGAAACTCAACGAACCCTCAGACGCTCTATCGCGAGGCACATGCGCCACCGCGCAGATCGATAGACTACGGGGCCTCCACAACGACCTCTGCCACCCGGGGGTCACCAGGTTCTTCCATTTCATTAAGTGCCGCAACCTGCCTTACTCCATCGAGGAGGTCAGGACCATGACCAGGAGCTGCCCAGTCTGTGCAGAGTGCAAGCCGCGCTTCTATAGGCCTGACAGAGCAAACCTGATCAAGGCCACCCGCCCTTTTGAGCGCCTGAGTATCGACTTTAAAGGGCCCCTCCCCTCCTCTGACCGCAATGTGTACTTCCTCAACATAGTTGATGAGTACTCCCGTTTCCCTTTTGCCATCCCCTGCCCGGACACGACCACCGCTACGGTCATTAAATGCCTGCACAACCTCTTTGCTCTGTTCGGTTTTCCCAGCTATATTCATAGCGACCGGGGCTCGTCCTTCATGAGCGACGAACTCCGTCAGTACCTGCTCATGAGAGGTATTGCCTCAAGCCGGACCACCAGCTACAACCCCCGGGGGAACGGACAGGTTGAAAGAGAGAACGCGACGGTCTGGAAGGCGGCCCTCCTAGCCTTAAAATCTAGGGGCCTTCCGACCTCCCGTTGGCAGGATGTCCTACCCGATGCGCTCCACTCCATCTGGTCACTGCTGTGTACAGCCACCAACGCAACCCCCCATGAGCGAATGTTTGTTTTTCCCCGGAGGTCCACATCCGGTAACTCACTACCACACTGGCTGACGTCCCCAGGGCCCGTCCTGCTGAGGAAGCATGTAAGGTCCCACAAAACGGCTCCCCTGGTAGAGAAGGTTCACCTCCTCCATGCCAACCCCCAGTACGCCTACGTGGCATACCCGGACGGGCGGGAGGACACAGTCTCCATTAGAGATCTGGCACCCTCGGGGTCCACTGACCCGCCACCATTGCCCCCCACCACGACCCCCTCCGACACGGCCCAAAATTCAGTAGACCCAATTCTCACCCCTGTCCATTCCACCCCAGTAGACGGCATGCCGCGTGTGGTAAACCACTTTATCGTTACACTATAGTTATCACTGTTGTATTGTTATCACCGTTGTATCACGATACGAGGTCGCCTCTTGTCGCGCTGTTATACCTGGGCTGACCACCTCCGACTCCGCCCATGGCTCCACCTACCTGCCCAGGTATAAAGGTAGTCGACTGGCTGGTATTCCTCCTTGTTGGACCCGATCACCCACGAGGGTGGGCTCTGTTATTTAGTCAATAAAAACCTTTAGTTACGTTCCTAACTCGTCGCCTTTTATTGGACGAATTGATAGGTATATCAATTTTATTGACTAAATTTTAAAGATGTCTACTACTGGCCAGCCAGAAGCCCTCCCAGAAGCACAGCCACACCAGCCGGCTTGGCTGCAAGCCCTCAAACCACCGTACCTGGATCTAAACCCACAGGCAGCAAACGCAGCCCTCAACTTCAAACACTGGCTGGACTGCTTCGAATCCTACCTGGAAGAATCCGGCGCCCCGCAGAGATCCAAACTAAGACTTCTGAACGCCCAAGCGAGCCCGAGAGTATACGCACTCATACAGGACACGACTACGTACGAGGCCGCTATCAACCTACTGAAACAGCAGTACCGCAGCCCGGTAAATTACATGTACACCAGGCACCTCCTAAGATCCCGCCCGCAACAGCCAGGAGAGTCTGTAGCTGAATTTTTACGGGCGCTAAGAGCACTCGGCAGGAACTGTGACTTTAAAGCGGTGACGGCTGTTGAAAATACGGAAGATAATATCCGCGATGCCTTTGTGAAAGGCCTACGGTCCGACTACTCACGGCAAAGACTGCTTGAAGCTAAAGACCTCGACCTGGACAAAGCTGAAGCCCTCGCTCTCTCCCTGGAGGTGGCCCATCAGGACCAGGAGGCGTTTTCCAGGTACTGCTCGCGACCCTGGGACTCGGGCCCGACCCCTACCGCAATACCCTTCGCAGCGCCGCCCCCGGGACCTACCTCAGCGTCGGCGTCCCGGACCCGACCGGGCCCGCCACCCCCGGTACCGGCTCCGACATCGGGCACCCGCGATCGGGCCGCCGGCTGCTTCTTTTGCGGCCAGGAGAAGCACCCGAGGTCGCGCTGCCCAGCCAGGAACTCTACCTGCACAACCTGCAGGAAGAAAGGCCATTTCTCTAAGGCCTGCAGGAGCGGATCTTCAGAGGCCAGCAGTGCCTCATGCGAACTGTGGGGGCGGCCATCTTCTTTCACGGCAACTGAGGCCAGTATCCCCACACGTGAGTCATGGGGGCGGCCATCTTTGATCAAGGCAACCGACCCCAATAGTGCCTCATGTGAGTTATGGGGGCAGCCATCTTCTCCGCCATTTTGTCCTACCTCGTGGGAGACGCCATTTTACCCACCACGCCCGACTGCCACCGGGCCCCCGGACCCGACGACCGCCTCGCCCGCAGACGACAACGACTCGCTTACCTACACGCTAGCCTCCGTCACTCTGGATCAAGCCCGCCCACACCACCTGTCCAAGTCGATGATGGACATCAAAGTAAACGGCCACGCCACGACCTGCCTGTTCGACAGCGGAAGCACGGAGAGCTTCATCCACCCAGACACGGTGAGCCACTACTCCCTCCCTGTCCTGCCAACGCGCAACCGAATCTCGATGGCATCGAGGTCCCACGCCACGGACATTAGCGGCTACTGTGCTGTGACCTTGTCGGTTAAGGGTACAGAGTATAAAAACTTTAAACTCCTCGTCCTCCCCCAGCTCTGCGCTGCCGTCCTACTAGGGCTGGACTTCCAATCCCACCTCCAAAGTGTAACCCTAGCATACGGTGGACCCCTCCCCCCACTCACAGTCGACAACCAGCGAAGGTTAAACCGCCCACCGCGTAACACCTGCAGCCTATCCACCCTCAAGGTGCCGCCACCTTCCCTGTTCGCTAACCTCACCCCCGACTGCAAACCCGTCGCTACCAAGAGCAGGCGGTACAGCGCTGGGGACAGAGCTTTCATTTGCTCTGAGGTGCAGCGTCTCCTGAAGGAGGGCATCATCGAGGGGAGCAACAGCCCCTGGCGTGCCCAGGTCGTGGTCGTTAAGACCGGCGATAAAAATCGCCTGGTCATCGACTACAGCCAGACCATAAACAGATACACCCAGCTGGACGCATACCCCCTTCCCCGCATATCTGACATGGTCAATCAGATTGCACAATACCGCATATTCTCGACCATCGACCTTAAGTCGGCCTACCACCAACTCCCTATCCACCCCGAGGACCGCCAGTACACCGCCTTCGAGGCGAATGGGCGCCTATACCACTTCCTTAGGGTCCCCTTCGGTGTCACCAACGGGGTCTCGGTCTTCCAAAGGGAGATGGACCGGATGGTTGACCAGAACGGACTGCAGGCCACATTCCCCTACCTAGATAACGTCACCATCTGCGGCCGCGACCGGCAGGACCACGACGTGAATCTGGAGAAATTCCTCCGTACAGCCCAACGGCTGAACCTCACCTACAATAAGGAGAAATGTGTGTTTAACACCTCGCGCCTTGCCATCCTTGGCTGTGTAGTAGAGAACGGACTCATCGGCCCCGACCCCGAAAGAATGCGCCCCCTCATGGAGCTACCCCTCCCCCACTGCCCTAAGGCACTTAAGAGAACCCTGGGGCTCTTCGCCTACTATGCCCAATGGGTGCCCAATTATGCGGACAAAGCCAGACCCCTCATGAAGTCCACATCCTTCCCCCTTACGGAGGAAGCGTGCGCAGCCTTCTCCCTCATTAAGGGAGACATTGCCAAGGCCACTATGCACGCAGTGGATGAGTCCATCCCCTTCCAAGTCGAGAGCGATGCATCCGACTTCGCCCTAGCCGCCACCCTTAACCAGGAGGGGAGACCGGTGGCCTTCTTCTCAAGGACCCTACAGGGCCCTGAGATCCGACACTCGTCGGTCGAGAAGGAGGCCCAGGCGATTGTGGAGGCGGTACGACGCTGGAGGCACTACCTGGCAGGCAAACGATTTACCCTCCTTACCGACCAACGTTCGGTCGCTTTTATGTTTAATAACAAGCTGAGGGGCAAAATCAAGAATGACAAGATCTTGAGGTGGAGAATCGAGCTCTCCACCTACGATTATGATATCTTGTACCGGCCAGGTAAGCTGAACGAACCCCCCGATGCTCTGTCACGAATTACATGCGCCAGCGCGCAAAGTGATAGACTTCAGACCCTCCACAACGACCTCTGCCACCCCGGGGTCACCAGACTTTACCACTTCATTAAGGCCCGCAACCTGCCCTACTCCATCGAGGAGGTCAGGACCATAACCAGGAACTGCCAGACCTGCGCCGAGTGCAAACCGCACTTCTTTAGGCCGGACAGAGCAAGCCTGATCAAGGCCACCCGCCCCTTCGAGCGCCTGAGCATCGACTTTAAGGGGCCCCTCCCGTCCTCTGACCGTAATGTGTACTTCCTCAACATTGTTGATGAGTACTCCCGTTTCCCCTTTGCCTTCCCCTGCCCAGACATGACCAGTACCACGGTCATTAAATGCCTGAACGACCTCTTCGCCTTGTTCGGGTTCCCAAACTATATACATAGTGACCGGGGCTCCTCTTTCATGAGCGAGGAACTCCGTCAGTTCCTACTAGCGAGAGGTATTGCAGCAAGTAGGACCACCAGCTACAACCCCCAAGGGAACGGCCAGGTGGAAAGAGAGAACGCGACGGTATGGAAGGCCGTCCTCTTAGCCTTAAAGTCTAAGGGCCTCCCAACCTCCCGCTGGCAGGAAGTCCTCCCGACAGCGCTGCACTCCATCCGGTCACTACTTTGCACTGCCGTTAACGCCACCCCCCATGAACGAATGTTTGTTTTCCCCAGGAAGTCGACTACGGGAACCACCCTACCAACCTGGCTGACCTCTCCGGGGCCCGTCTTGCTGCGAAAGCACGTGAGGGCCCATAAAACAGACCCCCTGGTCGAAAGGGTGAACCTCCTGCACGCCAACCCCCAGTACGCCTACGTGGCTTACCCAGACGGGCGGGAGGACACTGTCTCCTTACGAGACCTCGCACCCTCGGGCACTCCGGAGACACCACCTTTACCCCCCCCCACCACCCCCCCAATTCCAGCCCAGGTAGACGGCATGCCGGAACCCCACGAGCCTTCGCCGACCACGCAGACACCAGCACTAACACCGGATAATGCAGCACCGCCGCTGCGACGATCGGAGAGGCTTACGAGGCCTCCGGACAGACTGACATACCAGAACTGGTAGTACACTTCACCCCGCCGGACTCAAATCTAAACAAGGGGTGAATGTGGTAAACCACTTTATCGTTACACTATAGTTATCACTGTTGTATTGTTATCACCGTTGTATCACGATACGAGGTCGCCTCTTGTCGCGCTGTTATACCTGGGCTGACCACCTCCGACTCCGCCCATGGCTCCACCTACCTGCCCAGGTATAAAGGTAGTCGACTGGCTGGTATTCCTCCTTGTTGGACCCGATCACCCACGAGGGTGGGCTCTGTTATTTAGTCAATAAAAACCTTTAGTTACGTTCCTAACTCGTCGCCTTTTATTGGACGAATTGATAGGTATATCACCGCGCCCCCAGGACCAGCCGGAGCCCACTCGCCCACCCAACACCAAAGGGGACGATACGCCGGTGCTGGACCCCGCTCAAGACGCGTCGTTGGAAGCTGTACCATCGCAACCGTCACCACGAAGATCTCGACGGCAAACGAGGCCGCCCGACAGACTCGCCTACTCGAACTTTTGATACACTTCACCCCGCCGGACTTAATTTTAAACGAGGGGTGAATGTGGTAAACCACTGTAGTTCACTGTGTTCACTGTTGTTGTTGTTGTTGTTGTCGTTCACTCTTGTTTCACTGTTGTGCCTGACTATGCCTCAGCTGACTCCGCCCCTGGGCTACCGAGTATAAGAGCGGCCGCATGGCAGCTCCTGGCATTCGGTCGTCCACTAGAGACATAGTCCTGATCTGTCTGAAGTGCAATTCAGTAGGTAATAAAAGCCTGTTGTTCTGAACTCTGCCTAGCCTTTTATTAGAATTGATAGCGCATCAGTATCCCAATACCTGAATATCCTTCTCTGCACCCCAATAATTGAATATCCTTCTCTGTACCCCCTCCAATATCTGAATATCATTCTCTGAACCCCAGTAACTGAATATTCTTCTCCCTGCCCCAATAACTGAATATCCTTCTCTGTACCACAATAACTGAATATCCTTATCTGCACCCCAACAACTGAATATCCTTCTCTGCACCCCAATAACTGAATAGCCGTCTCTGTACCCCAATATCTGAATATCCTTCTCTCTACCCCAATAACGGAATATCCTTCTCTGCAATCCCTCGAATAACTGAATATCCTTCTGAGTACCACACAAACTGAATATTCTTCACTGTACCCCAACAATTGAATATCCTTCGCTGTACCCCAATAACTGGATATCCATCTTTGTATCCCAATAGCTGTATATCCTTCTCTTTACCCCAATAACTGAATATCCTTCTCTTTACCCCAATAACTGAATATCCTTCTCTCTACCCCAATAACTGAATATCCTTCTCTGTAACCCAATAACTGAATATCCTTCTCTGTACCACAAAACTGAATATCCTTCTCTGTATCCCAATAACTGAATATCCTTCTCTGTACCCCAGTAACTCATTATCCTTCTTTGCCCCAATAACTGAATATCCTTCTCTTTACCCCAATAACTGAATATCCTTCTCTCTATCCCAATAACTGAATATCCTTTTCCGTACCCCAATAACAGAATATCCTTCTCTGTACCCCAATAACGGAATCTCCATCTCTGTATCCCAATAACTGAATATCCTTCTCTGTACCCCAGTAACTCATTATCCTTCTGTACCCCAATAACTGAATATCCTTCTCTTTACCCCAATAACTGAATATCCTTCTCTCTACCCCAATAACTGAATATCCTTCCCTGCACCCCAATAACTGAATATCCTTCTCTGTACCACAATAACTGAATATCCTTCTCTGTATCCCAATAACTGAATATCCTTCTCTGTACCCCAGTAACTCATTATCCTTCTGTACCCCAAAAACTGAATATCCTTCTCTTTACCCCAATAACTGAATATCCTTCTCTGTACCCCAATAACTGAATATCCTTCACTGTACCCCAATAACTGAATATCCTACTTTGTATCCCAATACCTGAATATCCTTCTCTGTGCCCCAATAACTGAATATCCTTCTCTGTACCCCAATAACTGAATGTCCTTCTCTGTACCCCAATAAATGAATATCTTTCTCTGTACCCCAATAACTGGATATCCTTCTCTGTACCCCAATAACTGAATATCCTTCTCAGTACCCCAATTACTGAATATCCTACTTTGTATCCCAATACCTGAATATCCTTCTCTGTACCCCAATATCTGAATATCCTTCTCTGTACCACAATAACTGCATATCCTTCACTGTACCCCAATACCTGAATATCCTTCTCTGTACCCCAATAACTGAATATCCTTCTCTGTAGCCCAATAACTGAATATCCTTCTCTGTACCCCAGTAACTGAATATCCTTCCCTTTACCCCAATAACTGAATAACCTTCTCTGCATCCCAATAACTGAATATCCTTCTCTGTACCCCAATAACTGAATATCCTTGTCTGCACCACAATAACTGAATATCCTTCTCTGTATCCCAATAACTGAATATCCTTCACTGTACCCCAATAACTGAATATCCTACTTGGTATCCCAATACCTGAATATCTTTCTCTGCACCCCAATAATTGAATATCCTTCTCTGTACCCCCTCCAATATCTGAATATCATTCTCTGAACCCCAGTAACTGAATATTCTTCTCCCTGCCCCAATAACTGAATATCCTTCTCTGTACCACAATAACTGAATATCCTTATCTGCACCCCAATAACTGAATAAACTTCTCTGCACCCCAATAACTGAATAGCCTTCTCTGTACCCCAATATCTGAATATCCTTCTCTCTACCCTAATAACGGAATATCCTTCTCAGCAATCCCTCGAATAACTGAATATCATTCTGAGTACCACAAAAACTGAATATTCATCACTGTACCCCAACAACTGAATATCCTTCGCTGTACCCCAATAACTGAATATCCATCTTTGTTTCCCAATAGCTGAATATCCTTCCCTTTACCCCAATAACTGAATATCCTTCTCTTTATCCCAATAACTGAATATCCTTCTCTCTACCCCAATAACTGAATATCCTTCTCGGCACCCCAATAACTGAATATCCTTCTCTGTACCACAATAACTGAATATCCTTCTCTGTACCCCAACAAAGTAATCTCCTTCTCTGTATCCCAATAACTGAATATCCTTGTCTGTACCACAATAACTGAATATCCTTCTCTGTATCCCAATAACTGAATATCCTTCTCAGTACCCCAGTAACTCATTATCCTTCTGTACCCCAATAACGGAATATCCTTCTCTTTACCCGAATAACTGAATATCCTTCTCTGCACCCCAATAACTGAATATCCTTCTCTGTACCCCAATAACTGAATAGCCTTCACTGTACCCCAATAACTGAATATCCTACTTTGTATCCCAATACCTGAATATCCATCTCTGTACGCCAATAACTGAATATCCTTCTCTGTACCCCAATAACTGAATGTCCTTCCCTGTACCGCAATAAATGAATATGTTTCTCTGTACCCCAATAACTGGATATCCTTCTCTGTACCCCAATAACTGAATATCCTTCTCTGTACGCCAATAACTGAATCTCCTTCTCAGTACCCCAATAACTGAATATCCTTCACTGTACCCCAATAACTGAATATCCTACTTTGTATCCCAATACCTGAATATCATTCTCTGTACCCCAATATCTGAATATCCTTCTCTGTACCCCAATAACTGCATATCCTTCACTGTTCCCCAATACCTGAATATCCTTCTCTGTACCCCAATAACTGAAGATCCTTCACTGTACCCCAATAACTGAACATCCTTCTCTATACCCCAGTAACTGAATATCCTTCTCTGTACCCCAATAACTGAATATCCTTCTCTGTACCCCAATAACTGAATATGCTTCTCTGTACCCTAATAATTGAATATCCTTCTCTGTACCCCCTCCAATAGCTGAATATTCTTCTCTGTATCCCCTGCAATAACTGAATATACTTCTCTGTACCCTAATAATTGAATATCCTTTTCTGTACCCCCTCCAGTAACTGAATATTCCTCTCTGCATCCCAATAACAGAATATCCTTCTCTATACCCCAATAACTGAATATCCTTCTCTGTAGAGACTCCTATAGTTGCATATCCTTCTCTGTACCCCAATAACTGAATATCCTTCTCAGAATCCCAATAACTGAATATCCTTCTCTGTACCCCAATAACTGAATATCCTTCCCTGTACCCCAATAACTGATTATCCTTCTCTGTAGAGCCTCCTATAGTTGCATATCCTTCACTGTACCCCAATAACAGAATATCCTTCTCTGTACCCCTATAATTGAATATCCTTCCCTGTACCCCAATAACTGAGTATCCTTCTCTGTAGAGCCTCCTATAGTTGCATATTCTTCTCTGTATCGAAATAACTGAATATCCTTCCCTGTACCCCAATAACTGAATATCCTTCTTTGTACCCCAATAAATGAATATCCTTCTCTGTACCCCAATAACTGAATATGCTTCTCTGTACCCTAATAATTGAATATCCTTCTCTGTACCCCCTCCAATTGCTGAATATTCTTCTCTGTATCCCCTGCAATAACTGAATATACTTCTTCTGTGCCCTAATAATTGAATATCCTTCTCTGTACCCGCTCCAATAACTGAATATTCCTCTCTGCATCCCAATAACAGAATATCCTTCTCTATACCCCAATAACTGAATATCCTTCTCTGTAGAGACTCCTATAGTTGCATATCCTTCTCTGTACCCCAATAACTGAATATCCTTCTCTGTAGAGCCTCCAATAGTTGCATATCCTTCTCTGTACCCCAATAACAGAATATCTTTCTCTGTACCCCAATAATTGAATATCCTTCCCTGTACCCCAGTAACTCATTATCCTTCTGTACCCCAATAACTGAATATCCTTCTCTTTACCCCAATAACTGAATATCCTTCTCTCTACCCCAATAACTGAATATCCTTCCCTGCACCCCAATAACTGAATATCCTTCTCTGTACCACAATAACTGAATATCCTTCTCTGTATCCCAATAACTGAATATCCTTCTCTGTACCCCAGTAACTCATTATCCTTCTGTACCCCAAAAACTGAATATCCTTCTCTTTACCCCAATAACTGAATATCCTTCTCTGTACCCCAATAACTGAATATCCTTCACTGTACCCCAATAACTGAATATCCTACTTTGTATCCCAATACCTGAATATCCTTCTCTGTGCCCCAATAACTGAATATCCTTCTCTGTACCCCAATAACTGAATGTCCTTCTCTGTACCCCAATAAATGAATATCTTTCTCTGTACCCCAATAACTGGATATCCTTCTCTGTACCCCAATAACTGAATATCCTTCTCAGTACCCCAATAACTGAATATCCTACTTTGTATCCCAATACCTGAATATCCTTCTCTGTACCCCAATATCTGAATATCCTTCTCTGTACCACAATAACTGCATATCCTTCACTGTACCCCAATACCTGAATATCCTTCTCTGTACCCCAGTAACTGAATATCCTTCCCTTTACCCCAATAACTGAATAACCTTCTCTGCATCCCAATAACTGAATATCCTTCTCTGTACCCCAATAACTGAATATCCTTGTCTGCACCACAATAACTGAATATCCTTCTCTGTATCCCAATAACTGAATATCCTTCACTGTACCCCAATAACTGAATATCCTACTTGGTATCCCAATACCTGAATATCTTTCTCTGCACCCCAATAATTGAATATCCTTCTCTGTACCCCCTCCAATATCTGAATATCATTCTCTGAACCCCAGTAACTGAATATTCTTCTCCCTGCCCCAATAACTGAATATCCTTCTCTGTACCACAATAACTGAATATCCTTATCTGCACCCCAATAACTGAATAAACTTCTCTGCACCCCAATAACTGAATAGCCTTCTCTGTACCCCAATATCTGAATATCCTTCTCTCTACCCTAATAACGGAATATCCTTCTCAGCAATCCCTCGAATAACTGAATATCATTCTGAGTACCACAAAAACTGAATATTCATCACTGTACCCCAACAACTGAATATCCTTCGCTGTACCCCAATAACTGAATATCCATCTTTGTTTCCCAATAGCTGAATATCCTTCCCTTTACCCCAATAACTGAATATCCTTCTCTTTATCCCAATAACTGAATATCCTTCTCTCTACCCCAATAACTGAATATCCTTCTCGGCACCCCAATAACTGAATATCCTTCTCTGTACCACAATAACTGAATATCCTTCTCTGTACCCCAACAAAGTAATCTCCTTCTCTGTATCCCAATAACTGAATATCCTTGTCTGTACCACAATAACTGAATATCCTTCTCTGTATCCCAATAACTGAATATCCTTCTCAGTACCCCAGTAACTCATTATCCTTCTGTACCCCAATAACGGAATATCCTTCTCTTTACCCGAATAACTGAATATCCTTCTCTGCACCCCAATAACTGAATATCCTTCTCTGTACCCCAATAACTGAATAGCCTTCACTGTACCCCAATACCTGAATATCCTTCTCTGTACCCCAATAACTGAATATCCTTCTCTGTAGCCCAATAACTGAATATCCTTCTCTGTACCCCAGTAACTGAATATCCTTCCCTTTACCCCAATAACTGAATAACCTTCTCTGCATCCCAATAACTGAATATCCTTCTCTGTACCCCAATAACTGAATATCCTTGTCTGCACCACAATAACTGAATATCCTTCTCTGTATCCCAATAACTGAATATCCTTCACTGTACCCCAATAACTGAATATCCTACTTGGTATCCCAATACCTGAATATCTTTCTCTGCACCCCAATAATTGAATATCCTTCTCTGTACCCCCTCCAATATCTGAATATCATTCTCTGAACCCCAGTAACTGAATATTCTTCTCCCTGCCCCAATAACTGAATATCCTTCTCTGTACCACAATAACTGAATATCCTTATCTGCACCCCAATAACTGAATAAACTTCTCTGCTCCCCAATAACTGAATAGCCTTCTCTGTACCCCAATATCTGAATATCCTTCTCTCTACCCTAATAACGGAATATCCTTCTCAGCAATCCCTCGAATAACTGAATATCATTCTGAGTACCACAAAAACTGAATATTCATCACTGTACCCCAACAACTGAATATCCTTCGCTGTACCCCAATAACTGAATATCCATCTTTGTTTCCCAATAGCTGAATATCCTTCCCTTTACCCCAATAACTGAATATCCTTCTCTTTATCCCAATAACTGAATATCCTTCTCTCTACCCCAATAACTGAATATCCTTCTCGGCACCCCAATAACTGAATATCCTTCTCTGTACCACAATAACTGAATATCCTTCTCTGTACCCCAACAAAGTAATGTCCTTCTCTGTATCCCAATAACTGAATATCCTTGTCTGTACCACAATAACTGAATATCCTTCTCTGTATCCCAATAACTGAATATCCTTCTCAGTACCCCAGTAACTCATTATCCTTCTGTACCCCAATAACGGAATATCCTTCTCTTTACCCGAATAACTGAATATCCTTCTCTGCACCCCAATAACTGAATATCCTTCTCTGTACCCCAATAACTGAATAGCCTTCACTGTACCCCAATAACTGAATATCCTACTTTGTATCCCAATACCTGAATATCCATCTCTGTACGCCAATAACTGAATATCCTTCTCTGTACCCCAATAACTGAATGTCCTTCCCTGTACCGCAATAAATGAATATGTTTCTCTGTACCCCAATAACTGGATATCCTTCTCTGTACCCCAATAACTGAATATCCTTCTCTGTACGCCAATAACTGAATCTCCTTCTCAGTACCCCAATAACTGAATATCCTTCACTGTACCCCAATAACTGAATATCCTACTTTGTATCCCAATACCTGAATATCATTCTCTGTACCCCAATATCTGAATATCCTTCTCTGTACCCCAATAACTGCATATCCTTCACTGTTCCCCAATACCTGAATATCCTTCTCTGTACCCCAATAACTGAAGATCCTTCACTGTACCCCAATAACTGAACATCCTTCTCTATACCCCAGTAACTGAATATCCTTCTCTGTACCCCAATAACTGAATATCCTTCTTTGTACCCCAATAAATGAATATCCTTCTCTGTACCCCAATAACTGAATATGCTTCTCTGTACCCTAATAATTGAATATCCTTCTCTGTACCCCCTCCAATAGCTGAATATTCTTCTCTGTATCCCCTGCAATAACTGAATATACTTCTCTGTACCCTAATAATTGAATATCCTTTTCTGTACCCCCTCCAGTAACTGAATATTCCTCTCTGCATCCCAATAACAGAATATCCTTCTCTATACCCCAATAACTGAATATCCTTCTCTGTAGAGACTCCTATAGTTGCATATCCTTCTCTGTACCCCAATAACTGAATATCCTTCTCAGAATCCCAATAACTGAATATCCTTCTCTGTACCCCAATAACTGAATATCCTTCCCTGTACCCCAATAACTGAGTATCCTTCTCTGTAGAGCCTCCTATAGTTGCATATCCTTCACTGTACCCCAATAACAGAATATCCTTCTCTGTACCCCAATAATTGAATATCCTTCCCTGTACCCCAATAACTGAGTATCCTTCTCTGTAGAGCCTCCTATAGTTGCATATTCTTCTCTGTATCGAAATAACTGAATATCCTTCCCTGTACCCCAATAACTGAATATCCTTCTTTGTACCCCAATAAATGAATATCCTTCTCTGTACCCCAATAACTGAATATGCTTCTCTGTACCCTAATAATTGAATATCCTTCTCTGTACCCCCTCCAATTGCTGAATATTCTTCTCTGTATCCCCTGCAATAACTGAATATACTTCTTCTGTGCCCTAATAATTGAATATCCTTCTCTGTACCCGCTCCAATAACTGAATATTCCTCTCTGCATCCCAATAACAGAATATCCTTCTCTATACCCCAATAACTGAATATCCTTCTCTGTAGAGACTCCTATAGTTGCATATCCTTCTCTGTACCCCAATAACTGAATATCCTTCTCTGTAGAGCCTCCAATAGTTGCATATCCTTCTCTGTACCCCAATAACAGAATATCTTTCTCTGTACCCCAATAATTGAATATCCTTCCCTGTACCCCATAACTGAATATCCTTCTCTGTAGAGCCTCCTATAATTGCATATCCTTCTCTGTACCCCAATAACAGAATATCCTTCTCTGTACCCCAATAATTGAATATCCTTCCCTGTACCCCAATAACTGAATATCCTTCTCTGTAGAGACTCCTATAGTTGCATATCCTTCTCTGTACCCCAATAAATGAATATCCTTCTCAGAATCCCAATAACTGAATATCCTTCTCTGTACCCCAATAACTGAATATCCTTCTCTGTAGAGCCTCCTATAGTTGCATACCCTTCTCTGTACCCCAATAACTGAATATCCTTCTCTGTACCCCAATAACTGGATATCCTTCTCTGTATCCCAATAACTGAATATGCTTCTCTGTAACCTAATAACTGAATATCCTTCTCTGTACCCCAATAACTGAATATCCTTCTCTGTACCCCCTCCAATAACTGAATATCCTTCTCTGCACCCAAATAGTTGAATATCCTTCTCTGTACCCCCTCCAATATCTGAATATCATTCTCTGAACCCCAATAACTGAATATCCTTCTCCCTGCCCCAATAACTGAATATCCTTCTCTGTACCACAATAACTGAATATCCTTCTCTGCACCCCAATAATTGAATATCCTTCTCTGCACCCCAATAACTGAATAGCCTTCTCTGTATCCCAATAACTGAATATCCTTCGCTGTACCCTAATAACTGAATATCCTTCTCTGTACCCCCTCCAATAACTGAATCTCCTTCTCTGTACCCCAGTAACTGAGTATCCTTCTCTGTAACTGAATAACTGAATATCCTTCTCTGTACCCTTATAACTGAATATCCTTCTCTGTACCCCCTCCAATAACAGAATATCCTTCTCTGCTCCCCAATAACTGAATATATGAGTATTTACAGCACTGGTTTGAACACAATGGGTCGTTCCTCGCACTGAATGCTTGTAGACGGTGTCGCCAGCATTTTTGCTCAATTCCTCATTAGATGTGGCGATTATGTCTGTGATAAATACTTGCGTCAGCACTCCAGTTACTTTCTGATAATACGGCTAATATCTCCCCAGTAGCCATCATCATGGCTGGATCCTTCCCACATGTGCAATTTTATTAACGCTCATAAACCATAGTCCAACGGAGGGCTTTGTTTACCGTACCGTCTGGTGCTAGTCTCCTCTCTCCTGAAGCTGGTGCCTCTGGCAGGGAAATGTTCTGGGAGCTCAGGTCGCCATCTGATCCCCTGGCCCACTCCTCGTGCATCAGCCTGAACTGTCTGGATATTCAACCATGAAAGTGATCACCACCATGTCCCATCCTGTACTCAGCTGATCTCCACACACATGCGCTTTTGAGCTGGGGGCTACAGGATAGTCATCAGTGGGGGGGGGGGGGGTGGTGAGGGGATGACCCTTCCCCTCCCTAGCCCAGGGTACTGAGGCCAACTGTACAGCCTCCATTGCTGCACAGTCTGCCATCAACTAATCGTGCAGCTCAGTTCTTCTTTTATGAAAGCTTTTGTGGCAAAGATCCTAGATCCCGGCAGCTTCCTTGGAAGCCCAGATGTAGCAGTGCGACTGAACTGAGTATGAGCTTCCGAACTGGGTTCTTATGATAGAGGAATTTTACGCCTTTCATCGTGTAATTAGCAGTTGCTCTCAGCGCTTACCCTTTGCAAATTGCAATGCCGCCTACGATTCTTAGACTCTCTGCTTGTCTGTGGGTTGCCCTTCAACCACTTCACCTCCCCTCACACGTCCGCAATAATCTGTCGGGCCTATTCAGTGAGGTAGTCGCCTAGATTCTCGTTGCTTGCTCTATAAATGCTCCAGTATCTGCACTCCACAGCTGGACTGCATGTATCTATGGTCATTACAGATGGTCATCAAGTTTGACAGCAGCTTTATTGGAGGCACATTCTGATAGTCAGTTCTAACGCAAGTCTCACAGACTCACATGTCTAGACCGGCCCTTCAGTGCAGTACTGAGGGAATGCTGCACCGCCAGAGGTGCTGTCTTTTGGGATGAGACATTAAACCGAGGCCTCATCTGCCTCTCAGAGGTTGATGCCTGGAATGCCGGCATTCCTCAATGTTGTGCATCATCCAAGAGGGTTACAGTAGGAAGGCTCCAAAAACTGGAATCTGCAGTGGAGGAAGAGGAAGAAGACAGTGAAGATGAAGAAACACCGTCACTCGATCTTACACTCACAGCCACCAGCTCAGATACTGACACTATGCATATATTAGCGGCTATGATAGAGGACGGATCTGCATGTGGTGAGACACTGGACACAAGTGTGTAGGTGCCAGGGCTGGGGGAAAGGATAGCACAGGTGCCAGCTTGTCGGAGGGCAAAGTCGCACACTAGTTCTGCTTCAGATGTCTCAGATGAGGACTTCGATGCGCCAGGCTACAGAAGAAGGCTCATGGATAACCAAATTCTTGGTGCACTGGAAAGTATGCCAGAAAGCCTGCGCACAATGTCAAGGAGCATGGAGGAGTCCAGCACCAACTCAGCACAGGGATTTGCGCAGAGCTTGGAGCCCATTCTTTCCAACATGGAGCCTCCATCAGCACACCTGTGGAACCCACCATGATCCAGCGCCTGATGTCATAGCTTCCATTGAAGCACAAACAGATTCCATCAAAGGTCAGAGTGCTGCAGTGGAAGGTCAGACTGCTGCCATCATGGCTCTGGACACCAGTGTTCAAACGGGTTTCCAGGATGTCACAGCAGTCCATCAATCTGTTCTCCAGCAGATCAGTAGGATTACTGAGGTGCTGCCTTGGGAGAGTGGCAGTGGCTCCATGGAGCACAAATCTGCTTTCCTCTCTCAGGATGACAGCATTCCTGTTCCCATCCATGCCACTCTGCCAGTGCCCTTGCTGTTGCCTGTCAGCCCGCTAGCCCAGTCTGCTGCAGCCCAGGTGCAGTCTGAAGCCGGGCCTTCTTGGTCCCAGAGCTGCTCGAGGTCGCCCTCCAAGCCCATCTGCAGTCTCCTCAACTGGAGGTCAGCAACCTTCCACCAACTATGCTGCAGCCACTGGGGGAAACACCTCGTAGGAGCACTCGGCAAGGAAAAGGCACACGGTAGACAGGCGCCAAGGGAATGAACAAGGGTGATTAGTTTCATTTTGTACGCATTATGTCATGATTTCATTTATATATTTAGATTGGAATGTGCATTTTCTGGTAGTTTTTATTTTTGTGTTGTCAGAAATAGGACAATGTGATGGTCAGTGATAGAGGAACGGTAAGGCATGTGGGACTATTCGTGAATCAATTCAGCCAATTACCGCCCTATCAGTCTACTCTCAATCATCAGCAAAGTGGTGGAAGGTGTCATCGACAGTGCTATCAGGTGGTACTTACTCGCCAACAACCTGCTCACTGATGCCCAGTTTGGGATCCGCCAGGATCACTCGGCTCCAGACCTCATTATAGCCTTGGTCCAAACATGGACAAAGGAGCTGAATTCCAGAGGTGAGGTGAGAGTGACTGCCCTTGACATCAAGGCAGCATTTGACTGAGTGTGGCATCAAGGAGCCCTAGTGAAACTGAAGTCAATGGGGATCAGGGGGAAAACTCCCCACTGGCTGGATTCATACCTAGCACAAAGGAAGATGGTTATAGTTGTTAGAGGCCAATGATCACAGCCCCAGGACATCGCTGCAGGAGTTCCTCAGGGTAGTGTCCGAGGCCCAACCATCTTCAGCTGCTTCATCAATGACCTTCCTTCCATCATAAGGTCACAAATGGGGATGTTCGCTGATGACTGCACAGTGTTCAGTGCCATTCGCAACTCCTCAGATAATGAAGCAGTCCATGCCCGCGTGCAGCAAGACCTGGACATTCCAGCATGGGCTGATAAGCGGCAGGTAACATTCGCACCGCACAAGTGCCAGGCAATGACAATCTCCAACAAGAGAGAGTCTAACCACCACCTCTTGACATTCAACGGCATTACCATCGCCGAATCCCCCACCATCAACATCCTATGGCTCACAGAAACTTAGCTGGACCAGCCATAGATACTGTGGCTACAAGAGCAGGTCAGAGGCTGGGTATTCTGTGGCAAGTATCTCACCTCCTGACTCCCCAAAGCCTTTCCACCATCTACAAGGCACAAGTAAGGAGTGCGATGGAATACTCTCCACTTGCCTGGATGAGTGCAGCTCCAACAACACTCGAGAAGCTCGACACCATCCACGACAAAGCAGTCCGCTTGATTGGCACCTCATCCACCACCTTAAACATTCACTCCCTCCACCACCGGCGCACCGTGACTGCAGTGTGTACCATCTACAAGATGCTCTGCAGCAACTCACCAAGGTTTCTTCAACAGCACCTAACAAACCCGCGACCTCTGCTACCTAGAAGGACAAGGGCAGCAGGCGCATGGGAACACCATCACCTGCAAGTTCCCCTCCAAGTCACACACCATCCTGACTTGGAAATATATCACCGATCCTTCATCGTCACTGGGTCAAAATCCTGGAACTCCCTCCCTAACAGCACTGTGGGAGCACCTTCACCACACGGACTGCAGCGGTTCAAGAAGGCGGCTCACCACCACCTTCTCAAGGGCAACTAGGGATGGGCAATAAATGCTGGCCTTGCCAGCGACATCCACATCCCGTGAATGAATAAAAAAAATAATAAACCCAATGAACGAACCCAATAGAACAATCTGTTCAATCAGTGCCATAAAGACAATAATTAACTCCAGAAAACATTTTCATACACGTTACCTTCCAGTAAATAATGCTCTGTAAAAACATGTAAGGACACTCCTATAATCCCTTTCTGTACCCATGTGAAACTGATGAATCCCATACTCAGTGAGCTCACTTTCTAGTGACTAACTAAATGGAAAGATGCCAGTGAGACAGCTCATTCTTGTTGCTGAGGCTCTTTATTGCATTTCACATTTATTGCTTAAGGGAGTGTCACTGTCACGGAGGATAATTCCCGCTCTCCTCACCCCGGGTATGAATAGCTTGACTGGAGCACCCCCTGCTGGTTTCCCTGAAAGAGAGTGCACAGAGATTACCTGTTACAGTTTGGAATACATCAATCAAATGCAACCCAGTACAGTAGATGTCACGGGTTCTATTCCTATTAGACTTCATTGAGTTATACTGTCAGCCGTGGCTCAGAGGTAGCACTCTCACCCCTCTAATCCTTAAGGTTGTGGGTTCTAAGCCCCTCTCCAGGGACTTGGGCCTATTATCTAGGCTGACACATCAGGGGAGTGCTGCTTTGCCAGAGATGCTGTCTTTTGAATGAGAGGTTAAACCAAGACGGTCTGCCCTCTCAGGTGGATGTAAAAGATCCCATGGAACTATTGGAAGAAGAACAGGAGAGTTCTCCCGGCGTCCTGGCCAATAATTATCCCTCAACCAACATCACTAAAATAGGTTCAAATCAAATCAAATCAAATCAACTTTATTGTCATTGTTAGTGCACAAGTGCAGTACAACGAAATGTAGGCTTGCGGCTCCCGAGAGTGTACATTTAGATTAAGACATTTAAACATTCAACATACATTTGGTTTGTAATATATTAACATAAACATAACCATAATAAAGTGCATTGGCAGATGTGCAGGCTTTAGAGTTTATTTGTGGAGTTCAGTAGGATGACAGCCCTGGGAAAGAAGCTGTTCCTAAGTCTGGTCGTACGGGTGCGAATGCATCTGTAGCGTCTCCCAGATGGCAGGAGGGCGAACAGACTGTGGCTGGGGTGGGTAGGGTCTTTGATGATGGACCGTGACCTCCGTAGACAGCGTTTCTGGTATATGTGCTCTATGGTCGGTAGCCGGGTGCCGGTAATGCGTTGGGCAGTTTTGACTACCCGCTGCAGGGCTTTCCGGTCATAGTAGCTACAGCTGCCATACCATACTGTGATACAGTTTGTCAGGATGCTCTCTATTGTGCAGCGGTAAAAGTTAGAGAGGATCAGGGGTGACAGGTTACATCCCTTCAGCCTCCTTAGGAAATATAGGCGCTGCTGGGCCTTCTTCACCAGAGAGGAGGTATTGAGGGACCAGGAGAGGTCTTCCGTGATGTGGACTCTGAGGAACTTAAAGCTGTCCACCCTTTCCACCACAGCCCCATTGATGTGGATGGGGGTGTGACTTCCACCTTTAGACTTCCTGAAGTCCACAATGATTTCTTTGGTTTTCTTGATGTTAAGGGCCAGGTTGTTATCGGCGCACCACTCTCTAGTCATTTACTTCATCGCTGTTTGTGGGAGCTTGCTGTGTGCAAATTGGCTGCCATGTTTCCTACATTACAACAGTGATTCTACTTTAAAAGCTGTGAAGTGCTTTGGACCGTCCTGAGGATGTGAAAGGCGCCATAGAAATGCAAGTCTTTCTGTTTTGCGTATGTCAGGTTTGCCAGGGCAGAAGACTTTTCCTCAGGGTGATCACCAGCAGCAAAAGACGCTCTTCACCCTTGGCTTCCCAAGAGAGCGGGGCCTCACCGATGGGACCCACGTGACCCCACAGGGCTCCTTTCATCAACGCGACGGCATTTATGAACAGAAAGCGCTTCCAATTCATCAATGCCCAGGTTGTGCGTGGTCATCACAGCTGCATCATGCCAGGTGGATGCCAGGTCCCTGGGACAGGTCACAATGTGTGAATTCCACAGCCGCCAACAATGTCACCGTTACTTCACGGCATCTCCTGATGATTGGATAGATGATTGGCCAGGGATACCCCTCTGAAGCCACGGCAAAACCCACCTACTGCAGCAGACTGGGAATGTCGTGAGGCACATGTCTCCAAGCCAACAGTAGGCAGGCTGAAAGAAATATTGTCCACTCTGGATAGGGCCAGGGAGGGTCCTGAAAAGGTCTCTGAAATGACCAATCATTTTCTAATGACGCCATCAGCAGATGTTTCAACAACAACAGCTTGCATTTATACAGTGCCTTTAACGTAGTGAAACATCTCAAGGCGCTTCACAGGAGCGATTGTCAGACAAAATTTGACACCGAGCCACATAAAGAGGTGTTAAGACATGTGACCAAAAGCTTGGTCAAAGAGGTAGGTTTTAAGGAGCGTCTTAAATGAGGAGAGAGAGGTTTAGGGAGGGAATTCCAGAGCTGAAGGAGCAGGCAGCTGAAGGCAAGGCTGCCAATGGTGGGGTGACGGAAACCAGGGATGTGCAAGAGACCAGAATTGGAGGAAAGCAGTAATCTCAGAGGATTGTAGAGCTGGAGGAGGTTACAGGGACAGGGAGGGATGAGGCCATGGAGGGATTTGAAGACTAGGATGAGAATTTTAGATTCACCGTACAGCGGGCACAAAAGCAGGGTCAGGAAAGGCCAGAGGAAGATGGTTACAGTGAGGCTGAGGAGGTGTCAGTGTGATAAGTGTAACTTTGCACTGGCTGTGTATTTTGTACTCGGTAGAAGCAGTTGTGGCTGTTGAATCTTTCATTCATGTCTATCAGTATGTACCTGAGAGACATAAAACAGGAGCAGCAGGAATATGGTCGAAACTATACTCACAGTGGTCGATTTAAACTCATCCCGTCTGGCAGAAGCAGGGTGGGGCGGGGTTAAAATGGAGCAGGAGGTTGGGGGATCTGTCAAGTGTATTGATTTCTTTGTGGGTTCAATGATGAGATATTTATGAAAGAGAATGAGTTTTAATCTAAAGTCTGTTCAACTCTTTTATACAGCTTTTACAGGAGACACGATGCTGTGATGCATCTAGAACGAAACCGAAACTAAAACTAACTGCCTTGTCGGTCACATGCCCTCTGCTGGTCAGGCACAAGCAATCAATACATACAAACATGCTATTAAGGCATCATAATCGAACAGGCAAATACCATCTCTATTTGCTGATATCATTACATCTCCTTTTCTTAAAACAAAAGTATTTTACTTTTAACTAACATGTTTTCTTTGTATTGATCTGCATTTTAACTGTAACACTTAATGAACTTACATTATCATTATCATGATCAAGGTTTTTTAACCTTGCTTTGTGTGTTCACATGAAATATGTCAATACACTAGAACTTGAAGAAAGAATAAGATAACATTACTTCCTTCTATAACAATAGTCCTTAAATTTGCTCAATGAGTCTCTCAGGAGGCTTCACGTGTCTTGAGGATTTTCTGATTGATTGTCCTTGAATCTGAGTTGTTGCCTCAGATGATTGGTTCTCAGCTGTGTGATCAGGTTGTTCAACAGTATCAGTCTCTTGACCTGCTGTGGCTGGTCCCATGAGAAGATCTCGATGATTTCTTCTCAGAACAGCACCCTCATCTGTCTGAATGGTGTATGATCTTGGTTGAACTTCACTCAGGACAGTTCCCTTCTGAGTCCATGTGTTTGTTTTGTCTTTGAACCTTACTTGGTCACCAGTGTGGAGTTCAGGTAGGTTTTGTGTTCCTCTGTCACAGTAGTACTTTTGCTTTTCTTTCTGTTGTTCTTTGAACTTCCTCACTTTCTCCCCCTCTTTTGTTTTCAGGAGGTTCTCCGGGATGGGTAGGTTTGACCTTAGCCGACGTCCCATCAGGAGTTGGGCTGGTGACTTACCACACTCGAGCTGCGTTGTGCGGTATACAAGCATGCTCTGGTAGAAGTCAGTTCCACTGTCTTTTGCCTTGTACATCAGTCTTTTCACTGTCTGGACCGATTTTTCCACTAGTCCATTGGACTGTGGAAAGTGAGGACTTGACGTTGTGTGGACAAAGTCCCACTCTTTGGCAAAGTGTCGGAAACTTGCATTGTAAAACTGAGGTCCGTTGTCTGTGAAGACCTCGCTTGCCATGCCATGTCTGGAGAATATGGCTTTCATACATGTTATTACAGCATCTGCAGTGGTGGTGTGCAGTCTACAAACCTCTGGATACAGGGAGTAATAGTCTGTGACTACAAGATAGTCCTTCCCTTGACATACGAATAGGTCAGCGCCTACCTTCTGGTAAGGTCTGTCTGGTGCTGGGTGTGGCTTTAGTGGTTCTACCGGATTGCTTGCTCGATATTTCAGGCATATTGTGCAGTTTGACACCTCATTTGTCACATCTTGGTTGATTCGTGGCCAGTACATCACCTCTCATGCTCTTTTCTTACACTTTTCAATTCCCAGATGTCCTCCATGGATCTTTTTTAGCATCTCTCTTCTCAGACTCTTTGGGATAACTATTTTACTTCCTTTGTAGATGATGCCTTCGACCACTGATAGTTCTGCCCTGCAGTTCCAGTACTCTGCTATATCAGGTGAGCAGTCTTGCTTCATGTTGGGCCATCCATCCAAGATGCTTTTTCTCAGTCGTCTCATTGTTTCATCTTTGATATACCTATCAATTCATCCAATGAAAAGCGACGAGTTAAGACAGTAACTATAGGTTTTCATTGGCTAAATAACAGAGCCCACCCTCGTGGGTGATCGGATCCAACAAGGAGGAATACCAGCCAGTCGACCACCTTTATACCTGGGCAAGTAGGTGGAGCCATGGGCGGAGTCAGCACTGGTCAGCCCAGGTATAACAGCGTGACAAGAGGCGACCTCGTGTAATGATACAACAGTGTAAACAGTGATAACCATAGTGTAACGATATAACAGTGATAACCATAGTGTAACGATAGTGAACGATAAAAGTGGTTTACCACATTCACCCCTTGTTTAGATTTGAGTCCAGCGGGGTGAAGTGTACTACCAGTTCGGGTATGTCAGTCTGCCCGGAGGCCTCGTAAGCCTTTCCAATCGTCGCAGCAGCGGCGGCGGTGATGCAGTATCCGATGTTAATGTGTGGTCGGCGAAGGCTCGTGGGGTTCTGGCATGCCGTCTACCTGGGCTGGATTTGGGGGGGTGGTGGGGGGTAACGGTGGTGTCTCAGGGATGCCCGAGGGTGCGAGGTCTCGTAAGGAGACTGTGTCCTCCCGCCCATCTGGGTATGCCACATAGGCGTACTGGGGGTTGGCATGCAGGAGGTCCACCCTCTCGACCAGGGGGTCCATTTTATGGGCCCTCGCGTGCTTTTGCAGCAAGACGGGCCCCGGAGAGGTCAGCCAAGTTGGTAGCGTGGTTCCCGTAGTCGACTTCCTGGGGAAAACAAACATTCGTTCATGGGGGGTGGCATTAATGGCAGTGCAAAGCAGTGACCGGATGGAATGCAGCGCTGCCGGGAGGACTTCCTGCCAGCGAGAGGTTGGGAGGCCCTTGGACTTTAAGGCTAAGAGAACGGCCTTCCAGACAGTCGCGTTCTCTCTTTCCACCTGGCCGTTCCCTCGGGGGTTGTAGCTGGTGGTCCTGCTTGCAGCAATACCTCTCGCTAGTAGGAACTGGCGAAGTCCTTGCTCATGAAGGAGGAGCCCCGGTCGCTATGTATATAGTTCGGGAACCCGAACACGGCGAAGAGGTCGTTCAGGCATTTGATGACCGTGGTACTGGTCATGTCTGGGCAGGGGAAGGCAAAGGGGAAACGGGAGTACTCATCAATGATGTTGAGGAAGTACACATTACGGTCAGAGGATGGGAGGGGCCCCTTAAAATCGATGCTCAAGCGCTCGAAGGGGCGGGTGGCCTTGATCAGGCTTGCTCTGTCCGGCCTAAAGAAATGCGGTTTGCATTCGGCACAGGTCTGGCAGTTCCTGGTCATGGTCCTGACCTCCTCGATGGGGTAGGGCAGGTTGCGGGCCTTAATGAAGTGGTAAAGTCTGGTGACTCCGGGGTGGCAGAGGTCATTGTGGAGGGTCTGCAGTCTATCAATTTGCGCGTTGGCGCATGTACTTCGTGATAGAGCATCTGGGTGTTCGTTCAGTTTACCAGGCCGGTACAAGATCTCATAATCATAGGTGGAGAGCTCGATTCTCCACCTCAAGATCTTGTCGTTCTTGATTTTGCCCCTCAGCTTGTTATTAGACATAAAAGCGACCGAACGCTGGTCGGTGAGGAGGGTAAATCGTTTGCCTGCCAGGTAATGCCTCCAGCATCGTACAGCCTCCACGATCGCCTGGGCCTCCTTCTCGACCGAGGAGTGTCAGATCTCAGGGCCCTGGAGGGTCCTTGAGAAGAAGGCCACCGGTCTCCCCTCCTGGTTAAGGGTTGCGGCTAGGGCGAAGTCGGATGCATCGCTCTCCACTTGGAAAGGGATAGACTCATCCACCGCGTGCATTGTGGCCTTAGCAATGTCTCCCTTAATGAGGGAGAAGGCTGCGCACGCTTCTGCCGTCAGGGGGAAGGAGGCGGACTTCATGAGGGGTCTGGCTTTGTCCGCATAATTCGGCACCCATTGGGCATAGTAGGCGAAGAGCCCCAGGGTCCTCTTCAGCGCCTTTGGACAGTGGGGGAGGGGAAGCTCCATGAGGGGGCGCATTCTTTCAGGGTCGGGGCCGATGACTCCGTTCTCTACTACGCAGCCGAGGATGGCAAGGCGCGAGGTGTTAAACACACATTTCTCCTTATTGTAGGTGAGGTTCAGCCGTTGGGCCGTATGGAGGAATCTCTCCAGATTAACATCATGGTCCTGCCGGTCGCGGCCGCAGATGGTGACGTTATCTAGATAGGGGAACGTGGCTTGCAGCCCGTTCTGGTCAACCATCCGGTCCATCTCCCTTTGGAAGACCGAAACCCCGTTGGTGACGCCGAAGGGAACCCTAAGGAAGTGGTAGAGGCGGCCATTCGCCTCGAAGGCGGTATACTGGCAGTCCTCAGGGCGGATAGGGAGTTGGTGGTAGGCCGACTTAAGGTCGATGGTAGAGAATATTCGGTACTGTGCAATCTGATTGACCATATCAGATATGCGGGGAAGGGGGTATGCGTCCAGCTGGGTGTACCGGTTTATGGTTTGGCTGTAGTCGATGACTAGGCGGTTTTTATCGCCGGTCTTAACGACTACGACCTGGGCACGCCAGGGGCTGTTGCTCCTCTCGATGATGCCCTCTTTCAGGAGACGCTGCACCTCAGAGCTAATAAAAGCTCTGTCCCCGGCGCTGTACCGCCTGCTCTTGGTAGCGACGGGTTTACAGTCGCGGGTGAGGTTGGCGAACAGGGAGGGGGGCGGAACCCTGAGGGTGGATAGGCCGCAGGTGGTACGCGGTGGGCGGTTTAAAGGCTGTTGGTTGTCAACTGTGAGTGGGGGGAGGGGTCCACCGTATGCCAAAGTGACACTTTGAAGGTGGGATTGGAAATCTAGCCCTAGTAGGACGGCAGCGCAGAGTTGGGGCAGGACGAGAAGTTTAAAATGTTTATACTCCGTGCCCCTAACCGACAGGGTCACAACACAGTATCCACTGATGTCTGTTGAATGCGACCTCGACGCCATCGAGATCCGGTTGCGTGTTGGCTGGACAGTGAGGGAGTAGTGGCTCATCGTGTCTGGATGGATGAAACTCTCCGTGCTTCCGCTGTCGAACAGGCAGGTCGTGGCGTGGCCGTTTACTTTGATGTCCATCATGGACTTGGACAGGTGATGCGGGCGAGCTTGGTCCAGTGTGACGGAGGCTAGTGTATGGCTGAGCGAGCTGCTGTAGTCTGCGGGTGAGGCTGCGGTCGGGTCTGGAGACAAGGTGGCGGTCGAGTGTGGTGAACAAAATGGCGGTGCCCACGGCGTTGCATAAAATGGCGGAGAAGATGGCCACCCCCACAACTCACATGAGGCACTGCCGGTGTCGGTGGCCTTGATCAAAGATGGCCACCCCCACGACTCACACGAGGGGATACTGGCATCTGTGGCCTTGATGAAAGATGGCCGCCCCCACAACTCGCATGAGGCACTGCTGGCATCTGTGGCTTTCCCCCTGCAGGCCTTCGTGAAGTGGCCTTTCTTGTGGCAGTCGGAGCAGGTCGCGTTTCTTGCAGGGCAGCGCGCCCTCGGGTGTTTCGCTTGGCTACAGAAAAAGCAGCCGGCGGCCCGATCACGGGGCTCCGATGTCGCAGTCGGTACCAGGGGTGGCGGTCCCGATCGGGTCCGGGACGCCGACGCTGAGGTAGGTCCCAGAGGCGGTGGTGCGAGGGGTATTGCGGTCGGGGTCGGGCCCGAGTCCCAGGGTCGCGCAGCACAGTACCTGGAATACGCCTCGAGGTCCCGATGGGCCACTTCCAGAGAGCGAGCGAGGGCTGCAGCTGTGTTCAGGTCGAGGTCCTTTGATTCGAGCAGTCTTTGCCGTGAGTAGTCGGACCGAAGGCCTTTCACGAAGGCATCGCGGATATTCTCTTCAGTATTTTCTGCAGCCGTTACAGCTTTAAAGTCACAGTCCCTGCCGAGCGTTTGTAGCGCCCGTAAGAATTCATCTACAGACTCTCCTGGCTGTTGCGGGCGGGATCTTAGGAGATGTCTGGCATACATAGAATTTACCGGGCTCCGGTACTGCTCTTTCAGCAGGTTGAGGGCGGCCTCGTATGTAGTAAGGTCCTGGATGAGTGCAAATACTTTAGGGCTCACTTGGGCGGTCAGAACTCTTAGTTTGGATCTCTGAGGCACGCCGGATTCTCCCAGGTAGGATTCGAAACAGCTCAGCCAGTGTTTGAAGTCAAGGGCTGAGTTTGCTGCCTGTGGGTTTAGATCCAGGTACGGCGGTCGGAGGGCTCGCAGCCAGGCCGGCTGCTGTGGCTGTTGTAGCTGGGCGTCTGACTGGTCGTTTGGCTGCTCCGTTAAAGACATTTCAAAATTTAGCCAATAAAATTGATATACCTATCAATTCATCCAATGAAAAGCGACGAGTTAAGACAGTAACTATAGGTTTTTATTGGCTAAATAACAGAGCCCACCCTCGTGGGTGATCGGATCCAACAAGGAGGAATACCAGCCAGTCGACCACCTTTATACCTGGGCAAGTAGGTGGAGCCATGGGCGGAGTCAGCAGTGGTCAGCCCAGGTATAACAGCGTGACAAGAGGCGACCTCGTGTAGTGATACAACAGTGTAAACAGTGATAACCATAGTGTAACGATATAACAGTGATAACCATAGTGTAACGATAGTGAACGATAAAAGTGGTTTACCACAATCTTTGTTTGTCTCAGTCTTTATGAGCTCCATTTTTGCATCTGCTATGGGCAGTGCACTTGTGATCATGTCCACATAGGCGTTCACTTTGTCATCCATTGTGGTGTTTGCGGGCTCACTTGGGTCTACAGCTCTGGACAACGTGTCTGCTGTATACATCAGCTTACCCGGTGTGTACGCAACATTCAGTGTATAGCGTTGCAGCCTGATCATCATTCTTTGTATTCTAAGCGGACATCTATTTAGTGGCTTTTAGAACAATGCAATCAAGGGCTTATGGTCAGTCTCTACACTGATTGCTTGTCCTGCCACAAACTGGTGAAATCTTTCACAGGCGTATGTGATGTTGAGCAGCTCCTTTTCTATTTGAGCATATCGTGTCTCCGCGTCTGTCATTGAGCGCGATTATGCAATAGGTTGCCAGTAGTCATATTGTTGCAGAAGAACGGCACTGAGCCCACTCTGTGATGCATCTGATGATATCTTGATGGGTCTCGCTGGGTCATAAAACCTCAGAACTGGTTCCTCTGTGAGCAGTTTCTTTAGATCGCTCCATGACTTCTCATGCTCATGATTCCATTCCCATTCTATGTTCTTTTCAGTTAGTCTTCTCAGTGGCGCCATCTTTTCTGAGAGGTTGGATATGAATTTCCCCATGTAGTTGATCATTCCATTAAACCTCTGCACGTCCTTTTTGCATTGTGGCTTTGGCATATTCTCAATGGCGGACACCTTTCTGGGATCTGGTCTGATGCCCTCACTGCTAAGGATATCTCCCACGAATGTCAGTTCTGTCACCCCGAGCTGGCATTTCTCTCCATTCAGCTTCAGGTTTGTTTTCCTTGTTGCTTCCAGCACTTTTTTCAGTCTCTCGTCATGCTCAGTTCTCGTGGTTCCCCATACTATGATGTCATCCATTGATGTATCAACTCCCTCCAGGTGCTCATAGATCATATGGATAGTCTTGTGATACACTTCAGGAGCTGAGGCAATGCCAAATGGTAACCTTAGGAATCTGTATCTGCCAAATGGACTGTTGAACGTGCACAGTCTTGAACTTGCTTCGTCCAGCTTCATCTGCCAAAATCCTGATGATGCATCTAACTTGCTGAAACATTTTGCATTTGCAAACTGTGCCATGATTTCCTCACGTGTAGGAAGCTTGAAGTGCTCTCTCTTTATTGCTCTGTTTAGATCTCTTGGATCCAGGCAAATTCTGAGCTTTCCATTCTTTTTGTCCACTATGACAAGGGAACTCACCCACTCAGTTGGCTCATCTATCTTCTGAATCACGTTCAGGCTTTCCATCCAGTCCAACTCTGCCTTCAGTTGCTTTTGAAGAGCAAACGGAACTTTTCTGCATGGATGTACTTTTATCTACTCTGATCGTGTGTTCTCCTGGAATGCAGCCTAGACCCTTAAATAGGTCGTTGTACTCTTTCATGAGTTCATCATAGACTGTCTCTCCTTCGCTTTCCACAACGAGGACTCTCTTTACCAGGTTCAGTCTCTCACAGGCTTTTAAACCTAGTATGGCTTGCACATCCTTTGGCACCACGATTAATGCTAGCATGTGCTCTCTGTCCTTGTGTGTTACTTTGACAATGCACCTTCCTTTCACTGGTATATCAGTACCTGAGTATCCTGTCACTTTCACTTTTATTCCATGTATCTTTGGTCTGGGTCTAATTTTCTTAAAATCAGTCTCTGATATCACATTAACTTGTGCTCCAGTATCCAATTTAAATGGAATGTGTATGTCATTCACTTTTAGTGTCAACATCCAGTCTCTTTCTTCTTTTTTGTTTTCAGACACAACATCTACATTGAACTCCTCTATGTCGCTTTCATCTACTGTATGGACCTTGCTTTGTTGCACTTGGTTCTTACAGCAACGGGCATAATGGTTGTTTTTGTTGCAACTATTGCATGTTTTACCATATGCTGGACACTTTCTTGGTGGATGCTGTGTACCGCATCGACTACATGTCTTTCGATTGTCCCTTTCATTTCCGTTCGCTGGCCACGCCTCTTTTTTCACATTGGCGCTCGTTTTGTTAAACGGTTTGTATCCGTTCTTTCTCACTGCATCCATGTTGCAGCTATTGTCACTGAACAGCTCCTTTGCCTGCAACTTCACAGTCTCTGTAGCCCTACACAGTGCTATGGCTTTTCCCAGGTCTAGATTTTGCTCTCTTAGCAGTCTTTCCCTTAGACCATTATCTGGAATACCACACACCAGTCTGTCTTTTATCAGCGAGTCTGTCAGTCGCCCAAATTCACACGATTTGCTTCTGTTTCTCAGTTCAGTCACATACTGATCAATAGTCTCACCCGTTTTCTGTACACATGTGAAAAATCTGTGCCTCTCAAACGTCACATTACGTTTAGGTATGCAGTAGGCCTCAAACTGTTCCATTATTTTATCTAGCTTCATTTTGTCTCCATTAGCAGCGAATGTGAAATTATTATACACCTCCAGTGCTTCATCACCCACGACATGTAAGAACAGTGACGATTTCTCTTTATTACTTTTCTCGTCAGCTCCGATTGCTGATAAATACAACCCCACACGTTGTTTGAATCTCCTCCAATTTTCAGCCACATTACCTGTCAATTGAAGCATTGCCGGTGGGTGTAAACCTTCCATTTTTTCACTTCGTTAGCTATTCTCCAATGGTAAGCAACGATGTTCTCTTTTGGCTTGCTAATTTGTGGAGAGCTGATTTAACTTCAGAGTTTTTCTCTTCATCTCTTTCAGTCACTTCTGACACCATGTATTGATTTCTTTGTGGGTTCAATGATGAGACATTTATGAAAGAGAATGGCCTAGAAATTCAGTTGGTTGCGCCAGCAGTTAGCGCCTTAAGAGAAGTGAATTTCGGGCGCTATGCGTGTAGCGCCCGGGCGCAGCGCAGTTTGCGCCTCGCCCCAAATTAAGTTGACCCTTAGCACCGGCGCAAAGTTTAGCGCCCGCCCGGCTGCGCGCGCAGAAAATGACGTCACATCCTCGTGCAACGCCCTTTGCGCGCCCCAATTCCAAACTTCAGTCGGACCGCCCCATTGTGCGGCTGGCAGCCAGAGCGTTTGTAAAATGGAACGCAACACAGCCGACGCGGGCCCCGGGGAGCGCAAATTAAAGGGCACGTACCCTGCAGTATAAAGGGCAGCCATTTTGCAGCAAACACTCTTGTCCAACGGATTTCTGGACACACAAGGAGGAGAGCTAACTGGTTTCGCGCAGCAATAGCTCAGGTATTTTTGGACTCAGGCCAAAGCGCTGCAAGTGCCCTGCTGGAAATTTGACTGTTTGCCAGCATTTGATGGGGGTTGCATGGGGTGCCAACGCGGAGTTTCAGCGCCATGTGCGTAGGGCTCGCAGACGCGGGGTCAGAGGGGCAGCCCTGGCTAGAGGCAGAGGGGGCAACAGGTGTCGGCAACATAGGCCTTACCCAGTCAGGGTATACTGCCAGCAGCGCTCCTACCTCACCATGAGTGGCGTGCGATGTGTAAGAAGGCTGAGATTCCAAAAGGAGGTGGTTGCAGAGATCTGCCACCTGCTTCGCAGAGATCTGCGTCCAAAGCTCAGGTGCAGGACGTCTCTGTCGGTGGAAGTGAAGGTGACGGTGGCATTGAACTTCTATGCCACCGGCTCCTTCCAATCCGCTGCTGGGGACATAGCTAACATATCCCAGTTCGGCGTGCATCGCTGCATCCGCCAGGTGACCGATGCCCTTTTCAGAAGGAGACGCCAATTCATCTCCTTCCCCATGGCCCTGGAGAGCCAGCATCAGCGTGCAGTGGGATTTGCAAGACTCGCGGCCTTCCCCTTGGTGCAGGGCGCCATTGACTGTACGCATGTGGCTTTGCGGGCACCTCTGGAGCATGGCAAGCAGTATCGCAACAGGAAGGGCTACCATTCTCTCAATGTGCAGCTGGTGTGTGACCACAAGCAGCGCATCTTGGCTGTCAATGCCCGCTTTCCAGGCAGCTGCCACGATGCCTTTATCCTGCGGCAGAGTACTGTGCATGACATGTTCGAGGCACAGCCTCCCCCAAGAGGATGGCTGCTCGGGGACAAAGGCTATCCTTTGTGTACCTGGCTCATGACCCCGCTCCGCGCGCCCAGGACCGCTGCTGAAGAGGCATACAACGAGAGCCATCAAAGGAGCAGAAACATAATTGAGCAAACTATTGGGGTCCTCAAGCAGCGGTTCCGCTGCCTTGATCGTTCCGGCGGATCTCTGCAGTATTCGCCGCACCGGGTCTCCCAATTTGTCGTAGTTTGCTGCATGCTACACAACCTGGCTCTCCGCAGGATTCAGGCACTGCCACCTGACATTGGACCACCACCTCAGGAGGAGGAGCAGGAGGAGCAGGAGGAGGAGGAGGAGGAGGAGGAGTACGTTCCCAGGAGGGAGTGACAAGGTCCAAGGGCCGTCCGTCGCCAGCTTATTGAACGTAACTTCTAAGCCCCCTGTCAGGGAATGCCTTGTGGCCATGAAGGAAGATGAATGCAGCCGCTCCGCAAGCCCTCAGCCGGCGAAGGCAACAAAGACTAACAAGAACAACCATGGACACTGTCTGAATAAAGATAAATTTATATTTGACAAAAATGAAACCCCTTCCCACATGAATCCCAAAAACAATCAACGGCCCCCACAAAAAGTGCAACAAACGACTCACTCCCACAACCTGGGGAGGAGTAACTCCACATTTGAACAAACCAGGCCTCAACCTCGGCCTTGACGCAAAAAACATACCCATAAACAAAACAACCATGGCCAAAATAAAGATGTCCACCGCCATATAAAATGAAAGCTGGCCACACCCTCTACTTAGTGGCCCGCGAGGGCGAGACCTTGTCCAGCCTTTTGGCGCCCCTGCCCGGCCTGCTGCTCCTCCGCAAGCTCTGCCCAGTGGCTGCTGCGAGGCTGGGGGAAGGCGCCTGAGGGTCAGATGTCCTTCCGCCAGATGGCCTTGGGGGGCGGCCTACACGGGCTTTGGGCCTCGAGGGGCTGGCTGTTGATTGGCGCACATGTGCCTGCCCACCATCAGCTCCAGCTGCTTGCCGTTGACGCTCCACTGGGGGAGTGGCGGCGACGGATGGCGCAATGTGGGCAAGCTGGCGTATTGGAGGCGCTGGCTGGTGATGTCGCATGCTGGCACTCGCCCGGGCCCGCACTGCAGGATCCACACCAATCAGCCGAAGGGCGGATCGCTGTGCTGCTGCAGCGCGGCGGGTGTCCTGGCGATCCCTGGCTGATGCAGCGCGTGTGGCAGCAGTGAGTGCCCCTGTTGCCCTGGTCTGCGCCCGCATCACATCCGCCACTGACTTGACGGCATCAGCCAGCGACTCCATCGCCGGAGGCATCCGTTTCACTACCTCCATCATCATCCGGCCACTCTCGGCATTTGATGCCCCAAACTCCCGCACACTGGTCGCCAGCGACTCGATGGCCTCAGGCATCCATCCCACCACCTGCATGAGCTCTGTGTGGCGGCGGTCCGAATCCTCGGCCATTTTGTCCAGCTGGCGCGCCTCCTCCGAGGTGAAGGTGGCCGGACTGGAGGCGGGACTCTCCCGCTGGGGAGCAGGGGTCCGAGCTAGGCGACCCTTGCCACGTTGCTGGCGCCGAATGTCCGCAGCAACTGCACTCCCCTCCGATCCTTCCCCCTCTGGGGGGAAGGCCGCGGCCCACCCGCAGCCCTCCTGGGTGGCTGGACGCCACTGGTCCCAGCAGCTGCACTCCCCTCCGAAAGTTGCTCCAGGCTCTCGTCCAGGGAAGACGTGTCCAACACTTCGCCCTCTGCTGCGGGACCTGAGTCCTCCCCTGATGGTCCGGGTTGCTCTTCCTCCTCCTCCTCCTCCTCCTCCTCCTCCTGTTCGGAGGGGCTGTCACTGGCAGCTTCAGGGAGCTCTTCATCACCAGCCGAAAGCAGGAAGGCACAAGAGTAGCTTCAGCGTGAGGAGAGGGCGTCAGCGAGGGAGTCATGACTGGTGGCATTCAGCGCATTGGTGGCACAGTGGCAAAGGAGGTAGCTCAGATGCGCAAGTGCGACGAGAGAGGGCCAAAAGGCGAGGTCCTTACCATTGCCGGGCAGCGGAGGGTCGGCTTCTCCGCACGCTCTGGGCACAATCACCCGGCCTCCCATGAGGCCACTCACGCGCTCCTCCAGGGGAGTGAGCTTCTGGAACTTGGGGCGGCCTCCCCCGGTGATGTCGCGGTGCTTGCGATTATTCGCAAGTTTAGCCTGCAAGAGAAAGGACGGGCTCTAAGTACGGTGTGTAGCCGTGATGTAGTGTGCACTGCCTCCCATGCTGGAATAGCTTGGCCAGAGTGTAGCCCTGATCTAGTGTGCACTGCCTCCCATGGTGGAATAGCTTGGCCAGAGTGTAACCCTGATCTAGTGTGCACTGCCTCCCATGGTGGAATAGCTTGGCCAGTGTGTAAAGTGCAGAATGTGCAATTGATGCTCATGACTGTCCCAAAGCTGCTGGCTGAGGGCTGCCCATTAGGCCTTTCAGGTCCCTTTGCCCATCATGTCAGGTGTACATGCAAGAATGAGGAGGAGAGTGGAAAGGGTACTCACCCTGACAATCCTGGTCAGGTCATTGTATTTCTTCCGACATTGCACCTTGTCCCTGGGGGCATCGCCGTAGGACGACACCCTGGTGGCGATCTCCCTCCAGGCTTTGGTGTAGACGCGGTGGGTGGGATTCCTGCCAGTGTCTGGGAACAAGATCCTGCGCCTCGTCTCCAATGCTGTCAGCATGATATCCAGATCACGCTCTGAGAAGCGCAGGGCACGCTCACGGGCCTTCTCATGCATTGCCATGGCTCCTTGGGCTCAGCAGCAGTGTTGAGGCCTAGTTTGAAAGCTGCAGTGTGCAGGGCGTGGCAGCAGACCAAATCGTCCCTTCCCCCTTTAAGAGCTGGCCGGCGCCACGGGGTCTGCGGTCAATCAAAAAATGACCGCACCCGCGCTGCGCCCCGCCTCGGCGCTATCCCTCTGCACCGCCGGCTTAGCGCCTAAAGATAGTCGTGTAATGCCTCTTTTAGCGCTCCAGCAACCTCTTAGGGCGAAGCGACTGAATTTCGGCGAAGGGGGCGCAACTTTGGGGCGGGCGCTAAAGTCGGGTGGGCGCTAACGTTAGCGCCCCAAAACTGGCAAAACTGAATTTCTAGGCCTATGAGTTTTAATCTAAAGTCTGTTCAACTCTTTTATACAGCTTTTACAGGAGACACGATGCTGTGATGCATCTAGAACGAAACCGAAACTAAAACTAACTGCCTTGCTTCTCTCAGTCACATGCCCTCTGCTGGTCAGGCACAAGCAATCAATACATACAAACATGCTATTAAGGCATCATAATCGAACAGGCAAATACCATCTCTATTTGCTGATATCATTACATCAAGATCTGGCCGACTGCAAGAACACCTGCCCAAAACCGGTTAAATATGCAGTTCGGGCTCCGATGACATCACTGTGGCCCGGTCTACCACTTTAACTTGAGGCCTGAGCGGGTGAGCAGTGCTGGCTTCCTTGGGCACCAAAATTAATAACTGCACAAGTCACCCTTCGCACTGCACTCTGATGAAGGGGGGCATTAACTCAGGATCTTATAATACGTGCCATGATCTCCCCTAACAGCAATTACTCACGTGCAGAAACTTACATAAAATATACAGCAAAGAAACAGGCCATTCGGCCCAACCAGTCCATGCCGGTGTTTATGCTCCACATGAGCCTCCTCCCACACCTCTCCATCTCACCCCATCAGCATATCCGTCTATTCCTTTCTCCCTCGTGTTTATCCAGCTTCCCCTTAAATGTATCTATGCTGTTCGCCTCAACTACTCGATCCACATTCTAACCATCCTCTGTGTAACGATGTTTCTCCTGAAATCCTTATTGGACTTATTAGTGACTATGTTATATTTATGGCCCCTAGTTTTGGATTCCTCCACAAGTGGAAACATCTTCGCTCTGTCTTCCCTGTTGAACCCCAGGAGAGCTGCCCCACTGTGAGGAGCAGACAAAGGAGCCCCCAGGAAGGCCCTCCACTCCAGCCCTGAGAGATGGCACGATTAGTGCAAGCAGCACATTAGTGGGTGCAAACCAAACTGTCGCCATGACATCGCTGTGAAACAGTACACAAGCCTAACACCGTCACTAACATTAACACCATCAGTAAACCAGTCACTAACACGAACACCATCAGTAAACCAGTCACTAACACGAACACCATCAGTAAACCAGTCACTAACACTGACACCATCAGTAAACCAGTCACTAACATTAACACCATCAGTAAACCAGTCATTAACACGAACACCATCAGTAAACCAGTCACTAACATTAACACCATCAGTAAACCAGTCACTAACACGAACACCATCAGTAAACCAGTCACTAACACTGACACCATCAGTAAACCAGTCACTAACATTAACACCATCGGTAAACCAGTCATTAACACGAACACCATCAGTAAACCAGTCACTAACACTAACACCATCAGTAAACCAGTCACTAACATTAACACCATCGGTAAACCAGTCACTAACATTAACACCATCGGTAAACCAGTCACTAACACGAACACCATCAGTAAACCAGTCACTAACACGAACACCATCAGTAAACCAGTCACTAACACGAACACCATCAGTAAACCAGTCACTAACACGAACACCATCAGTAAACCAGTCACTAACACGAACACCATCAGTAAACCAGTCACTAACACGAACACCATCAGTAAACCAGTCACTAACACGAACACCATCAGTAAACCAGTCACTAACACGAACACCATCAGTAAACCAGTCACTAACACTAACACCACCAGTAAACCAGTCACTAACATTAACACCACCAGTAAACCAGTCACTAACATTAACACCACCAGTAAACCAGTCACTAACACGAACACCATCAGTAAACCAGTCACTAACACGAACACCATCAGTAAACCAGTCACTAACACTAACACCACCAGTAAACCAGTCACTAACACTAACACCATCAGTAAACCAGTCACTAACATGAACACCATCAGTAAACCAGTCACTAACATTAACACCACCAGTAAACCAGTCACTAACACTAACACCATCAGTAAACCAGTCACTAACATTAACACCATCAGTAAACCAGTCACTAACACTAACACCATCAGTAAACCAGTCACTTGTGGCAGAGCCACCAGGGGGACTCTGATCTAATGTACATAATTATCTTTAACAAATTATTAGCTACAGAATGAATCTGTATCTTTGTTCATATCATTGCATGTACATAGCGCGGTCCCTTTAAGAATGAGACCAAACGCGATGATGTCATCACGTTGATCACGTGATCCTCCAGCGGTGGGAAAACGTGATGACGTCATGACGTCAGGCTGGGGAGCTGCTCTAGCCAGTCCTTGTGGAGCCAGCAAAGCATACAGACCTGTAATGTAGTTCTCCTGTGTTTTCGTGTTAAACTCTGTTGATTAGTATTGAACATCATTTGTTTGATAGACTGACTCAACCTCAGTCCTTTAGTTAGGAATCTAGCCATTCCTACAGTGGTGACCCCGAATTTTCGTGAACAATTTTCGCGGAAGAAGCGAAGCAAAACAAAACATGGAAGCGAACTCCGTGGCTTTGAAGCTCCCACAGTTTTGGGAAGAACAGGCGGCCTCCTGGTTCGTCCAAGCAGAAGCACAATTCGATCTCCGAAACATCGTTGCGGATCAGACCCGTTACCTTTACGTGGTCTCCGCACTCGACAGCTCCACGGCCTCACAGATCATCAGCCTGCTCGAAAACCCCCCGGTTGACAGCAAGTATAATACTCTTAAAGCGCAGTTAATACAGGTCTTCGGGCTCACGAAGGTGGAGCGTGCCCGCCGGCTACTCGCTTTGCCCGGGCTTGGCGATTCCAAGCCATCTGAGTTAATGAGCCAGATGCTCACGCTCCTCGGCTCAGCACGGTGGCATAGTGGTTAGCACTGTTGCCTCACAGCGACAGGGACCCGGGTTCAAATCCGGCCTCGGGTGACTGTCTGTGTGGAGTTTGCACATTCTCCCCGTGTTTGCGTGGGTTTCCTCCGGGTGCTCCGGTTTCCTCCCACAGTCCAAAGATGTGCGGGTTAGGTTGATTGGCCATGATAAAAATTGACCCTTAGTGTTAGGGGGATTAAATACGTGGGGTTACGGGGTTATGGGGATAGGGCTTGGGTGCGATGGCTGTCGGTGTAGGGACCGGGTGCTAGGGTTTGGATGATCAGCCATGATCTCGTTGAATGGCGGAGCAGGCTCGAAGGACCGAATGGCCTACTCCTGCTCCTATCTTCTATGTTCCTATGTTTCTATGTAACCACAATGTTTCCTCTTTCGGGAGTTATTCCTGAGTCAACTACCCGAGCAGGTTCAGGCTGCCCTCGCCAGATCGGAAGCCACAGATTGCGCAGCACTGGCTGCAGAAGCAGATACGATTTATGCGGTCACGCAGCAATTCTGCGCCACCACGAGGCACCCCTCCCCCGCAAACGCCGCCCCGACGCCTCCATCCCCCCGGCTTGTGTTTTTACCATGCCCGTTTCGGCGCGAAAGCCAGAGGCTGCCGCCCTCCCTGCTGTTTCGCGCCTAAAAAAAACCGACATCAACACCAGCAGCAACTCCAGAAAAGGAGGACTGAGCCTGAGGGACGTTCTGCGACCGCGATGGCGATTGGAAATTCCAGGATGCTCCTCTACATTACAGATTCCCTCTCAGGCCGGCGCTTTTTATGCGACACCGGGGCGCAGTGTAGCATCCTTCCTGCCTCAGCACTCGATATTCAGTTTGGGATGCACGGCCCCTCCCTCATGGCAGCTAATGGCGGGGCCATTCGTTCCTTTGGCAAACGGCGGGTCCAGGTGTGCTTCGGCGGGCAACGGTTTCAGTGGGAATTTATTACAGCCAAGGTTTCGCAAGCCATCCTCGGCGCGGATTTCTTGTGCGCCAACAGCTTCTTGGTGGATGTAAGAAATCGTCGATTGGTCAACGCAGCCACCTTCCACTCCATCCCTTTCTTCCACAGTTCCGCAACGTCGCACACTGTCTCCTGCGCGTTGCCCTTGCCGAACGAGTTCACTCGCCTATTAGGTGAATTCCCTGAGCTGACCAAGCCCACTTTCTCCTCCTCGGCCACTAAGCATGGTGTCGAACACCACATTACTATGACTGGCTCTCCGGTTTACGCGCGAGCTCGGCGCCTGGAACCCGGCAAGCTCACAGTTGCGAAGGCAGAGTTTGCCACGATGGAACGGCTGGGGATTATTCGCCGGTCGACTAGTCCCTGGTCCTCGCCTCTCCACATCGTCCCGAAGCCCGGCCGTGGATGGCAGCCATGCGGGTACTACCAACGCCTTAATGACGCCACTATTCCCGATCGGTACCCGATCCCGCATATACAGGATTTGTCCGCCCATTTGGCGGGAAACTCAATCTTCTCCAAGGTCGAGCTCGTCCGTGGCTACCACCAAGTTCCCGTACACCCGCAGGATGTTCAGAAAATGGCTGTCATCACTCCCTTTGGACTGTTCGAGTTTTTACGGATGCCATTTGGGCTCAAGAACGCCGCACAGGCTTTTCAACGACTAATGGACTCGGTCCTGCGGGATCTTCCCTTTTTATTTGTCAACCTTGACGACATCCTGTTAGCCAGCTCTACCAAAGAGGAACACATCTGCCATCTCTGCACTCTCTTTCGGCGCCTCAGCCAACATGGCCTCATAATCAACCCGGCCAAGTGTCAGTTCGGCCTACAACAGATTGACTTCTTGGGCCACCGCATTACTTCGGAGGGCGCAATTCTGCTGCAGTCAAAGGTCGAAGCAATTACGGCATTCCCAAGGCCACAGTCCACCAAGGCTCTTCAAGAATTCCTGGGCATGGTGAATTTCTACCACCGCTTTGTGCCCAAGGCAGCACGACTCATGCAGCCCCTCTACGAAGCTCTCAAAGGCAAGGCCAGAAAGGATACAATAGCCTGGATGGTCGAAATGGACAACGCTTTCGACAACACAAAAACCGCTCTAGCCAATGCAACTATGTTGGCGCACCCTCTGCCAGGTGCCACCATCGCCCTTACCACCGACGCTTCCGACTATGCCATAGGCGCTGTGCAGGAACAGTGGGTCAACGGGACGTGGCAACCACTGGCATTTTTCAGCCACCAACTCCGGCGCAACGAACACAAATACAGTACTTTCGACCGGGAGTTGCTGGCGCTGTTCCTGGCTATCCGCCATTTCCGTTTTTTGTTAGAAGGACGTCCCTTCACTGCGTTTGTAGATCACAAACCACTGACCTTCGCCATGGCCAAGACCGCCGAACCATGGTCGGCTCAACAGCAGCGACAGCTAACTTTCATTTCAGAATTCACAACAGACGTCCAACACGTAGCTGGCAAGGACAACTTGGTAGCTGATTGCCTTTCTCGAGCGACCGTACGGGCGGTCCAGATGGGCATCGATTATGCCCTCATGGCTACCGATCAGGCATCCGACCCTGAAACACAGGCGTATCGCACCGACACCTCTAGCCTCCAACCGACTGATGTGCAATTCCACGCTGCAGGCACCTCGTTACTCTGCGATGTCTCCATGGGAGATCCCCGCCCGATCGTTCCAGTCGCCTGGCGCCGCAAAGTTTTCGACGCCATACATGGGCTTTCGCATCCTGGCGTCAAGGCATCTCAAAAATTTATGTCGGCTAAGTTCGTCTGGAGAGGAATGCGTAAGGATATCCGCGACTGGGCTAACACCTGCGTCGTCTGTCAAACGTCTAAGGTGCAACGTCACGTTAAGGCCCCATTGGCCACGTTCGCAGTACCAGAACGTCGATTCGACCATGTCAACTGTGGTGTATGTAACCTGTTCCACCTTAAGAGAACTTAAGCCTGTTCCACCTTAAGAGATGTACTACTTTCTCTGGCTGCTGTATACGTAATACCGGGGGTGACCACACCGGTATATAAGCACTGTGTAGTAATATTGTATTCAGTATAGTCCCTACCTCCAACCAGTAAAGACCTGTTGAATTTACTCTTGTAGTCTGTGTAGTAATTATCACTATAACACACAGACTTAACAGTGGCGACGAGTCCGATTCTTACCCTGCGGCAGTTATTTCCACGGCGGCTTCGTCCACAGACAGGACGTCGAAGAGAGGTTTCCACCCTCATCACCCTACTGGAAGACACGTCGAGTGGCAGGCATCGAGAAACCGGAGTGCAGAAGACACCCTGACCTCGAAGCCTCCATCAGCGACTGTCAGCTTTCTTCTTTCTACCTCGGTGGTGGGTAAGCCGGGCAGCGACGCGACAGAAAGTCAACTGCGTTGGCTGTACAGACGGGGCTGGGAAGACGGAGGAATAAGGGCGGTGAGATCGATCGCGACCGGAGATAAGGGCCGGGCCGTTTTCGAGCGAGAGGCGCAGCGCGGGGACATCGATCGCGACCGGAGATAAGGGCCGCATTCGGGCTAAAAGGCGCAGCGTCTGGGGAAACTGAAGGCGCGAGAGCCACGGTGAAGCGGAGACAGCGTCGGGGGACGGTTGAAGACCGCCAAGCGCGGGAAAACCGCCATTTTGTGGGCGGAGGACGACGACAAGAGCGGGAAGCCGCCATCTTGGATAACATAAAAATACAATAAATTGCAACGATGCCTAAACATGGGAACATTAATACCTTTGATAGTGACATCGAAGATTGGGCCATGTATGTAGAACGCATACAAAATTATTGTAAGGCAAATAAAATTCCTGATGCAGATAAAGCACTAACATTATTAAATTTAATGGGTGCGAAGACATACGGGCAATTGAAACACCTGTTATCACCAGATGAACCGGCGGATAAGACGTTCGATGAGATTGTTACTGTCCTGAAAAATCATCTAAACCCCACGCCGCTGATGCTAGCGGAACGATTTAAATTTTACGACAGAAGGCAGCTGCAGAATGAAAGCAATGCTGAATATTTGATGGAATTACGTAAGCTAGCAAAATATTGTCAGTTTGGAACGGGACTGGCAGAGGCACTACGAGATAAATTTGTGTGTGGTTTATTTAAACAGGATACACAAAAGCGACTGCTCGAGGAGAATGAGCTGACGCTTGTGAAGGCGGTCACTATGGCAGCAGCACACAAAGCCGCAGCGAGAGGCACGGCAGTAATGCAGCTACGGTCACCGGAACTCGGTACAAACAAATTGGGTTTGAGTTCTGTCAAATGTTATCGTTGTGGAAAGACAACGCATGATCAGAACCAGTGTTGGTTTAAAAACCAAGAATGCAGAACGTGTGGCAGGCTTGGCCACATAGCTAAAGTATGCCGGTCAGGAAAGAAGACCAGCAACAAAAAGTCACCGCAAGGAAAATACGCAAAGGTACACAAGGTGACAAAGAACAGTTTGACCGAACAGAAGTCAGATTCAGACGCTAGCAGTAATGAACTGGATAGCTTAAGAGTACACAACGTTGGTAAGGGTGCAGATCTCCAGACAATTTGGGTCACTCTTCAGATAGCAGGAGTCCAAGTAAAAATGGAATTGGACACTGGATCGGCATTGACGGTCATGAATAAGAAAGATTACAGAAGGTTATTCCAACATATTCCCCTACAGGATACGGAGATTATATTGAAAACATACACGGGGCAAAGAGTGTACCCCATCGGAAAAATAGAGGTAGAAGTGGTCCACAAGGGCGAAGAAAGCCAAGTAATGGACTTATATGTGCTACCTGAAGGAGGTCCACCACTACTAGGATGGGAGTGGATTAGGAAAATGAATATGGACTGGCACTCCTTGAAGGCACTAACGGTAGATTCCGGGGAAACAGATGTCAAACCTAAACAATTGTCCAGAATATTGGATGATGCTAAAGAGGTGTTCCAGCAGGGACTGGGAACACTGAGAGGAATTACGGCAAACATCAAGATTGATGAACATGCACAACCAAAATTTTTTAAAGCCAGACCGGTACCCTATGCAATACGACCTACTGTTGAAGCGGAACTGGAAGCACTAGAACATTCAGGTGTACTGTCTAAGGTAGATTGGAGTGAGTGGGCTACGCCCATTGTTCCCGTTATGAAACGTCCTGCGAGCAACAAGCCAGGAGATCCAGGGAAGGTTCGCATCTGTGGAGATTTCAAAATCACCATTAATCCGGTGCTTCACACGGTGCAGTATCCGCTTCCACGGATTGAGGATATTTTCGCTTCATTGTCTGGCGGGAAACACTTCACCAAGATAGACCTGGCGCAGGCGTACTTGTAGATGGAGGTTGAGGAAGAGTCACGCCAATACCTCACGATCAACACGCATCGAGGGTTGTACCGGTACAATAGGCTGGTTTTTGGAGTGGCATCGGCTCCAACAATTTGGCAGAGGGCCATGGAGCAGGTATTACAGGGAATTCCAGGCACACAATGTTACCTGGACGATATTCTGATCACAGGTTATGGTGATGAACAACATCTCGCAAACTTGGAACTGGTGCTCAACAGACTGAAAGAGTATGGACTTAGAGTAAATCGGCAGAAATGTGAGTTCTTCCAGAAGCGGATCTCGTACTGTGGCCATGTCATTGACCGGGAGGGGCTTCATAAGTCTCCTGACAAGATTGAGGCAGTTGTAAAGGCTCCCGCTCCGGAGAATGTCTCTAAGTTGAGGTCGTTTCTAGGATTAATTAACTATTACCATAAATTTCTGCCAAATCTATCCACGGTACTGCACCCGTTAAACGCTCTTTTACAGAAAGGGGTACCATGGGAATGGGGCGAAAACTGTAAGAAGGCATTTCGCAAAAGCAAAGAATTGATCACCTCAGAGGAAGTGTTGGCTCACTTCAACCCGACACTGCCTATTCAGTTGGCTTGTGATGCTTCTCCATATGGTATTGGGGCAGTACTCTCACACAAGTTGCCAAATGGCATGGAAAGGCCAGTCGCGTTTGCATCCAGATCATTGACCTCCGCTGAGCGCAACTATGCGCAGATCGATAGGGAGGCTCTTAGCCTTGTATGGGGAGTGAAGAAGTTTAATCATTACCTGCAGGGCCAAAAATTCACACTTCTGACAGACCATCAACCGTTAGTATCCATTTTTAACCCTAAGAAGGGTGTTTCGGTGATGACAGCGCAGCGTCTCCAGAGATGGTCTCTTTTCCTAGGGGCACATCAATATCAAATAGAATTCAAAGGTACGAAACAGCATGGCAATGCTGATGGGCTGTCGCGCCTGCCACTACCTGAAGAAGAAGACACGACGAAAGTTGACCCTGTTGACTTATTTCATTCGACCATCATCGAGTGTTTACCAGTCACCAATGCAAGTATTGAAAGAGAAACCAGGAACGACCCGACACTGTCCAGAGTCTACGAGGTGACAGTGAAAGGATGGCCAACATGGGGTGATCCTCTGTTACCGGCATTTTCGGCAAGGCGAGACCAGCTGTCCGTCTGCCATGGTACCTTGATGTACGGGACAAGAGTGATTATTCCTCCCAAGTTAAGGGAAAGAGTTTTAAACGAACTGCATGAAGGTCATCTGGGGGGAGTTAAAATGAAAAGTCTTGCTAGGGCTTATGTATGGTGGCCGGGTATTGACCAACAGATTGAGGAGTTAACGAAAAGCTGCGCTGGGTGCCAAAAAGTGCAAAATGCACCTCCGATAGCACCGCTACACCCATGGGAATGGCCTTCAGCCCCATGGCAACGCGTACACATTAACTTTGCTGGTCCATTCATGGACTCCATGTTCCTAATCGCGGTGGACGCATATTCCAAATGGCCAGAAGTCATCAAGATGAATACCACTACTTCAGAAAAGACAATTGCGGTGTTAAGAACAATATTCGCAAGGAACGGATTGCCAGAACAGATCTGTTCGGACAACGGACCACAGTTTGTATCGGAAGAATTCCGACAATTCTTAAAGAAGAATGGAGTAAAACATTATACCTCTGCCCCATATCATCCGGCGACAAACGGGTTGGCTGAAAGATTTGTCCAGACATTCAAAAAGGCAATTAAGGCCATGAACAATGATCAGATTCCGCTGCAACACAAGGTCGACAAGTTCCTGATGTCATATCGAAATGCCGATCATGCAGTGACTAACCAAAGTCCTGCCATGATGTTTTATAACAGGAGGTTGCGGTCCAAGTTGGACTTGTTAAAACCAAATGTGCGGCGGGAAGTGGAAAACAAACAGTTTCAGCATATTAACAACAAGACCACTCGAACTTTCGACGTAGGACAACCAGTGTTGGCAAGGGGCTATGGAAATGAAAAATGGCAGTTCGGAACAATTCGGGCCAGACAAGGACCTCTGATGTACACAGTAGATATTGGTCATAATGTGATAAGGCGTCATGCGGATCAACTGGTAGAGTCGAGAGCAAGGGTCGAACCCATGGTTGTGACAGAGACAACTGTGGAAGACGTTAATGAACCTGAAGCATCTACCTCGGCAGGGAATGTACTTGATGATGATGACACCCAATACATTGGAAACCAAATAGAGGAGGCACCTCAACAACAAGAATCAGAGACTACTGAGAGGCGTTATCCAAGCCGCATCAGAAAGCCTCCTGAGAGACTGAACCTTTGAACTGTTATACCTGAAGTTATATATGTATATATGTTATTATGTTATGTTAAATGGGGATATGACTGTTAAGCTAAAAAGGGAGGATTGTGGTGTATGTAACCTGTTCCACCTTAAGAGAACTTAAGCCTGTTCCACCTTAAGAGATGTACTACTTTCTCTGGCTGCTGTATACGTAATACCGGGGGTGACCACAGCGGTATATAAGCACTGTGTAGTAATATTGTATTCAGTATAGTCCCTACCTCCAACCAGTAAAGACCTGTTGAATTTACTCTTGTAGTCTGTGTAGTAATTATCACTATAACACACAGACTTAACATCAACGTGGACCTCGTCGGGCCGCTTCCACCGTCGCAGGGGTTCACACACATCCTCACCATGGTCGATCGTACTACTAGATGGCCAGAGGCAGTTCCTCTGGCGTCTACTACGTCCGCTGATGTCGCCAGAGCATTCCTCTCCTCATGGGTCGCACGTTTCGGTGTTCCGGCGGACATTTCTTCAGACCGCGGTCCACAGTTCTCTTCCGAGCTCTGGAACGCTGTGGCCCAGGGTCTCGGCACCAAGCTTCACCGCACCACGACCTATCACCCGCAAGCAAACGGTTTGTGCGAACGTTTCCACAGGTCGTTAAAGGCATCGCTGAGGGCCAGCCTCCAAGGCGCCGGATGGGTGGATAAGCTTCCGTGGGTCATGTTGGGTCTCCGCACGGCACCCAAAGAGGACCTGCAATCATCCGCCGCGGAGCTCATGTACGGCCAGCCACTCCGCGTATCGGGAGATTTCCTGCCGCTTCCAACTGAGCCGTGATCCGCAGCCGACCAACTCAGCAGCCACCGGGAATCAGCCAGGGCTTTTGCGCCTATCCCAACTTCGCATCACGGCCTTCCATCTTCACACGTACCAGCGGAGCTAAAGAATGCTGAATTTGTATTCGTTCGTCATGATGCCCATAGCGATCCGCTCAAGGCCCCTTACACAGGCGCTTTTCACGTACTGGAGACAGGCGACAAGAGTTTCTCTGTAGACATCGGTGGTAAACCTGACCACATATCCATTGACCGTCTCAAACCGGCACACCCGGACATCGACCGGCCAGTAGAGACTGCACAGCCACCACGACATGGTCGACCCCCCGCTGCATCCATGCCAGACCGAAGGCTTCCATCCGCCAGCCTGCCCGCTGTTCAACAACGTCCACTCCAAGAATACAGGAGTCGCTCTGACAGGCTTGTCAGACCTCCTAGTCGAAAGACAATTCTGGGGGGGCGCATGTGGTGGAGCCACCAGGGGGACTCTGATCTAATGTACATAATTATCTTTAACAAATTATTAGCTACAGAATGAATCTGTATCTTTGTTCATATCATTGCATGTACATAGCGCGGTCCCTTTAAGAATGAGATCAAACGCGATGACGTCATCACGTTGATCATGTGATCCTCCAGTGGCGGGAAAACGTGATGATGTCATGACGTCAGGCTGGGGAGCCGCCCTAGCCAGTCCTCGTGGAGCCAGCAAAGAGTACAGACCTGTAATGTAGTTCTCCTGTGTTTTCGTTTTAAACTCTGTTGATTAGTATTAAACATTGTTTGTTTGATAGACTGACTCGACCTCAGTCCTTTAGTTAGGAATCTAGCCATTCCTACACACTAACATTAACACCATCAGTAAACCAGTCACTAACATTAACACCATCAGTAAACCAGTCACTAACATTAACAATATCAGTAAACCAGTCATTAACACTTACACCATCAGTAAACCAGTCACTAACATTAACACCATCAGTAAACCAGTCACTAACACGAACACCATCAGTAAACCAGTCATTAACACTTACGCCATCAGTAAACCAGTCACTAACATTAACACCATCAGTAAACCAGTCACTAACACGAACACCATCAGTAAACCAGTCACTAACACGAACACCATCAGTAAACCAGTCACTAACACCATCAGTAAACCAGTCACTAACATTAACACCATTGGTAAACCAGTCATTAACACTTACACCATCAGTAAACCAGTCACTAACATTAACACCATCAGTAAACCAGTCACTAACATGAACACCATCAGTAAACCAGTCACTAACATTAACACCATCGGTAAACCAGTCACTAACACGAACACCATCAGTAAACCAGTCACTAACACTAGCACCATCAGTAAACCAGTCACTAACACAAACACCATCAGTAAACCAGTCATTAACACTTACACCATCAGTAAACCAGTCACTAACATTAACTCCATCAATAAACCAGTCACTAACACTAACACCATCAGTAAACCAGTCATTAACACTTACACCATCAGTAAACCAGTCACTAACATTAACTCCATCAATAAACCAGTCACTAACACTAACACCATCAGTAAACCAGTCACTAACACTAACACCATCAGTAAACCAGTCACTAACATTAACACCATCAGTAAACCAGTTACTAACATTAACACCATCAGTAAACCAGTCACTAACATTAACACCATCAGTAAACCAGTCACTAACACTTATACCATCAGTAAACCAGTCACTAACATTAACACCATCAGTAAACCAGTCACTAACACTAATACAATCACTAACAATGTCCAACACAAGAGTGGCTCGGTAACACCACTACTGACCGAACTGGCCGAGTCCTGAAGGACATAACTGCCAGACTGAGCCTGCGGCAGGTGGTGAGAGAAGCAACACAAGGGAATAACCTACTTGACCTCGTCCTCACCAATCTACCTGTCGCAAATGCATCTGTCCATGCCACCATTAGTACGATGACCACCGCACAGTCATTGTGGAGACCAAGTCCCGTCTTCACACTGAGGACACGCTCCATCGTGTTGTGTGGCACTACCACCGTGCTAAATGGGATAGAGTCAGAACAGATCTAGCAGCTCAAAACTGGGCATCTATGAGGCGCTGTGGGCCATCAGCAACAGCAGAATTGTATTCCACCACAATCTGTAACCTCATTGCCCGGCATATCCTTCACTCTACCATTACCATCAAGCCAGGCAACCAACCCTGGTTCAATAAGGAGTATAGAAGAGCATGCCAGGAGCAGCACCAGGCATACCTAAAAATGAGGTGCCAACCTGGGGAAGCTGCAACACAGGTCTACATGCATGCTACAAAGCGGAAGCAACCTGCAATAGACAGAGCTAAACGATCCCACAATCAACGGATCAGATCAAAGCTCTGCAGTCCTGGCACATCTAGTCGTGAATGGTGGTGAAGAATTAAACAACTAACAGGAGGTGGAGGCTCCATGAATATCCCCATCCTCAATGATGGCAGAGCCCAGCACGTGAGTGCAAAAGACAAGGCTAAAGCGTTTGCAGCCATCTTCAGCCAGAAGTGCTGAGTGGATGATCCATCTTGGCCTCCTCCTGAGGTCTCCATCATCACAGAAGCCAGTCTTCAGCCAATTCAATTCACTCCTCGTGATATCAAGAAATGGCTGAGCGTACTGGATACAGCAAAGGCTCTGGGCCCCGACAACATCCCAGCTATCGTGCTGAAGACTTGTGCTCCAGAACTAGCCGCGCCTCTAGCCAAGCTGTTCCAGTACAGCTACAACACTGGCATCTATCCGACAATGTGGAAAATTGCCCAGGTATGTCCTGTCCACAAAAAGCAGGACAAATCCAACCTGGCCAATTACCGCCCCATCAGTCTTCTCTCAATCATCAGCAGTGATGGAAGGTGCCATCGACAGTGCTATCAAGCAGCATTTACTCACCAATAACCTGCTCACCGATGCCCAGTTTGGGGTCCACCAGGACCACCCGGCTCTCGACCTCATCACAGCCTTGGTCCAAACATGGACAAAGGAGCTAAATTCCAGAGGTGAGGTGAGAGTGGCTGCCCTTGACATCAAGGCAGCATTTGACCGAGTGTGGCATCAAGGAGCCCTAGTAAAGCTGAAGTCAATGGGAATCAGGGGGAAAACTCTCCACTGACTGGAATCATACCTAGCACAAACGAAGATGGTTGTGGTTGTTGGAGCCTAAACATCTCAGCCCCAGGACATCGCTGCAGTAGTTCCTCAGGGCAGTGTCCCAGGCCAAAACATCTTCATAACAACATAAGAATCAGAAGCAAGAGCCTACTCCGCCTTTCAATAAGATCATGGCGGACCTTCATCATCAACTCCACTTTCATGCCCGATCCCCATATCCCTTGATTGGCCTAGAGTCCAAAAATCTATCGATCTCAGCCTTAAATATGCTCAATGATTCAGCATCCACAGCCCTTTGAGGTAGAAAATTCCAAAGATTCACAACCCTCTGAGTGAAGAAATTCCTCCTCATCTGCAGTTGTACAGGGCCTTGGTGAGACCGCACCTTGAGTATTGTGTGCAGTTTTGGTTGCCTTATCTGAGGAAGGATGTTCTTGCCATGGAGGGAGTGCAGCGAATATTTACCAGACTGATACCTGGGATGGCAGGAATGACGTATGATGAGAGATTGGGTTGATTGGGCTTATACTCGCTGGAGTTTAGAAGAATGAGAGGGGATCTCATTGAAACTTATAAAATTTTAACAGGACTAGACAGACTAGATGCAGGAAGGATGTTCCCGATATCGGGGGGAGTCCAGAACAAGGGGTCACAGTCTAAAGATAAGGGGTAAGCCATTTAGGACAGAGATGAGGAGGAATTTCTTCACCCAGATGTAGTGTATGTGCCTTTAAGTCAGAACTACTTTTACAGCTCCTGTATACTGTAGTACCGGCAGTGACCACACCAGTATATAAGCTTTGCGCATGCCTCTGTACCCCCAGTCTAGAGACTACCCTCCTCCAGTAAAGACCTGTTATTTGTTAATGTACAGCATCCGTGTGATTATTTAATAATAGCATATCCACTGAACCACGGATCCAACAGTGGCGACGAGTGTCGATTCGAATCTACCTGCAACATAAAAAAAAAATAGTCGAGGCCAGGAACACGGGCGTCGACCACCAGCAACCGCCCAGCAGTCAGGCAGAGATCCAACTTCGCAGGGGAGGCTGTGGAGAGCCGGGCTTGGTTCCGCAGCCACAACGAGCAGTAAGAGACTGACGACAGGTCCAGCGCAGACCCTTCCCGAGCAATGGCGGCTGGAGCCGACCGACGGCGGAGAGAGAGCCGAGCAGCATCGACGGGGTAAGACAGGTGTGAAGAGCGCAGGGTGCAGCCGGGGGTTGAACACCGAGCGGCGTCGAGGAAAATAAAACAAACCGGAGAGAGAGAGGGTAAGAAACAGCCGGGTTCTAGACTGAGCAGCGTCGAAAAATATAAAAAGAACGCGCAGAGCACAGCCAGTGCTCACGGGCTGAACAGGGTCCACGGGGCGAAGAAAGGGGAGACACCATTGAGCCGCGGAGAAGAAGGAAGAGCGCGGGAGGCGCCATTGAGCTGCGGAGAAGACAGGAGAGCGCGGGTGATGCCATTGAGCTGCGGAGAAGAAGGAAGAGTGCGGGAGACGCCATTTTTAGAAGCCGCAGCGGAGAAGAAGGGCGAGCGCAGGAAGGAAGGAAAGCGCGGGAGACACCATTTTGTGCCAGCAGAGAAGAAGGGGAAGCGCGGGAGGCGCCATTTGTGATAGTTAACGCACACCCAAGGATGCTGAAGAGTGGCAGTATCTCTACGTTCGACAATGAAGTCGAAGATTGGGCGACATATGTGGAACGTATTGAGGTGTACTGCAGGGCGAATGAAGTGCCAGATGCTAATAAAGCACTGGTTCTGTTAAATTCCATGGGTGCAAAAACTTATGGGTTACTGCGAAATCTAATAACCCCAGAGAAGCCGGTAAACAAGAACTTTGAAAGCATAGTAGAAATCCTACAGGACCACTTAAACCCCACACCGCTGCTGATAGCAGAACGATTTAAGTTCCATAAAAGGAACCAACACAAAGACGAAAGCAATGCTGAGTACCTAACGGAACTTCGCAAGCTATCGAAACACTGCCAGTTTGGAGCAGGACTAGCAGACACGTTAAGGGACAAGTTTGTGTGTGGGCTACAAAGTGAAGGAACCCAGAAATGGCTTCTAGCAGAAAAGGACCTTGCGCTGGACAAAGCTTTCAGTATGGCAGTATCACACGAAGCAGCCGCAAGGGGCGCTGCAGAGATACAACGGAGACCGCAAGAATATGGCACCAATGAAATGTCCTATGGAACAGGGAAGTGCTATCGCTGCGGCAGAACAACACATGACCAGAAAGATTGTTGGTTCAAGGACCAAGTGTGCAGACAGTGTGGGAAAGCAGGACACATAGCAAGAGTCTGCAGGTCTGGGAAGAAAACCAACAGTAAGAAATCTCCACAGAAGTACAAAAAGGTACACCAGGTGATGGACAGTGGTTCAGACGAACAGAAAAGTGACACAGACTCCGGAAGCAAGGAGCTGGGTTGTCTGAAACTACATAAGGTAACTGAAATGGAGGATCACCAGACTATCTGGGTTACACTCAAGATAGACGGAGTCCAAGTGGAAATGGAATTGGACACAGGGTCATTTCTAACAGTCATAAATCCAAGAGACTACAAGCGGCTATTTTCACACATACCCTTGAAAGCTACAGAGATTGTCTTGAAGACGTATACGGGGCAAAAAGTCTACCCCAAAGGAAAAATAAGGGTGAAAGTGACATATAAAGGCCAGGAAATACCTAAAATGGATATATATGTATTGCCAAATGGAGGACCACCACTGCTAGGACGTGAATGGATCTGGAAGATACAATTAGACTGGCATTCCATACAGGCACTGCAGGTTGAGGCCAAAAAGGATGACGACGTCACACCTGGACGACTGTCAAAAATGCTAACTGACGCAAAAGAAGTGTTCCAGGAGGGACTAGGAACACTAAAAGGAATAACAGCAATGATTAAAATAGAGGAAAATGCAAGCCCAAAGTTTCTGAAGGCCAGACCAGTGCCTTATGCGATCAGACCAGCTGTTGAAGCAGAGCTGGAAGGGTTGGAACGTTCAGGAGTACTATCCAAAGTGGACTGGAGCGAGTGGGCTACACCCATCATTCCTGTAATGAAGAGGTCGTTGAGTAATACGCCTGGGGAACCAAAGAAGGTCCGCATCTGTGGGGATTTTAAGGTGACAGTGAATCCAGTCCTTCACACAGTGCAATATCTGCTTCCACGAATTGAGGATATTTTCGCCTCGCTATCTGGAGGTAAACGCTTCACCAAAATTGATCTAGCCCAGGCGTACTTGCAAATGGAGGTAGAAGAAGCTTCGAAACATTACCTTACGATCAACACTCATAAAGGTCTCTATCAATACAACCGGCTGGTGTTTGGAGTAGCCTCGACTCCGGCTATCTGACAAAGAGCGATGGATCAGGTCCTGCAAGGGATTCCAGGGACCCAGTGTTATTTGGACGACATCTTGGTCACGGGCGAAAATGACGGTGATCACCTCGCCAACTTGGAGACGGTGCTCACCAGATTAAAGGAGTGTGGGCTATGAGCTAATCGCCACAAGTGCGAGTTTTTCCAGAAACAGATCTCGTATTGTGGCCACGCCATCGATGAAGAGGGGTTACATAAGTCCCCTGACAAGATTGAGGCAGTAGTCAAGGCTCCAGCACCGGAAAATGTGTCTCAACTGAGGTCGTTCCTCGGGCTGGTAAACTATTACCACAAGTTCTTACCAAATTTGTCTACGGTATTACACCCGCTGAACACCCTACTGCAAACAGGGGTACCATGGAAGTGGGATGACGAACGTAGATGAGCTTTCCAGAAGTGTAAAGAATTGATCACATCAAAAGAGGTGTTGGCCCATTTCAACCCAGCACTACCAATTCGTTTGGCATGTGATGCATCACCCTACGGTATTGGAGCGGTGCTGTCGCACAAACTCCCAGACGGGTTGGAGAGGCCAGTAGCCTTTGCGTCTCGGTCACTAACCTCAGCCGAGCGCAACTACGCCCAGACTGACAGGGGGGCCCTCAGCCTAGTATGGGGAGTAAAAAAATTCAACCACTATCTGCATGGGCAGAAGTTCACCTTGCTGACTGACCACCAACCACTTGTCTCCATCTTTAATCCTAAGAAGGGCGTTCCAGTGATGACTGCACAGCGGTTACAAAGATGGTCCCTGTTTCTAGGGGCGAATCAATATGAAATAGAATATAAAGGCACGAAACAGCATGGGAACGCTGATGGGCTATCGCGCCTGCCACTGCCTACTGTGGAGGAAGCACCAGCAGTGGACCCTATCGAGATATTTTATTCGTCAATTATTGAACGATTGCCAGTGACAAATGCAGATATAGAGAAGGAGACCCGCAATGATCCGACGCTGTCACGGGTATATGAATTGATGGTGAGGGGATGGCCAACACATGGCGACTCACTGTTGCCAGCATTCTCATCCAGAAGAGAACAGCTGTCAGTATGCCAGGGGACAGTGATGTGTGGATCCAGAGTGGTGATTCCACCCAAGTTAAGGGAGAGAGTGCTAAATGAGCTACATGAAGGTCATCTGGGGGGAGTGAAAATGAAAAGCCTTGCTAGGGCTTATGTGTGGTGGCTGGGAATCGATCAACAAATCGAAGACCTAACTAAGAGCTGCTTAGGATGCCAGAAGGTCCAAAATGCACCACCACATGCCCCTCTACACCCATGGGAGTGGCCCTCCTCTCCATGGCAACGGGTGCATATTGATTTTGCTGGTCCATTCATGGACTCAATGTTCTTAATAGCAGTGGATGCTCATTCAAAGTGGCCTGAGGTGATAAAAATGTCTTCAACCACTACAGAGAAAACGATTGCAGTCCTACGGACCATATTTGCCAGAAATGGTTTGCCAGAGCAGATTTGCTCTGATAATGGACCACAGTTTGTGTCCGACGAGTTCCAAAAATTCATGAAAAGGAATGGGGTAAGGCATTACACATCCGCCCCGTATCATCCAGCCACAAATGGATTGGCTGAGAGGTTCGTACAAACCTTTAAGAAGGCGATAAAGGCCATGTGTGATGATGAAATTCCACTACAGCATAAGATGGACAATTTCTTATTAGCCTACCGAAACGCGACACATGCAGTTACCAACCAGACCCCGGCCATGATGTTCTTTAACCGAAGGTTGAGATCTCGTCTGAACTTGCTCAGACCAAATGTGCGAAGAAATGTTGAGGACAAACAATTCCAGCACATCAATGAGAAGCCGACCAGGAGCTTCAATGTAGGGCAACCAGTCTTGGCCCGTGACTATCGAACAGAGAAGTGGCAACCCGGAACGATATGTACAAGGCAGGGGCCATTAATGTACACAGTGGATGTCGGGGAGAACATTGTGAGACGCCACGTCGATCAGATCTTAGCATCACAGGAACGCGTCAACCCCATGTCTCGAGTACCTGGGGATGAACCCGACATACCGGTAGCATCTACTTCAGACCCAGTAGCAGTGGAACCCGATGAACTACCCGATGAAAAGGGGTCAGAGTCGCCTCTGCACCAAGAACAAGAACCTGTGGAGAGGCGCTATCCCGAAAGGGTCAGGAAGCCGCCCCAAAGACTGAATCTATAAATGGACTTTTGTTGTTTAATGTACATGTTGAAATGTTAATTGTTATTTGAATATTAGGGGTATTACTAATCTAAAAGGGGAGGAATTGTAGTGTATGTGCCTTTAAGTCAGAACTACTTTTACAGCTCCTGTATACTGTAGTACTGTGGTAAACCACTTTTATCGTTCACTATCGTTACACTATGGTTATCACTGTTTATATCGTTACACTATGGTTATCACTGTTTACACTGTTGTATCACTACACAAGGTCACCTCTAGTCACGCTGTTATACCTGGGCTGACCACAGCTGACTCCGCCCATGACTCCGCCTGCTTGCCCAGGTATAAAGGTGGTCGACTGGCTGGTATTCCTCCTTGTTGGACCCGATCACCCATGAGGGTGGGCTCTGTTATTTAGCCAATAAAAACCTATAGTTACTATCTTAACTCGTCGCTTTTCATTGGATGAATTGATAGGTATATCAATTTTATTGGCTAAATTTTGAAATGAGTGGATCGGAGCAGCCAAACGACCAGCCAAACGGCCAGCTACAACAGCCACAGCAGCCGCCCTGGCTGCGAGCCCTCCGACCGCCGTACCTGGATCTAAACCCACAGGCAGCGAACTCAGCCCTCGACTTCAAACACTGGCTGAGCTGTTTCGAATCCTACCTGGGAGAATCCGGCGTGCCTCCGGGATCCAAACTAAGAGTTCTGACCGCCCAAGTGAGCCCTAAAGTATTTGCACTCATCCAGGACCTTACTACATACGAGGACGCCCTCAACCTGCTGAAAGAGCAGTACCGGAGCCCGGTAAACTCTATGTATGCCAGACATCTCCTAAGATCCCGCTCGCAACAGCCAGGAGAGTCTGTAGATGAATTTTTACGGGCGCTACAAACACTCGGCAGGGACTGTGACTTTAAAGCTGTAACGGCTGCAGAAAATACTGAAGGGAATATCCGCGATGCCTTCGTGAAAGGCCTTCGGTCCGACTACTCACGGCAAAGACTGCTCGAATCAAAGGACCTCGACCTGAATACAACTGCAGCCCTCGCTCGCTCTCTGGAAGTGGCCCATCGGGACCTCGAGGCGTATTCCAGGTACTGTGCTGCGCGACCCTGGGACTCCGGCCCGACCCCGGCCGCAATACCCCTCGTACCGCCGCCTCTGGGACCTACCTCAGCGTCGGCATCCCAGAACCGATCGGGACCGCCACCCCCGGTACCGGCTGCAACATCGGAGCCCCGCGATCGGGCCGCCGGCTGCTTCTTCTGTGGCCAGGCGAAACACCCGAGGACGCGCTGCCCTGCAAGAAACGCGACTTGCTCCGATTGCCACAAGAAAGGCCACTTCGCTAAGGCCTGCAGGGGGAGAGCCACAGACGCCAGCAGTGCCTCATGCGAGTTGTGGGGGCGGCCATCTTTCATCAAGGCCACAGATGCCAGTATCCTCTCGTGTGAGTCATGGGGGCGGCCATCTTTGATCAAGGCCACCGACGCCAGCAGTGCCTCATGTGAGTTGTGGGGGCGGCCATCTCCTCCACCATTTTATTCAACCTCATGGGCGCCGCCATTTTGTCCACCACACTCGACCGCCACCTTGTCTCCAGACCCGACCACCGCCTCACCCGCAGACTACAGCAGCTCGCTCAGCCATACACTAGCCTCCGTCACACTGGACCAAGCTCACCCGCATCACCTGTCCAAGTCCATGATGGACATCAAAGTAAACGGCCACGCCACGACCTGCCTGTTCGACAGCGGAAGCACGGAGAGTTTCATCCATCCAGACACGGTGAGCCACTACTCCCTCACTGTCCGGCCAACGCGCAACCGGATCTCGATGGCGTCGAGGTCCCATTCTACAGACATCAGCGGCTACTGTGTTGTGACCCTGTCGGTTAGGGGCACGGAGTATAAAAATTTTAAACTCCTCGTCCTGCCCCAGCTCTGCGCTGCCGTCCTACTAGTGCTGGACTTCCAATCCCACCTTCAAAGTGTCACTTTGGCATACGGTGGACCCCTCCCCCCACTCACAGTCGACAACCAGCAGCCTTTAAACCGCCCACCGCATACCACCTGCGGCCTATCCACCCTCAAGGTCCCGCCCCCCTCCCTGTTCGCTAACCTCACCCACGACTGTAAACCCGTCGTCACCAAGAGCAGGCGGTACAGCGCTGGGGACAGAGCTTTTATTAGCTCTGAGGTGCAGCGTCTCCTGAAGGAGGGCATCATCGAGAGGAGCAACAGCCCCTGGCGTGCCCAGGTCGTAGTCGTTAAGACCGGCAATATAAACCGCCTGGTCATCGACTACAGCCAAACCATAAACCGGTACACCCAGCTGGACGCATACCCCCTTCCCCGCATATCTGATATGGTCAATCAGATTGCACAGTACTGGGTATTCTCCACCATCGACCTTAAGTCGGCCTATCACCAACTCCCTATCCACCCTGAGGACCGCCAGTATACCGCCTTCGAGGCGAATGGCCGCCTCTACCACTTCCTTAAGGTTCCCTTCGGCGTCACCAATGGGGTTTCGGTCTTCCAAAGGGAGATGGACCGGATGGTTGACCAGAACGGGCTGCAGGCCACGTTCCCTTATCTAGATAACATCACCATCTGCGGCCGCGACCGGCAGGACCACGATGTTAATCTGGAGAAATTCCTCCGTACGGCCGAACGGCTGAACCTCACTTACAATAAGGAGAAATGTGTGTTTAACACCTCGCGTCTCGCCATCCTCAGCTGCGTAGTAGAGGACGGACTCATCGGCCCCGACCCCGAAAGAATGCGCCCCCTCATGGAGCTACCCCTCCCCCACTGTCCAAAGGCGCTGAAGAGAACCCTGGGGCTCTTCGCCTACTATGCCCAACGGGTGCCGAATTATGCGGACAAAGCCAGACCCCTCATGAAGTCCACCTCCTTCCCCCTGACGGCAGAAGCGTGCGCAGCCTTCTCCCTCATAAAGGGAGACATTGCTAAGGCCACGATGCACGCGGTGGATGAGTCTATCCCTTTCCAAGTGGGGAGCGATGCATCCGACTTCGCCCTAGCAGCAACCCTTAACCAGGCGGGGAGACCTGTGGCCTTCTTCTCAAGGACCCTCCAGGGCCCTGAGATCCGACACTCTTCGGTCGAGAAGGAGGCCCAGGCGATCATGGAGGCAGTACGACGCTGGAGGCATTACCTGGCAGCCAAACGATTTACCCTCCTCACCGACCAGCGTTCGGTCGCTTTTATGTTTAATAACAAGCTGAGGGGCAAAATCAAGAACGACAAGATCTTGAGGTGGAGAATCGAGCTCCCCACCTATGATTATGATATCTTGTACCGGCCTGGTAAACTGAACGAACCCCCAGATGCTCTATCACGAAGTACATGCGCCAACGCGCAAATTGATAGACTGCAGACCCTCCACAATGACCTCTGCCACCCCGGGGTCACCAGACTTTACCACTTCATTAAGGCCCGCAACCTGCCCTACTCCATCGAGGAGGTCAGGACCATGACCAGGAACTGCCAAACCTGCGCCGAATGCAAACCGCATTTCTTTAGGCCGGACAGAGCAAGCCTGATCAAGGCCACCCACCCCTTCGAGCGCTTGAGCATCGATTTTAAGGGGCCCCTCCCGTCCTCTGACCGTAATGTGTACTTCCTCAACATCATTGATGAGTACTCCCGTTTCCCCTTTGCCTTCCCCTGCCCAGACATGACCAGTACCACGGTCATCAAATGCCTGAACGACCTCTTCGCCTTGTTCGGGTTCCCGAACTATATACATAGCGACCAGGGCTCATCCTTCATGAGCGAGGAACTTCGCCAGTTCCTACTAGTGAGAGGCATTGCTGCAAGCAGGACCACCAGCTACAACCCCCGAGGGAACGGCCAGGTGGAAAGAGAGAACGCGACTGTCTGGAAGGCCGTTCTCTTAGCCTTAAAGTCTAAGGGCCTGCCAACCTCTCGCTGGCAGGAAGTCCTCCCGGCAGCGCTGCATTCCATCCGGTCACTGCTTTGCACGGCCATTAACGCCACCCCCCATGAACGAATGTTTGTTTTCCCCAGGAAGTCGACTACGGGAACCTCGCTACCAACATGGCTGACTTCTCCGGGGCCCGTCTTGCTGCGAAAGCATGTGAGGGCCCATAAAACGGACCCCCTGGTCGAGAGGGTGGACCTCCTGCACGCCAACCCCCAGTACGCCTATGTGGCATACCCAGACGGGCGGGAGGACACAGTCTCCTTACGAGACCTTGCACCCTCGGGCACCCCTGAGGCACCACCGTTACCCCCCACCACCCCCCCAAATCCACCCCAGGTAGACGGCATGCCGGAACCCCACGAGCCTTCGCCGACCACGCAGACACCAGCATTAACATCGGATACTGCATCACCGCCGCCGCTGCTGCGCCGATCAGGGAGACTTACGAGGCCTCCGGACAGACTGACATACCCGAACTGGTAGTACACTTTGTTGTGTATGTAATATGTGTGCTACTTTGAACCTATGGACAGGACTGCACTACTTGTTGGGCGTAGTGATACGCAGTACCACTCCTGGCCATAGGGGTATAAATAGTACTGTGGGTACTGATCTCCCCTCAGTTCCCGCCTGTGGGCATGAAGTAAAGACCTACATATAGTCCCTACCTCCAACCAGTAAAGACCTGTTTGAGTTATACGTTTAAGTCTTTGTGTTAATTGTTCAATACAATACACATACTTAACACTGGCGACGAGTCAGGTTCTTACCCTGCGGCAGTTGAAGAGAGGTTTCAAACATCACCACCCCACTAGAAGCGACAGGCTTTAGGACTCTGAAGCCTCTATCAGCGACTGAGCACTGGAGTGCAGCAAACATCCTGACAGCTTCCAGCGACTGACAGAAGTCTTTCTGCAGTTTCCTTGTTCAACCTAGGTGGTGGGGTAAGCCGTGCAGTGTTGGCTGCAAAGACAGGGCTGGGGAAGTTGGAGAAGATAAGGGCGATCGCAATCCCTGATAAGAGCCGCGGTGAAACGCGCGAGCGGGTAAGCCAGAGCCCGGGAGGGAGCGAGCAAGAGCCGCGCGAGCGGGTGAGCCAGAGGCCGGGAGCCGCTTCAAGTGCGAGGCGCAGCGCGGGCCAGCGATCGGGACCAAAGATAAGGGCCGCACTCGGACTGAAAGGCGCGGCGGCTGCAGAAGCTCAAGGTGCGAGAGCCGCGGTGCACAGCGCGGGCTATCGATCGCGGCGAAGATAAGGGCCGCACTCGGGGGCTGAAGGGAGACGGCGTCGGGGGACGGGTGAAGACCGCCAAGCGCGGGAAAACCGCCATTTTGTGGGCGGAGGACGACGGCAAGAGCGGGAAGCCGCCATCTTTGATAACAAGTAAACAAAATAAAATCTGAGAAATTGCAAATCTACAATGCCTAAACACGGGAATATTAGCACCTTTGATAGTGACCTCGAAGATTGGGCCATATATGTTGAAAGAGTAAAAAATTATTGTAAGGCCAATAAAATTCGTGACCAAGATAAAGCTCTAACATTATTAAATTTAATGGGTGCGAAGACATACGGGCAATTGAAACACCTGTTATCACCAGATGAACCGGCGGATAAGACGTTCGATGAGATTGTTACTGTCCTGAAAGATCATCTAAACCCCACGCCGCTGATGCTAGCGGAACGATTTAAATTTTACGACAGAAGGCAGCTACAGCATGAAAGCAATGCTGAATATTTGCTGGAATTGCGTAAATTAGCGAAATATTGCCAGTTTGGAACGGGACTGACAGATGCACTACGAGACAAATTTGTGTGTGGTTTATTTAAACAGGATACACAAAAGCGACTGCTCGAGGAGAATGAGCTGACGCTTGAGAAGGCGGTCACTATGGCAGCAGCACACGAAGCCGCAGCGAGAGGCACGGCAGTAATGCAGCTACGGTCACCGGAGCTCAGTGCACACAAATTGGGTGTGAGTTCTGGCAAATGTTATCGTTGTGGAAAGACAACGCATGATCAGAACCAGTGTTGGTTTAAAAACCAAGAATGTAGAACTTGTGGTAGGCTTGGACATATAGCTAGAGTATGCAGGTCAGGGAAGAAGACCAGCAACAAGAAGTCACCGCAAGGAAAATACGCAAAGGTACACAAGGTGACCGAACAGGAGTCCGATTCAGACGCTAGCAGTAATGAACTGGCTAGCTTAAGCTGTAATGAACTGGCTAGCTTAAGAGTACTCAACGCTGGTAAGGGTGCAGACCTCCAGACAATTTGGGTCACTCTTCAGATAGAAGGAGTCCAAGTAAAACTGGAATTGGACACTGGATCGGCATTGACAGTCATAAATAAGAAAGATTAAGGAAAGTTATTCCAACATATTCCCCTACAGGATACGGGGATTATATTGAAAACATACACGGGGCAAAGAGTGTACCCCATCGGGAAAATAGAGGTTGCAGTGGTCCACAAGGGCGAAGACAGTCAAATAATGGACTTATATGTGATATCTGAAGGAGGTTCTCCACTACTAGGACGGGAGTGGATTAGGAAAATGAATATGGACTGGCATTTCCTACAAACAATAACGAGTGAGAACTCGGTGAAGATAGTCGGCCCAGACTCTGGAACGGATGATGGTAAGCCCAACTCAGGTGCAAAAGACAAAGTTTCAGCACAGAATTCCACTGAGCAACAACAACATAGTTTAACTGTGGATTCTAAGTCTGGCAAGTCTACTGATGTGCCCATTTCTGAGGGACACCGGGCTCGAACTCAACTCCATTTCAAACTACAACAGCAATTAGAACAAATGCTTCGCCGTTGTGAGCAAGAGTTGAATGCAACGAAAGAGTTCTTTGATATAGAGTTGGAGAATCTGGAAAGACAACAGAAGCAGCTGATGGAGAAAATGGAGCAGGAGCACACAAAACGTCTGATGTCAGAGGAGTTAACGGTCAGCCAACTCCTGCATATGCTGAAGGACAGGACTCTGAAATGGGAAAAACTTGAACACGAACTTCAATATTCAAACGAAAGGGGTTCAGAGCTCTCAAAGGTTATTGGAAGAGCTGAGGTGGCAACACAGACTGAGATGACTGCAACAGAGCAGCCCTTGGATGCCAAAAGTACGCTGACTCACGTCAACGTAGAACAACAGACCGCTGAAACAGCTGCTCCGGTAGAGGGATTGAATAGTCCGATCAATCAATCTCCAAAAGAAGTTGAAGTAGTAAAATCTCAAATGAGGTCATTAGTAAACGACTTGCTGAAAGCCCAGAAAAAGCTGGATGAAGAGGTACGCATGAAGAAGTCTCTTCAGGAAAGATGTCTGGACTTGGAACAAAAGCTGGCTAACGCCCAGCTGGGTATGGAGGAAATAGAAGACCCTCTCGCTGGCCTAGATCAGGACGACACCGAATATTACTATGTCCTGTCCTGCCCAACTTGTAACTTCGACTCCCACCATACAGAAATCATGGAGGAGCACCGAAAGTCTACGGAACATCGGGAGAAGGTGGCTCTACTACGGAAAAAGGAGGGAGAGAAGGAGGAACTGCGCATGCAGCTGGCAGCTGACAGTGGAGCCCAGAGAGTCTCCAAGAAGCAGAAAAGGAAAAGTCGAAACAGAAGATGACCCATCTGAACCATTATTACCTCTACCAGATCACACACGTGGTCCCTCCGAACGGAGCCAATTCAGTTCGGAAGTTCAAACTGTTAAATCCATGGAAGGACTATTGAATGAGTCACTCCAGCAACGTGAACCGACTCCACCACAGAGATTGAATCTGTGAACTGTTTTCCGCAGAGACTGAATCTGTGATCTGTTTTGACATGAAGTTATCTATGTATCTATGTTATTCTGTTATGTAAACCTGAAGTTATATATGTATATATGTTATTACGTTATGTTAAATGGGGAGATGACTGTAAAGCTAGGAAGGGAGGAATGTTGTGTATGTAATATGTGTGCTACTTTGAACCTATGGACAGGACTGCACTACTTGTTGGGCGTAGTGATACGCAGTACCACTCCTGGCCATAGGGGTATAAATAGTACTGTGGGTACTGATCTCCCCTCAGTTCCCGCCTGTGGGCATGAAGTAAAGACCTATGTATAGTCCCTACCTCCAACCAGTAAAGACCTGTTTGAGTTATACGTTTAAGTCTTTGTGTTAATTGTTCAATACAATACACATACTTAACACACTTCACCCCGCCGGACTCAAATCTAAACAAGGGGTGAATGTGGTAAACCACTTTTATCGTTCACTATCGTTACACTATGGTTATCACTGTTTATATCGTTACACTATGGTTATCACTGTTTACACTGTTGTATCACTACACAAGGTCACCTCTTGTCACGCTGTTATACCTGGGCTGACCACAGCTGACTCTGCCCATGACTCCGCCTGCTTGCCCAGGTATAAAGGTGGTCGACTGGCTGGTATTCCTCCTTGTTGGACCCGATCACCCATGAGGGTGGGCTCTGTTATTTAGCCAATAAAAACCTATAGTTACTATCTTAACTCGTCGCTTTTCATTGGATGAATTGATAGGTATATCAAGTACCGGCAGTGACCACACCGGTATATAAGCTTTGCGCATGCCTCTGTACCCCCAGTCTAGAGACTACCCTCCTCCAGTAAAGACCTGTTATTTGTTAATGTACAGCATCCGTGTGATTATTTAATAATAGCATATCCACTGAACCACGGATCCAACACCAGAGAGTGGTGAACCTGTGGAATTCTCTACCACAGAAGGCAGTTGAGGCCAATTCATTAAATATATTCAAGAAGGAGTTAGATATATTTCTTAAGGCTAAAGGGATCAAGGGATATGGGGAGAAGGCAGTGACAGGGTACTGAATTTGGATGATCAGCCATGATCTCATTGAATGGCAGGGCAGGCTCGAGGGGCCGAATGGCCTACTCCTGCTCCTATCTTCTCTGTTTCTATGTTTCTATCTCTGTCTTAAATGGCCAACAACTTATCCTGAGACTATGCCCCCTACTTCTAGACACTCCAGCCAGGGGAAACAACCTTTCAGCATTTACCCTGTCAATCCCCCTCAGAATCTATATGTTTCACTGAGATCACCTCTCATTCTTCTAAACTCCAGAGAATATACGCCTAATTCACTCAATCTCTCCTCATAGGACAACCCTCACATCCCAGGAATCAATCTAGCTTCTTCATCAATGACTTTCCCTCCATCATAAGGTCAGATGTGGGGGTGTTCGCTGATGATTCCACAGTGTTCAGTTCCATTCGCAACTCCTCAGATAATGAAGAAGTCTGTGCCAGCATGCAGCAAGACCTGGATGACATTTAGGTTTGAGCTAATAAGTGGCAGGTTACATTCGCGCCACACAAGTGCCAGGCAATGACCATCTCCAACAAGAGAGAGTCTAACCACCGCCCCTTGACATTCAACAGCATTACCATCGCCGAATCCCCCAACATCAACATCCTGGGGGTAACCATTGACTAGAAACTTATCTGGACCAGCCATAAAAATACTGTGGCTACAAGAGCAGGGTAGAGGCTAGGTATTCTGCGGCGAGTGTCTCACCTCCTGACCCCCCAAAGCCTTTCCACAATCTACAAGGCACAAGTCAGGAGTGTGATGGAATACTCTCCGCTTGCCTGGATGAGTGGAGCTCATGAGATGATGCAGGAGGGAGGGCTTTAGATTCCTGAGGCATTGGGACCATTTCTGGGGGAGGTGGGACCTCTACAAGCCGGACGGGTTGCTCCTCAACAGGACCGGAACTAATATCCTTGTGGTGGGGTTTCCTGGTGCTGTTGGGGAGGGTTTAAACTAGCTTGGCAGGGGGATGGGAACCTGAGAGTAGATTCAGAAGGGAGAGAAGCAAAACTGGAAATGGAAGGCAGAAAATTAATAAGTGAGTTTGGAAGGCAGAGGAAACAAAGGCTATAAAATAGACAACAAGGGAGTTTGGCAGTGCTAAATGGTATATATTTCAATGCAAGGAGTCGAGGGAATAAAGCAGATGATCTGAAGGCACAGATAGACACGTGGGAGTATGGTATTATAGCTATTACTGAGACATGGCTGAAAGAAGGGCAGGAATGGTAGCTCAACATTCCTGGTTACAGGGTTTTCAGACGAGATAGAGAGGGGGATAAAAAAGGAGGGGGGTCGCAATATTGATTAAAGGGTCAATTACAGCTGTGAGAAAGGAGGATACCTTAGAAAGATCATCCAACGAGGCCATATGGGTTGAACTGAAAAACAGAAAATGGGCAATCACTACTGGGCGTGTACTATAGACCTCCGAACAGTCAGAGGGGGATCGAAGAGCAAATATGTAGGCACATTTCTGAGACGTGCAAAAATAGGGCAGTAATAATAGGGGATTTAAAATTCCCTAATATTAATTGGGATAAAATTAGTGTGAAAGGTTTAGCGGGAGCAGAATTCTTAAAATGCATTCAGGAGAACTTTTTTAGCCAGTACGTAGCAAGCCCAACCAGAGAGGGGGCGGTTCTGGACCTAGTTTTAGGGAATGAAGCTGGGCAGGTGGAAAGGGGTATCAGTGGGAGAGCATATTGGTGGTAGTGATCATAATTCAGTTAGATTTAGGGTAGTTATGGAAAAGGATAGACCAGGAATAAAAGTTCTCAATTGTGGAAAAGCTAATTTTACTAAGCTGAGATGTGATTTAACCAAAGTGGACATGAGACAGAAACTTGAAGGTAAATCAGTGTCAGAGCAGTGGGAGGCATTCAAGGAGGAGATAGTGAGGGTTCAGAGCAAGTATGTCCCCTTAAAGACAAAGGGTGGGGCTAACAAATCTAGAGCTCCCTGGATGTCAAGGGGCATACAGGGTAGGATAAAGAAAAAAAGGGAAGCTTATGACAGATACCAAGGACTCAATACTGCAGAAAGCCGAGAGGAGTATAGAAAGTGCAGGGGTGAAATCAAAAAGGAAATTAGGAAAGCAAAGAGAGAGCATGAAAAAATATTGGCAAGGAAAATCAAGGAAAACCCAAAGGTATTTTATAAATACATTAAGAGCAAGAGGATAACTAAAGTAAGAGTAAGCCTATTAGGGACCATAAAGGGAACCTGTGTGTGGAGGCGGAAGACATGGATATGGTTCTTAATGAATATTTTGTGTCTGTTTTCACCAAAGAGAGGGACAATGCAGACATTGCAATCAGGGAGGAGGAGTGTGAAATATTAGATGAAGTAAACATAGTGAAAGAGGAAGTATTAAGGGGTTTAGCATCTTTGAAAGTGGATAAAACCCAGAACTGGATGAAATGTATCCCAGACTGTTAAGAGAAGTAAGAGAGGAAATAGCAGAGGCTCTGACCATCATTTTCCAATCCTCTGGCTACAGGTGTGGTGCCAAAGGACTGGAGGACTGCTAACGTGGTGCCGCTGTTTAAAAAGGGAGAAAGGGATAGACCGAGTAATTACAGCCAGTCAGCCTAACCTCGCTGGTGGGAAAATTATTGGAAAAAATTCTGAGGGACAGGATAAACCTTCATTTAGGAAGACGCGGATTAATCAAGGACAGTCAGCATGGATTTGTTAAGGGAAGGTCGTGTCTGACTAACTTGATTGAATTTTTTGAGGAGGTAACAAGGAGGGTCAATGAGGGTGGTGTGTTTGATGTAGTCTATATGGATTTTATCGAGGCTTTTGATAAGGTCCCGCATGGCAGACTGGTCACAAATGTAAAAGCCCATGGGATCCAAGTGGCAAGTTGGATCCAAAATTGGCTCAGAGGCAGGAAACAAAGGGTACTGGTCAAAGGGTGTTTTTGTGACTGAAATGCTGTTTCCAGTGGGGTTCCGCAGGGCTCAGTACTGGGTCCTTTGCTTTTTGTGGTATATATCAATGATTTGGACTTAAATGTAGGAAGTATGATTAAGAAGTTTGCAGATGATACAAAAATTGGCCGTGTGGTTGATAATGAAGAAGAAAGCTGCAGACTGCAGGAAGATATCAATGGACTGGTCAGGTGGGCAGAACGGTGGCAAATGGAATTCAATCTGGAGAAGTGTGAGGTAATGCAATTGGGGAGAGCATAAAAGAGGCGGCGGCGCAGGTAGGCCCCACAGCGGCGGCGGACCTGGTTGGAGCAACGGTGGAGGAGCGAGCATAAAAGAGGCGGCGATGCAGGTAGGCTTACCAATCTCAGAGCGGGAGAGAGAGAAGTAAAAAGTTATCGAAGTGTGACGTCACCAGAAAGCAGGTAAGTGATCGGTTGGTGAGTATTTCTCCCTTTTTTCCAAACTTAAACTTTGTGATTTATAGTTTCTAAGCTCTCTGTGGTGTAGCGGGGACTGCTGTTAAACAAGGGCCCTTAACTATATCATTTAACTGTAGTGTAATTGGTAGTATTGATTTGATTTAATTTAATTTGAATTAATTAAAGGGTAAGTCATGGCAGGAGAGCCCGGCCCCGTAGTGTGCTCCTCCTGCGCTATGTGGGGAATCAGGGACACTTCCTGTGTCCCTGACGATCATGTGTGCAGGAAGTGTATCCAGCTGCAGCTATTGGCAGACCGCATTGCAGCGCTGGAGCTGCGATTGGATACATAATGGAGCATTTGCGATGCTGAGGACGTCGTGGAAAGCATGTTTAGGGAGTTGGTCACACCGCAGGTAAAGGTTGCACAGGCAGAAAGGGAATGGGTGACCACCAGGCAGAGTGGCAGGCAGTGCAGGAATTCCCTGTGGTCATCCCCCTCTCAAACAGATATACCATTTTGGATACTGTTGAAGGGGAGAGCTTATCAGGGGAAAGCAGCAGCAGCCAACTTCCTGGCACCAGGGGTGGTTCTGCTGCACAGGACGGGAGGAAAAAGAGGGATAGAGCTATAGTAATAGGGGATTCTATTGTAAGGGGAACAAATAGGCATTTCTGCAGCCGCAAACAAGACTCCAGGATGGTGTGTTGCCTCCCTGGTGCAAGGGTCAAGGATGTCTCAGAGCGGCTGCAGAACATTTTGGAAGGGGAGGGTGAACAGCCAGTTGTCGTGGTGCATATAGGTACCAATGATATAGGTAAAAAGCGGGATGAGGTCCTAAAAGCTGAATATAGGGAGTTAGGAGGTAAATTAAAAAATAGGACCTCAAAGGTAGTAATCTCAGGATTGCTACCAGTGCCACGTGCTAGTCAGAGTAGAGATAGAAGGATATTTCAGATGAATACGTGGCTAGAGGAATGGTGCAAGGGGGAGGGATTCAAATTCCTGGGACATTGGAACTGGTTCTGGGGGAGGTGGGACCAGTACAAACCGGACGGTTTGCACCTGGGCAGGGCCGGGACTGATGTCCTAGGGGGAGTGTTTGCTAGTGCTCTGGGGGAGGGTTTAAACTAAAATGGCAGGGGGTTGGGAACCTGAGCAGGGAGACAGAGGAAAGGGAAACAAGGAAAAAAGAAAAAGATAGGAAGGAGAAAAACAGAAGTGGCAGTCAGAGAAGTCAAGGGTTTAAATCAAACATGGCCACAGTAAATATTAATTCTAAAAGGTCTAAGAGCATTAAAAAACAAGCCTGAAGGCTTTGTGTCTTAATGCGAGGAGCATTCGTAATACGGTGGATGAATTAGCTGCGCAAATAGAGGTAAACGAATATGATATGATTGGGATTATGGAAACATGGCTCCAGGGTGGCCAAGGCTGGGAACTCAACATCCAGGGGTATTCAATATTCAGGAAAGCTAGGCAAAAAGGAAAAGGAGGTGGGGTAGCATTGCTGGTTAAAGAGGGGATTAACACAATTGTAAGGAAGGATATTAGCTCTGATGATGTGGAGTCTGTATGGGTAGAACTGAGAAATACCAAGGGGCAGAAAACATTAGTGGGAGTGGTATATAAGACCTCCAAACAGTAATGCGGAGGTTGGGGATGGCATTAAAAGGGAAATTAGAGAAACGTGCAATAAGGGCACAGCAGTTATCATGGGTGACTTTAATCTACAAATCGATTGGGCTAACCAAATTAGTAACAATACTGTGGAGGAGGAATTCCTGGAGTGTATACGGGATGGTTTCCTGGACCAATATGTCGAGGAACCAACTAGAGATCAGGCCATCTTGGACTGGGTATTATGTAATGAGAAAGGATTAATTAGCAATCGTTGTGCGAGGTCCCTTGGGCTGGAGCGATCATAATACGATAGAATTCTTCATTAAGATGGAGAGTGAAGTAGTTGACTCAGAGACTAGGGTCCTGAATTTAAATAAAGGAGACTACGATGGTATGAGGTACGAGTTGGGTAGGATTGATTGGGGAATGTCACTTAAAGGGTTGACGGTGGATAGGCAATGGCAAACATTCAAAGATCGCATGGCTGAACTACAGATTTTGTTCATCCCAGTTTGGCATAAAAATAAAACAAAAAGGGTGACTCAACCATGGCTAACAAGGGAAATTAGGGATAGCATAAGATCCAAGGAGAAGACATATAAATTGGCCAGAAAAAGCAGTAAACCTGAGGATTGGGAGCAGTTTAGGATTCAACAAAGGAGGACAAAGGGATTAATTAAGAGGGGGAAAATAGAGTATGAGAGTAAGCTTGCAGGGAACATAAAAACTGACTGTAAAAGCTTTTATAGATATGTGAAGAGAAAAAGATTGGTGAAGTCAAGCGTAAGTCCCTTGCAGTCAGAATCAGGGGAATTTATAATGGGGAACAAAGAAATGGCAGACCAATTAAATACATACTTTGGTTCTGTCTTCGCAAAGGAGGACACAAATAACCTCCCAGAGATGTCGGGGAACATAGGGTCTAATGACAGGGAGGAACTGAAAGAAATCAGTATTTGTAGGGAAATGGTGTTAGGGAAATTGATGGGATTGAAGGCCGATAAATCCCCAGGGCCTGATAATCTACATCCTAGGGTACTTAAGGAAGTGGCCCTAGAAATAGTGGATGCATTGCTGGTCATCTTCCAAAATTCGATAGACTCTGAAACAGTACCTATGGATTGGAGGGTAGTTAATGTTACCCCACTATTCAAAAAAGGTGGTAGAGAGAAAACGGGGAATTACAGACCGGTAAGCCTGACATCAGTAGTGAGGAAAATGCTAGAGTCCATTATAAAAGATGTAATAGCAGAGCACTTGGAAAACAGTGACCGCATCGGACAAAGTCAACATGGATTTACAAAGGGTAAATCGTGCTTGACTAATCTACTGGAATTTTTTGAGGATGTAACTGGTAAAATAGATAAGGGAGAACCAGTGGATGTGGTGTATTTGGACTTTCAAAAGGCGTTCGATACTGGCCACAACTCGGCAGCAGCCTGGGGAATCACTCGATGAATTCCTCCAGAAACTTCGCAGGCTCGACAAAGATTGTAACCTTAAAGCGGTTACAGCTGAACAGTATCAAGAGGAACGAATCCGCGATTCCTTTATCAATGGGATTGCGTCCCCTTTTATACGTCAGCGCCTGCTGGAAAATACGGGCTGCTTATGACCAGGCGTGTTCCCTGGACTTGGCCAAGAAGAATGCAGACACTTATCTCCCACCACGTGCACGGGCAGCGGCTATCACCTTTAATAAGTCTTTCGATAGGTCTCAGGTGGATGCCCCCGCTGATGATGACTCTACTCTAACGGGTGACGACCCTACCCTAGAGGCCTTCACTGATGATGACCCCGCCCTAGCAGCATCCTGGCAATCAGGAAGAAAGTGTTTCTTTTGTGGAGATACGTTCCATTACAGAAAATTTTGCCCGGCTCGTAATGCGACCTGCAATCATTGCAGCAAGAAAGGGCACTTTTCCAAGGTATGCCGGTCATGGGCCTCTGCTAACAAGAAAGGCCGCTCCTCTAAAGTATACCGGTCGAGAGCTCCTGTTAGCTTCACAGCTGCTTTCTATGGAGCTGCTCCTCCCCCAAGAACCTCTGCTAAGGCTACAGCTGCCGAAGGAAAAATTACCCCTCCTCCCATCACAGCTGTTTTTCCACAAAGTTTGTCCCATGCAGTCACGAAGGTTTCAGTAAATGGGCACACTCTAAGCGGGCTAATCGACTCCTGCAGCTCTGACAGCTTCATTAGTAAGCGGGCTGTCAGCAGGTTAAAACTGCGCATTTATCCCTCGGACAGGGAGATTGCAATGGCTCTGACGACTCTGACCACCAATTCTTCTGGCTTCTGTCTTCATCCTCATCCTCAATGGTCACACATATCCCTCCACCCGGCTCGCAGTACTCGAAAACTTATGTAGCGATGTGCTTCTGGGACAGGACTTCCAGAAGCAGCACAAAAGACTCACTTTTGAGTTTGGAGGGTCGAAGCCGGAGCTTACCATTTCTAAGGTGCCATTTTGTGCGCTCTCGGCGGCCTTACTCGGTGAGCCCTCCCTGTTTTCCAATCTCTCCCCCCGCTGTAAACCCATAGCCACCAAATCACGGCGCTTTAGCCAAGATGACCGAGCATTTAGCGAGGCAGAAATCTCTCGCCTTTTAGCTGACGGTATTATCGAGCCATGTTCATCTCCCTGGCGGGCTCAAGTCATCGTTGTGAAAAACCCTTTAAAACAACATAAGAAACGTCTGAGTATTGATTATTCACAGACTATTAATCAATATACTGATCTGGATACCTACCCGCTACCACGCATAGATGACATGGTCAACAACCTTGCCAAATACAAGGTAGTTTCAACCTTCGATTTAAAGAGCGCGTACCATCAGGTACCGCTGAAAAACTGACAAAAAGTATACGGCCTTTGAGGCCAATGGTCGGCTTTATCAGTTTCGTCGCCTTCCATTTGGGGTCACCCAGAGTGACTTCATCCACTTCAGGAGCTCCCTCCCCCTACAAATCTCGGCTATCTTCGTCGGGCACTTGGCATGTTTGCTTATTACGCAAAGTGGATACCTCACTTCTCTGATAAAATACAGCTCCTGCTTCATGCAAAGTTTTTTCCATTGGAAGCAACGGCTATTTCTGCCTTCAACCTCCTCAAACGACAGCTGGAGAAAGCCACGCTTCGCTCCATTGACGAAAACCTTCCTTTTGTGGTCGAATGCAATGCATCGGAGGTGGCGATCTCGGCTACCTTGAATCAAGGTGGTCGACCCGTGGCATTCCTATCCAGAACCTTACAGGGTAGCGAGCTCTATTACCCCCCCGTCGAGAAGGAGGCTACAGCCATCATCGAGGCTGTACGCCAATGGAGTCATTTTCTTGCTCGGCGTCATTTCATGCTCATAACTGACCAGCGCTCCGTGGCCTTCATGTTGGATAACCGGAAGCGCACGAAAGTCAAAAATAATAAAATTCAACTCTGGAGGATGGAGCTGGCCGCCTTTGGATATACGATCCGTTACCGACCCGGCAAACAGAATGTGGCCCCAGATACCTTCACATAGGCATTTTGCTCTTCAATGTCAACGTCGACTCTGGCGGATCTGCATATGGTCTTATGCCATCCTGGCGTTACCCGTATGTTGCACTTTGTGCATTCCAAAAATCTACCATTCTCAACGGAGGACGTAAAGAAAACATGCTCCTCCTGTAGGATTTGTGCAGAATTGAAACCACATTTCTTCCGCCCATCAGATGGCTTACTCATACATGCAATGCAGCCTATGCAGAGGCTCAGCATAGACTTTAAAGGGCCATTGCCTTCGTCGACGCGAAACACCTACCTACTTACGATGGCAGACGAGTATACACGCTTTCACTTTGCCTTCCCCTGTCCTAATATGCTTACCTCTACGGTAATTAAATGCCTCGATCAGGTCTTTTCCCTTTGCGGGACGGCCAATTTTATCCACACGGATCGGGGTCCCTCCTTTATGTCGAGTGAACTTAAAAGTTATCTCTCCCAACGGGGAATCGCCTCGGGTAAGACGACACCATATCACCCAATCGGCAATGGACAGGTTGAACGATACAATGCCATCATCTGGAACGCTGTCCGTCTGGCACTGAGGTCACGCAACCTACCAGACCAGCAGTGGGAAACTGTGCTCCTCGACGTGTTACACTCTATCAGGCCTCTTCTCTCCACATCCACTAATGTCACACCTCATGAGCGATTCTTCAAGTTCCGGCGTCGCTCTACACATGGGACATCTCTACCATCATGGTTGGTGGCTCCAGGCCCTGTGCTACTCCGGAGGTTCGTCCGGTCTGCCACGAACGACTCTCTCGTTGACGAGGTGGAGTTAACTGAGGTAAACCCCACGTAGGCGCTGTGTGGTACCCTGATGGCCGGGAGTCCACCGTCTTGCTCAGAGATCTGGCTCCCTGCCCAACTGGTCACACGGGCCCGAATGATGAAGGATCCCACGACGATGATATCAACACTCCACACCCCTATGAAGATGACGCCCTACCTGAGACATCGAGGGATCTGCCGGCAGTGCTACCGGATCAACTCAGGGAGCCGAACGCTCCCCGTAGGATGGCCACCCGAAACCAGGACACCGGACAATCTCTGGCTATGACCCAGGATGAGGCCAGCTCTGCGTCTGTGGGGACCCGCACCCGGAGTCATGATATTCCCAGTTCTCCACAGGATGATCAAGACGACGCGGACTCTACCGACTTACCGGTATGGGCCAAGCGACCCAGGGACCAGGACACGGTCCGGGGAGACGTGCCTTTCAGTCACAAGCAGAAAGCTAAACGACTACGGCTATTTTTGGTCCGCCTAGTCTGTTAAAGGAAGACTGGACTTCCAAACCTTTTAGGGAGGAAGAATGTCATAAATCGCAACTTCTACAAGAAGTAACTCAGGAAGTACTACTGGACGGCCAGCTGAGGGCGTCGTCCGAGGAGTATAAATACTCGGGCGTGGGCCCAACTTGGCCAGAGACAATCTGGAAACAGGAAGCTAGTGACTACTAACTAGGCCTCTGTTGGAGTCGCTAGATATCAACAGGCTCTGAGACATTTGTTGCAGCAAAGGCAAAACGCGTGTTACTTTATTCACTCTCCATGAGGACTGAGGGTCTCAGCCTCGTTGCAGGGCTATGACGTCATCACGCTACCAACGCATGACGTCATCACGCTACCGACGCTCTTAAAGGGACCCTGCCCCGATAACCCAACCAAGTACTTACATATAACAACATTGCCTATACATTGTGAATTGTGTTATTGTCCCTATGTGGTCTCCGCCACATACGTCCCCCCAGAATTCACTAGCACTGGCAATGTCAGTCGTTGGGGGGGCCGGATCACACGGTCGGAACAGCTCCTCAATTCCGGGGCGGGGACCGGGGGGTTCGTCGGAGGGACCTCGGGCGCTCGGTGGTGGACTAAGGGTGCAGGAACCGGAGGTCGGCCCCGCCTCGGGGGCTGTGCCAACTCAACGGGTCGGTCCAGATCCAGGTAGGCTGGCAAAAGACGGTCCACGGAAATGCAGTCCGGCTTACCGCCGACATCCACTACGAAGGTCTTGTCCCCGGTTTCCAGGACGCGGAATGGTCCATCGTAGGGTGGCTGAAGAGGTCCCCGGTGGGCGTCCTGGCGGACGAAAACGTACTCCGCCGCACGAAGGTCAAGCGGAACATGGGACTGCGGGAGGCCGTGCTGCGACGTGGGCATCGGCGCGAAAACCTTGGCGTTGTCCAGAAGGTCGGACCGCTGACGGGCTGCGGACCAAGGTTCCGTTGCGTTGGGGACGAAATCCCCGGGAACCCACAGCGGCTGTCCGTAGACGAGCTCGGCGGATGAGGACTGGAGGTCCTCCTTGGGGGCAGTCCTGAGTCCCAGCATGACCCACGGGAGTCTGTCGATCCAACTGTCATCCTGGAGGCTGGCCCGGAGCGTGGCCTTCATGGAGCGATGAAACCGTTTGCACAGTCCGTTAGCCTGAGGGTGGTATGCTGTGGTGCGGTGGAGTCTCAACCCGAGGCCTCAGGCGACAGCGTTCCAGAGCTCCGACGTGAACTGGGGCCCCCGGTCGGAGGAAATGTCAGATGGGGCGCCGAACCGGGCGACCCAAGTGCTGATGAACGCCCGAGCCACATCGGCGGACATCGTTGAAGACAGCGGGACGGCTTCCAGCCATCGGGTGGTTCTGTCGACCATTGTGAGGAGGTGGGTGAACCTGCGGGAGGGTGGCAGGGGCCCCACCAGGTCCACGTTAACATGGTCGAACCGCCTCTCGGGCACCGCGAAAGACGTCAACGGGGCCTTAGTATGGCGATGCACTTTCGAGCGTTGGCATACCACGCAGGTGCTGGCCCAGTCATGAACGTCCTTCCTGAGCCCGTGCCAGATGAACTTAGCCGCCACCAGCTTCTGTGACGGCTTCCTGCCCGTGTGGGAAAGATTATGGACGGAGTCGAAAACTTGCTGTCTCCACCCGTCGGGTACGACGGGACGTGGCTGCCCAACGGAGACGTCGCATCGTTGAACGCGATGTTTGCTAGTTGAAGGCCCATGACCGCCGTCCTGTAGGCCTGGACGCCCGGGTCAGAGGCCTGGTCGGCCGCCATGCGGGTGTAGTCGATGCCGAGGTGTACGGCGCTGGCGACGGCTCAGGAGAGACGGTCGGCGACGGGGTTGTCTTTCCCAGCCACATACTGGATGTCCGTTGTAAACTCTGAGATGAAGGCCAGCTGGCATTGCTGATGGGCCGACCACAGCTCGGAAGCTTTGGCCAGGTGCAGGTCAATGGTTTGTGGTCCACGAACGCTGTGAACGGGCGAGCCTCCAGTAGGAAACGGAAGTGTCAGACGGCGATGTAGAGGCCGAGAAGCTCGCGATCGAAGGTGCTGTACTTCCGCTCGTTGGGGCAGAGCTGCCGGCTGAAGAAGGCGAGCGGCTGCCAGGTGCCGTTGACCCACTGTTCGTGGACGGCGCCGACCGCATAGTCCGAGGCGTCGGTGGTGAGAGCGATCGGCGCATCAGGTAACGTTAGCTGTAATGATATCAGCAAATAGTGATGGTATTTGCCTGTTTGATTATTATGCCTTACCAGCATATTTGCCTGTTTGATTATTTATTCCTTACCAGCAGAGGGCATGTGAGAGAGGCAGTTTAGTTTTAGTTTCATTTTGGATGTATCTCTAAGATGGTGTCTCCTGTAATGCTGTTAACTTAGATGAACATACTTTAGATTAAAAGACATTCTCTTTCATGAATGTGTCGTCATTGAACCCACATAGCAATCAATACATGGTGTCAGAAGTGATTGAAAGAGATGAAGAGGAAAAATCTGAAGTTAGCAACTCGACGAGATAGTGAACGGAGTCGTGGCAAGTAAGCTACCCAGCGAAATCAGCTCTTCACATATTAGCAAGCCAAAAGAGAGCATCGTTACGTACCTTTGGAGAATAGCTAACGAAGTGGAAAAATGGAAGGTTTACACCCACCGGCGAAGCTTCAGTTGACAGGTAATGTGGCTGAAAGTTGGAGGAGATTCAAACAACGTTTGGAGTTGTATTTAGCAGCAATCGGAGCTGACAAAAAAAGTGATAAAATGAAAGCGTCAGTGTTCTTACATGTCGTGGGTGATGAAGCGCTGGAGGTGTATAATAACTTCACATTCGCTGCTGATGGAGACAAAATGAAGCTGGATAAAATAATGGAACAGTTTGAGGCCTACTGCATACCTAAACGTAACGTGACGTTTGAGAGGCACAGATTTTTCACATGTGTACAGAAAACGGGAGAGACTATTGATCAGTATGTGACTGAACTGAGAAACAGAAGCAAAACGTGTGAATTTGGGGGACTGACAGACTCGCTGATAAAAGACAGACTGGTGTGTGGTATTCCAGATAATGGTCTAAGGGAAAGAATGCTAAGAGAGCAAAATCTAGACCTGGGAAAAAGCCATAGCACTGTGTAGGGCTACAGAGACTGTGAAGTCGCAGGCAAAAGAGCTGTTCAGTGACAGTAGCTGCAACGTGGCTGCAGTGAGAATGAACGGACACAAACCGTTTAACAAAAAGAGCACCAATGTGAAAAAAGAGGCGTGGCCAGCGAACGAAAATGAAAGGGGCAATCGAAAGTCATGTAGTCGATGCGGTACACAGCATCCACCAAAAAAGTGTCCAGCATATGGTAAAACATGCAATAGTTGCAACAAAAACAACCATTATGCCCGTTGCTGTAAGAACCAAGCGCAACAAAGCAAGGTCCATACAGTAGATGAAAGCAAGATAGAGGAGTTCAATGTGGATGTTGTGTCTGAAAACAAAAAAGAAAAAAGAGACTGGATGTTGACACTAAAAGTGAATGACATACATATTCCATTTAAATTGGATACTGGAGCACAAGTTAATGTGATATCAGAGACTGATTTTAAGAAAATTAGACCCAGACCAAAGATACATGGAATAAAAGTGAAAGTGACAGGATACTCAGGTACTAATATACCAGTGAAAGGAAAATGCATTGTCAAAGTGACACACAAGGACAGAGAGCACACGCTAGCATTAATCGTGGTGCCAAAGGATGTGCAAGCCATTCTAGGTTTAATAGCCTGTGAGAGACTGAACCTGGTAAAGAGAGTCCTCGTTGTGGAAAGTGAAGGAGAGACAGTCTATGATGAACTCATGAAAGAGTACAACGACCTATTTCAGGGTCTAGGCTGCCTTCCAGGAGAACACACGATCAGAGTAGATAAAAGTATGCCAACGGTCATACATCCATGCAGAAAAGTTCCGTTTGCTCTTCAAAAGCAACTGAAGGCAGAGTTGGACAGGACGGAAAGCCTGAACGTGATTCAGAAGATAGATGAGCCAACTGAGTGGGTGAGTTCCCTCGTCGTTGTGCACAAAAAGAATGGAAAGCTCAGAATTTGCCTGGATCCAAGAGATCTAAACAGAGCAATAAAGAGAGAGCACTTCAAGCTTCCTACACATGAGGAAATCATGTCACAGTTTGCAAATGCAAAGTATTTCAGCAAGTTAGATGCATCATCAGGATTTTGGCAGATGAAACTGGACGAGGCAAGTTCAAGACTGTGCACGTTCAACAGTCCATTTGGCAGATACAGATTCCTAAGGTTACCATTTGGCATTGCCTCAGCTCCTGAAGTGTATCACAAAACTATCCATATGATCTATGAGCACCTGGAGGGAGTTGATACATCAATGGATGACATCATAGTATGGGGAACCACGAGAACTGAGCATGATGAGAGACTGAAAAAGTGCTGGAAGCAACAAGGAAAACAAACCTGAAGCTGAATAGAGAGAAATGCCAGCTCGGGGTGACAGAACTGACATTCGTGGGAGATATCCTTAGCAGTGAGGGCATCAGACCAGATCCCAGAAAGGTGTCCGCCATTGAGAATATGCCAAAGCCACAATGCAAAAAAGATGTGCAGAGGTTTAATGGAATGATCAACTACATGGGTAAATTCATATCCAACCTCTCAGAAAAGATGGCGCCACTGAGACGACTAACTGAAAAGAACATAGAATGGGAATGGAATCATGAGCATGAGAAGTCATGGAGCGATCTAAAGAAACTGCTCACAGAGGAACCAGTTCTGAGGTTTTATGACCCAGCGAGACCCATCAAGATATCATCAGATGCATCACAGAGTGGGCTCGGTGCCGTTCTTCTGCAAAAATATGACTACTGGCAACCTATTGCATATGCATCGCGCTCAATGACAGACGCGGAGACGCGATATGCTCAAATAGAAAAGGAGCTGCTCAGCATCACATACGCCTGTGAAAGATTTCACCAGTTTGTGTCAGGACAAGCAATCAGTGTAGAGACTGACCATAAGCCCTTGATTGCATTGTTCCAAAAGCCACTAAATAGCTGTCCGCTTAGAATACAAAGAATGATGATCAGGCTGCAACGCTATACACTGAATGTTGCGTACACCCCGGGTAAGCTGATGTATACAGCAGACACGTTGTCCAGAGCTGTTGACCCAAGAGAGCCCGCAAACACCAAAATGGATGAAAAAGTGAATGCCTACGTGGACATGATCACAAGTGCACTGCCCATAGCAGATGCAAAAATGGAGCTCATAAAGACTGAGACAAACAAAGATGAAACACTGAGACAACTGAGGAAAAGCATCTTGGATGGATGGCCCAACATGAAGCAAGACTGCTCACCTGACATGGCAGAGTACTGGAACTGCAGGGCGGAACTATCAGTGGTTGAAGACATCATCTACAAAGGAAGTAAAATAGTTATCCCAAAGAGCCTGAGAAAAGAGATGCTAAAAAGGATCCATGGAGGACATCTGGGAATCGAAAAGTGTAAGAAAAGAGCACGAGAGGTGATGTACTGGCCACGAATCAACCAAGATGTGACAAATGAGGTGTCAAACTGCACAATATGCCTGAAATATCAAGCAAGCAATCCTGTAGAACCACTAAAGCCACACCCAGCACCAGACAGACCTTACCAGAAGGTAGGCGCTGACCTATTCGTATGTCAAGGGAAGGACTATCTTGTAGTCACAGACTATTACTCCCTGTATCCAGAGGTTTGTAGACTGTACACCACCACTGCAGATGCTGTGATAACATGTATGAAAGCCATATTCTCCAGGCATGGCGTGGCAAGCGAGGTCTTCACAGACAACGGACCCCAGTTTTACAATGCAAGTTTCCGACACTTTGCCAAAGAGTGGGACTTTGTCCACACAATGTCAAGTCCTCACTTTCCACAGTCCAATGGACTAGTGGAAAAATCGGTCCAGACAGTGAAAAGACTGATGTACAAGGCAAAAGACAGTGGAACTGACTTCTACCAGAGCATGCTTGTATACCACACAACGCCGCTCGAGTGTGGTATGTCACCAGCCCAACTCCTTATGGGACGTCTGCTAAGGTCAAACCTACCCATCCCGGAGAACCTCTTGAAAACAAAAGAGGGGGAGAAAGTGAGGAAGTTCAAAGAACAGAAAGAAAAGCAAAAGTACTACTATGACAGAGGAACACAAAACCTACCTGAACTCCACACTGGTGACCAACTAAGGTTCAAAGACAAAACAAACATATGGACTCAGAAGGGAACTGTCCTGAGTGAAGTCCAACCAAGATCAGATGAGGGTGCTGTTCTGAGAAGAAATGGTCGGGATCGTCTCATGGGACCAGCCACAGCAGGTCAAAAGACTGATAGTGTTGAACAACCTGATCACACAGCTGAGAAATCATCATCTGAGGCAACAACTCAGATTCAAGGACAATCAATCAGAAAATCCTCAAGACACGTGAAGCCTCCTGAGAGACTCATTGAGCAAGTTTAAGGACTCTTGTTATAGAAGGAAGTAATGTTATTTTATTCTCTCTTCAAGTTCTAGTGTATTTACATATTTCATGTGAACACACAAAACAAGGTTAAAAAACCTTGATAATGATAATGTAAGTTCATTAAGTGTTACAGTTAAAATGCAGAGTAATACAAAGAAAACATGTTGTTAGATAAAAGTAAAATACTTTTGTTTTAAGAAAGGGAGATGTAATGATATCAGCAAATAGTGATGGTATTTGCCTGTTTGATTATTATGCCTTACCAGCATATTTGCCTGTTTGATTATTTATGCCTTACCAGCAGAGGGCATGTGAGAGAGGCAGTTTAGTTTTAGTTTCATTTTGGATGTATCTCTAAGATGGTGTCTCCTGTAATGCTGTTAACTTAGATGAACATACTTTAGATTAAAAGACATTCTCTTTCATGAATGTGTCGTCATTGAACCCACATAGAAATCAATACATTAGCCAGGGCCCTTTTCGTGTCCATGAAAGAATTGGCCATCTCCTCGGACCAGTCGATGGCGAGCTTGTCGGGCTTGCCTTTGAGGGCCTCATAAAGGGGCCGCATAAGCTGGGCTGCTCGGGGGACGAAGTGATGGTAAAAGTTCACCATGCCCAAAAACTCCTGCAGGGCCTTCACGGTGAGGGGTCGCGGGAAGTCCATCATGGCACTTTCGATGGCAGTGGCACAGCCCCGTCCATCGTGATGCGGTGCCCGAGAAAGTCGATCGAGGACAGCCCGAACTGGCACTTGGCCGGGTTGACGATTAGGCCGTGCTGGCTGAGGCGTTGGAAGAGAGTCCGAAGGTGCGACACATGCTCTGTCCTGGAGGCGCTGGCGATGAGGATGTCATCCAGGTATACAAACAGGAATGTCAGGTCCCGTAACACGGTGTCCATTAGGCGTTGAAAAGCCTGGGCAGCGTTTTTGAGGCCGAATGGCATGCGGAGGAATTCGAACAGCCTGAACGGGGTGATCACCGTGGTTTTCGGGACGTCCTGCGGCCGGACAGTGACCTGGTGGTAACCCCGGATGAGGTCCACTTTCGAGAATACCACTTTCCTGGCCAGGCGGGCGGAAAAGTCCTGGATGTGTGGAATCAGGTAGCGGTCGGGGGTCGTAGCGTCATTGAGGCGCCGGTGATCGCCGCACGGGTGCCACCCGCCGCCTGGTTTCGGAGCGATGTGAAGGGGCGAGGCCCATGGAATGTTCGACCGGCGGATGATGCCGAGGCGCTCCATCATGTCGAACTCGGCTTTAGTGATGGCGAGTTTCCCCGGGTCGAGGCGCCGAGCGCGGGCGTAGATGGGCGGACCGCTGGTCGAGATGTGGTGTTCTACCCCGTGTTTGGTGGCGGCGGACGAGAACGTGGGCTTTGTGAGGTCCGGGAACTCAGCGAGGAGGCGGGAAAACTCGTCGGAGGCCGAGAGTGCGCTGGACAACTTCGTCGTGCTGGACCCGCTGAGGGAACACGGGAGCGAGCTGAAAGTCTCAGTGTTGATGAGACGTCGGTTCTTGACATCCACCAAAAGGCCATTGGCGCAGAGGAAGTCAGCGCCGAGAAGGGGGGTGGACACTTTTGCCGTGACAAAGTCCCAGGTGAACCGCTGCCTGCCAAAACAAAGCGCCACGCTCCGTTTCCCGAAGGTGTGGATGGAACTGCCATTGGCAGCTTCGAGGACGGGGCCGTGGTTCCCCCCTTGCATGTCTATGGTTGACATGAGCAGGACGCTCACCTGGGCACCCGTGTCGCAAAGAAAACGACGTCCGGAGTCGGTGTCCGTAATAAATAACAAACTGCCTGAACGGCCGACAGCCATAGCAGCCGACGAGTGGTCTTTCGTTTGTTTCGACACGGGAAAACTGCACAGGGGCTGGCACTTCCTGGCTTTGGGGCCGAACTGCGTGTGATAGAAGCAGAGGCTTGGGGGCTGCCACCGTTGGGCTGTATCGGTGGGGGCAGTGTGGTGTATGTAACCTGTTCCACCTTAAGAGAACTTAAGCCTGTTCCACCTTAAGAGATGTACTACTTTCTCTGGCTGCTGTATACGTAATACCGGTGGTGACCACCGGTATATAAGTACTGTGTAGTGATATTGCTGTTAGTATAGCCCTGACCTCCAACTAGTAAAGACCTGTTGAAACGTTATTCTTGTAGTCTGTGTCAGTAATTAATCTTAAATACAACTAGAACACACAGACTTAACAGTGGCGACGAGTCCGATTCTTACCCTGCGGCAGTTTATATCCACGGCGGCTTCATCCACAGAACGGGCGTCGAAGAGAGGCATCCACCCTCATCACCCTGCTGGAAGACACATCGCGCGGCAGGCATCGAGAACCCGGAGTGCAGAAGATATCCTGAACTCAAAGCCTCCATCAGCGGCAGTCAGCTATCTTCCTTCTACCTCGGTGGTGGGTAAGCCGGTCAGCGACGCGAGCAGAAAGTCGGCCGCGTTGGCTGTACAGACGGGGAGGGAAGACGGAGGAATAAGGGCGGTGAGATCGATCGCGACCGGAGATAAGGGCCGGGCCGCATTCGGGCCAAAAGGCGCAGCGCGGGGACATCGATCGCGGCTGGTGATAAGGGCCGGGCCGCATTCGGGCCAAAAAAGGCGCAGCGTCTGGGGCGACTGAAGGCGCGAGAGCCGCGGTGAAGGCGAACGCAGCCGGTGCTAATAACCGGGCTGCAAGAAGGGCTGCGAGGCGCGACATCGGGGAAGCGCGAATGCCCGAGGGAGCCGCGGTGAAGCGGAGACAGCTTCGGGGGAGTTACTAACCGCTGGGAAAGGGGAGCAGCAGCGGCACGCCAAACGCCATTGCAGCCAGCGGGTGAAGAAGGCGAGCGCAGGAAAGACCGCCAAGCGCGGGAAACCGCCATTTTGTAGGCGGAGGATGAAGACAAGAGCGGGAAGCCGCCATCTTGGAAAAAGGGAAATCACTAAAAAAAATTGCAACGATGCCTAAACATGGGAACATTAATACCTTTGATAGCGACATCGAAGATTGGGCCACGTATGTAGAACGCATACAAAATTATTGTCAAGCAAATAAAATCCCAGATGATGAGAAAGCACTAACTTTATTAAACTTAATGGGTGCGAAGACATACGGGCAATTGAAACACCTTTTATCACCAGATGAACCGGCGGAGAAGACGTTCGAGGAGATTGTTACTGTCCTGAGAAATCATCTAAACCCCACACCGCTGATGCTAGCGGAACGATTTAAATTTTACAGCAGAAAGCAGCTGAAAGATGAAAGCAATGCTGAATATTTAATGGAATTGCGTAAGCTAGCAAAGTACTGTCAGTTTGGAACGGGACTAACAGATGCACTAAGAGATAAATTTGTGTGTGGATTATTAAAAGAAGATACACAAAAGCAACTGCTCGAGGAGAATGAGCTGACGCTTGAGAAAGCGGTCACTATGGCAGCATCACACGAAGCCGCAGCGAGAGGCACGGCAGTAATGCAGCTACGGTCACCGGAACTCAGTACAAATCAATTGGTTTTGAGTACTGTAAAATGTTATCGTTGTGGAAAGACAACGCACAATCAGAAACAGTGTTGGTTTAAAAACCAAGAATGCAGAATGTGTGGCAGGCTTGGCCACATAGCTAAAGTATGCCGGTCAGGAAAGAAGACCAGCAACAAAAAGTCACCGCAAGGAAAATACATAAAGGTACACAAGGTGACAAAGAACAGTTCGAATGAACAGAAGTCAGATTCAGACGCCAGCAGTAATGAACTGGGTAGCTTAAGAGTACACAACGTTGGTAAGGATGCAGATCTCCAGACAATTTGGGTCACTCTTCAGATAGCAGGAGTCCAAGTAAAGATGGAATTGGACACTGGATTGGCATTGACGGTCATGAATAAGAAAGATTACAAAAGGTTATTCCAACATATTCCCCTACAGGATACGGAGATTATATTGAAAACATACACGGGGCAAAGAGTGTACCCCATCGGAAAGATAGAGGTAAAAGTGGTCCACAAGGGCAAAGAAAGCCAAGTAATGGACTTATATGTGCTACCTGAAGGAGGTCCACCACTACTGGGACGGGAGTGGATTAGGAAAATGAATATGGACTGGCACTCCTTAAAGGCACTAACGGTAGATTCTGGGGAAACAGATGTCAAACCTAAACGATTGTCCAGAATATTGGATGATGCTAAAGAGGTGTTCCAGCAGGGACTGGGAACACTGAGAGGAATTACAGCAAACATCAAGATTGATGAACATGCACACCCAAAATTTTTCAAAGCCAGACCGGTACCCTATGCAATACGACCTGCTGTAGAAGCGGAACTGGAAGCACTAGAACGTTCAGGTGTACTGTCTAAGGTAGATTGGAGTGAGTGGGCTACGCCCATTGTTCCCGTTATGAAACGTCCTTCGAGCAACAAGCCAGGAGAACCAGGGAAGGTTCGCATCTGTGGAGACTTCAAGATCACCGTTAATCCGGTGCTTCACACGGTGCAGTATCCGCTTCCGCGGATTGAGGATATTTTTGCTTCGTTGTCTGGCGGGAAACACTTCACCAAGATAGACCTGGCGCAGGCATACTTGCAGATGGAGGTTGAAGAAGAGTCACGCCAGTACCTCACGATCAACACACATAGAGGTTTGTACCGGTACAATAGGCTGGTTTTTGGAGTGGCATCGGCTCCAGCAATTTGGCAGAGGGCCATGGAGCAGGTATTACAGGGAATTCCAGGCACACAATGTTACCTGGACGATATTCTGATTACAGGAGATGGTGATGAAGAACACCTCGCAAACTTGGAACTGGTGCTCAACAGACTGAAAGAGTATGGACTTCGAGTTAATCGGCAGAAATGTGAGTTCTTCAGAAGCGGATCTCGTACTGTGGTCGTCATTGACCGGGAGGGGCTTCATAAGTCTCCTGACAAGACAGAGGCAGTTGTAAAGGCTCCCGCTCCGGATAATGTCTCTCAGTTGAGGTCGTTTCTAGGATTGATTAACTATTACCATAAGTTTCTACCGAATCTATCCACGGTACTGCACCCGCTGAATGCTCTTTTACAGAAGGGGGTACCATGGGAATGGAGCGAAAACTGTAAGAAGGCATTTCGCAAAAGCAAAGAATTGATCACCTCAGAGGAAGTGTTGGCTCACTTCAACCCGACACTGCCTATTCGGTTGGCTTGTGATGCTTCTCCATATGGTATTGGGGCAGTACTCTCACACAAGTTGCCAAATGGCACGGAAAGGCCAGTCGCGTTTGCATCCAGATCATTGACCTCCGCTGAGCGCAACTATGCGCAGATCGATAGGGAGGCTCTCAGCCTTGTATGGGGAGTGAAGAAGTTTAATCATTACCTGCAGGGCCAAAAATTCACACTTCTGACAGACCATCAGCCGTTGGTATCCATTTTTAACCCTAAGAAGGGTGTTTCGGTGATGACAGCACAGAGACTCCAGAGATGGTCCCTTTTCCTAGGGGCACATCAATATCAAATAGAATTCAAAGGTACAAAGCAGCATGGCAATGCTGATGGGCTGTCGCGCCTGCCACTACCTGAAGAAGAAGAGACGACGAAAGTTGACCCTGTTGAGTTATTTCATTCGACCATCATCGAGTGTTTACCAGTCACCAATGCAAGTATTGAAAGAGAAACCAGGAACGACCCGACACTGTCCCGAGTCTACGAGGTGACAGTGAAGGGATGGCCAACACATGGTGATCCTCTGTTACCGGCATTCTCGGCAAGGCGAGACCAGCTGTCCGTCTGCCATGGTACTTTGATGTACGGGACAAGAGTGATTATTCCTCCCAAGTTAAGGGAAACAGTTCTAAAGGAACTGCATGAAGGTCATCTGGGGGGAGTTAAGATGAAAAGTCTTGCTAGGGCTTATGTATGGTGGCCGGGTATTGACCAACAGATAGAGGAGTTGACGAAAAGCTGCGCTGGGTGCCAAAAAGTGCAAAATGCACCTCCGATCGCACCGCTACACCCATGGGAATGGCCTTCAGCCCCATGGCAACGCGTACATATTGACTTTGCTGGTCCATTCATGGACTCCATGTTCCTAATTGCGGTGGACGCACATTCCAAATGGCCAGAAGTGATCAAGATGAATACCACTACTTCAGAAAAGACAATTGCGGTGTTAAGAACAATATTCGCAAGGAACGGATTGCCAGAACAGATATGTTCGGACAACGGACCACAGTTCGTGTCGGAAGAATTCCAAAAATTCTTAAAGAAGAATGGGGTGAAACATTATACCTCTGCCCCATATCATCCGGCGACAAACGGGTTGGCCGAGAGATTTGTCCAAACATTCAAAAAGGCAATAAAGGCCATGAACGATGATCAGATTCCGCTACAACACAAGGTGGACAATTTCCTAATGGCATATCGAAACGCCGCTCATGCAGTAACTAACCAAAGTCCTGCCATGATGTTTTATAACAGGAGGTTGCGGTCCAGGTTGGACTTGTTAAAACCAAATGTGCGGAGGGAAGTGGAAAACAAACAGTTCCGGCATATTAATAACAAGACCACTCGAAGTTTCGACGTAGGACAACCAGTGTTGGCAAGGGACTATGGAAACGAAAAATGGCAGTCCGGAACAATTCGGGCCAGACAAGGACCTCTGATGTACACAGTAGATATTGGTAACAATGTGATAAGGCGTCATGCGGATCAACTGGTAGAATCGAGAGCAAGGGTCGAACCCATGGTTGCGACAGAGACAACTGTGGAAGACGTTAATGAACCTGAAGCATCTACCTCGGCAGGGAATGTACCTGATGATGACGTCCAATACATAGGAAACCAACTAGAGGAGTCACCTCAGCAACAAGAATCAGAGACCACTGAAAGGCGTTATCCAACCCAAATCAGAAGGCCTCCTGAGAGACTGAACCTTTGAACTGTTTATACCTGAAGTTATATATGTATATATGTTATTATGTTATGTTAAATGGGGATATGACTGTTAAGCTAAAAAGGGAGGATTGTGGTGTATGTAACCTGTTCCACCTTAAGAGAACTTAAGCCTGTTCCACCTTAAGAGATGTACTACTTTCTCTGGCTGCTGCATACGTAATACCGGTGGTGACCACCGGTATATAAGTACTGTGTAGTGATATTGCTGTTAGTATAGCCCTGACCTCCAACTAGTAAAAACCTGTTGAAACGTTATTCTTGTAGTCTGTGTCAGTAATTAATCTTAAATACAACTAGAACACACAGACTTAACAGGCAGGGCTCCACGTGGCCGCGCAGTACTGTTGCCCGGCGGAGAAAAATTTGTTGACTCCTTGGCCAGGTCGCGGAAATCGGTACTGGAAGAGTTGGCAAAAGCCGACCGTACCTGACCTGGCAGCTGTTGAAGGTACAGTTCCTTGAAGAGGAAGCACGGCCTGTGTGTGCCCAGGAGGGCCAGCATGTGGTCCATCAGCTCCGAGGGCTTGGAGTCGCCAAGCCCGGGTAGAGAGAGAAGCCGGCGTGCGCACTCAGCTTCGGTGAGTCCAAAAGTCTCTAAGAGGTGCGTTTTCAGCGTTTTGAATTTGTTGAGCTCCGGGTGGTTCTCGAGCAGGCTCGCGACTCTGGCCACGGCGGAGCTGCTGAGAGCAGAGATGACGTAGTAGTACCTCGTGTCGTCCGCGGTGATGTCCCGGAGTGCAAATTGAGCCTCGGCCTGGGCGAACCAAGCAGCAGCCTGTCGTTCCCAAAACTCGGGCAATTTGATGGAAACGGCGTTCGTCGCCATTTTGGATGAGGTCTCTGGAATCGTCCAAAAGAGCAGCGGGGTCACCAATGTTGGAGTCGCTGGAAATCAACAGGCTCTGAGACTTTTGTTGCAGCAAAGGCAAAACGCGTGTTACTTTATTCACTCTCCATGAGGACTGAGGGTCTCAGCCTCATTGCAGGGCTATGACATCAAACACCATGACTAACAATAACACTAACACTGTCACTAACGCCATCACTAACACTGTCGCTAACACTGTCACTACCAGTAACACAAACCTGACACCAACACAGCCAGTAACACAAAGACAATCTCTAACACAAACTCTAACACAAACTCTAGCACTAACTTGAACACAGACTCTCGAGTCAGAGAGTCATAGAGTCAAAACGTAAGAACAAACTCTAACACAAATTCTAACACAGAGCCAATACAAATGCATCTTCTAACACAAACGAAATTCTATTCCATGGGCAATGAAGAGGAAATGCAGCTATACGGACAGTATCTGTACTTACCACAGTGTCACAGTCTCCCTACCCTGCTCTTTCATGAAGTTGCCAGGAAGCAGTGTTAGGTACAGTTCCCCCGGGAGTGACATCATGACTGGAGTTAGCTGGCTGTGAAGAGTACAGACAATTATTAGACATGCAGGAATTGGCATGATAAAGTGACCTGAACTCTGTCCTGTCAGGGGGTGGGTCAGTGGGTCAGACACTGTCCTGTCAGGGGGTGAGTCAGTGGGTCAGACGCTGTCCTGTCAGGGGGTGGGTGGGTCAGTGGGTCAGACACTGTCCTGTCAGGGGGTGGGTGGGTCAGTGGATCAGACACTGTCCTGTCAGGGGGTGGGTGGGTCAGTGGGTCAGACACTGTCCTGTCAGGGGGTGGGTCAGTGGGTCAGACACTGTCCTGTCAGGGGGAGGGTCAGTGGGTCGGACACTGTCCTGTCAGGGGGTGGGTCAGTGGGTCAGACACTGTCCTGTCAGGGGTGGGTCAGTGGGTCAGACACTGTCCTGTCAGGGGTGGGTCAGTGGGTCGGAAACTGTCCTGTCAGGGGGTGGGTCAGTGGGTCAGACACTGTCCTGTCAGGGGTGGGTCAGTGGGTTGGACACAGTCCGGTCAGGGGGTGGGTCAGTGGGTCGGACACTGTCCTGTCAGGGGGAGGGTCAGTGGGTCAGACACTGTCATGTCAGGGGGTGGGTCAGGGGGTCAGACACGGTCCTGTCAGGGGGTGGGTGGGTCAGTGGGTCAGATACTGTCCTGTCAGGGGGTGTGTCAGTGGGTCAGACACTGTCCTGTCAGGGGGTGGGTGGGTCAGTGGGTCAGATACTGTCCTGTCAGGGGGTGTGTCAGTGGGTCAGACACTGTCCTGTCAGTGGGTGGTTCAGTGGGTCAGATACTGTCCTGTCAGGGGGTGTGTCAGTGGGTCAGACACTGTCCTGTCAGGGGGTGGGTGAGTAGGTCAGACACTGTCCTGTCAGGGGGTGGGTCAGTGGGTCAGACACTGTCCTGTCAGGGGGTGGGTCAGTGGGTCAGACACTGTCCTGTCAGGGGGTCAGTGGGTCAGACACTGTCCTGTCAGGAGGTGGGTCAGTGGGTCAGACACTGTCCTGTCAGGGGGTGGGTCAGTGGTGTATTGATTTCTTTGTGGGTTCAATGACAAGATATTTATGAAAGAGAATGACTTTTAATCTAAAGCTTGTTCAACTCTTTTATACAGCTTTTACAGGAGACACAATGCTTGTGATGCATCTAGAATGAAACTGAAACTAAACCAAACTGCTTGTCTCTCACATGACCTCTGCTGGTCAGGCATAAGTAATCAATACCTGCAAACATGCTGTTAAGGCATCATAATCGAACAGGCAAATAACATCACTATTTGCTGATATCATTACATCTCCCTTTCTTAAAACAAAAGTATTTTACTTTTAACTAACAACATGTTTTCTTTGTATTAATCTGCATTTTAACTGTAACACTTAATGAACTTACATTATCATTATCATGATCAAGGTTTTTTAACCTTGCTTTGTGTGTTCACATGAAATATGTCAATACACTAGAACTTGAAGAAAGAATAAGATAACATTACTTCCTTCTATAACAATAGTCCTTAAATTTGCTCAATGAGTCTCTCAGGAGGCTTCACGTGTCTTGAGGATTATCTGATTGATTGTCCTTGAATCTGAGTTGTTGCCTCAGATGATTGGTTCTCAGCTGTGTGATCAGGTTGTTCAACAGTATCAGTCTCTTGACCTGCTGTGGCTGGTCCCATGAGAAGATCTCAACGATTTCTTCTCAGAACAGCACCCTCATCTGTCTGAATGGTGTATGATCTTGGTTGAACTTCACTCAGGACAGTTCCCTTCTGAGTCCATGTGTTTGTTTTGTCTTTGAACCTTACTTGGTCACCAGTGTGGAGTTCAGGTAGGTTTTGTGTTCCTCTGTCATAGTAGTACTTTTGCTTTTCTTTCTGTTGCTCTTTGAACTTCCTCACTTTCTCCCCCTCTTTCGTTTTCAAGAGGTTCTCCGGGATGGGTAGGTTTGACCTTAGCCGACGTCCCATCAGGAGTTGGGCTGGTGACATACCACACTCGAGCGGCGTTGTGCGGTATACAAGCATGCTCTGGTAGAAGTCAGTTCCACTGTCTTTTGCCTTGTACTTCAGTCTTTTCACTGTGTTTGCGGGCTCTCCTGGGTCAACAGCTCTGGACAACGTGTCTGCTGTATACCTCAGCTTACCCGGTGTGTACGCAACATTCAGTTCATCATAGACTGTCTCTCCTTCGCTTTCCACAACGAGGACTCTCTTTACCAGGTTCAGTCTCTCACAGGCTTTTAAACCTAGTATGGCTTGCACATCCTTTGGCACCACAATTAATGCTAGCGTGTGCTCTCTGTCCTTGTGTGTTACTTTGACAATGCATCTTCCTTTCACTGGTATATCAGTACCTGAGTATCCTGTCACTTTCACTTTTATTCCATGTATCTTTGGTCTGGGTCTAATTTTCTTTAAATCAGTCTCTGATATCACATTAACTTGTGCTTCAGTATCCAATTTAAATGGAATGTGTATGTCATTCACTTTTAGTGTCAACATCCAGTCTCTTTCTTCTTTTTTGTTTTCAGACACAACATCTACATAGAACTCCTCTATGTCGCTTTCATCTACTGCATGGACCTTGCTTTGTTGCATTTGGTTCTTACAGCAACGGGCATAATGGTTGTTTTTGTTGCAACTATTGCATGTTTTACCATATGCTGGACACTTTTTTGGTGGATGCTGTGTACCGCATCGACTACATGTCTTTCGATTGTCCCTTTCATTTTCGTTCGCTGGCCACGCCTCTTTTTTCACATTGGCGCTTTTTGTTAAACGGTTTATGTCCGTTCATTCTCACTGCATCCACGTTGCAGCTATTGTCACTGAACAGCTCCTTTGCCTGCAACTTCACAGTCTCTGTAGCCCTACACAGTGCTATGGCTTTTCCCAGGTCTAGATCTTGCTCTCTTAGCAGTCTTTCCCTTAGACCATTATCTGGAATACCACACACCAGTCTGTCTTTTATCAGCGAGTCTGTCAGTCCCCCAAATTCACACGATTTGCTTCTGTTTCTCAGTTCAGTCACATACTGATCAATAGTCTCACCCGTTTTCTGTACACATGTGAAAAATCTGTGCCTCTCAAACGTCACGTTACGTTTAGGTATGCAGTAGGCCTCAAACTGTTCCATTATTTTATCTAGCTTCATTTTGTCTCCATTAGCAGCGAATGTGAAGTTATTATACACCTCCAGCGCTTCATCACCCACGACATGTAAGAACACTGACGATTTCTTATTATCACTTTTCTCGTCAGCTACGATTGCCGCTAAATACAACTCTACACATTGTTTGAATCTCCTCCAATTTTCAGCCACATTACCTGTCAACTGAAGCGTCGCCGGTGGGAGTAAACCTTCCATTTTTCACTTCGTTAGCTATTCTCTAATGGTAAGTAACGATGTTCTCTTTTGGCTTGCTAATCTGTGGAGAGCTGATTTAACTTCAGATTGTTCCTCTTCATCTCTTTCAATCACTTCTGACACCATGTATTGATTTCTTTGTGGGTTCAATGACGAGAAATTTATGAAAGAGAATGGCCTAGAAATTCAGTCGCGCCACTTCTGGGGTGCTAAAGTCGGGCGGGCGCTAAAGTTAGCGCCCGCCGGAAAGTGTAGGCCACTTTGCCGAAATTCAGTAGATTTGGCCAAGGAGTTTGGGCGAGCACTGAAACTGGCGTTGCACTCCTATCTTTAGGCGCTAAGCCGGCGGTGCGGACTGATAACGCCAAGGCCGGGCGCAGCGCAGGTGCGGTCATGTTTTGATTGACAGCAGACACCCTGACGCCGGCCAGCTCTTAAAGGGGGAAGGGTCGACTTTGTCTGCTGCCACGCCCTGGATAGTGGAGCCCTGCAGCTAGGCCTGAACACTGCTGGTGGACCCAAATAGCGCCTGAAGCCATGCAGAAGGCCCGTGAACGAGCGCAGCGCTTCTCAGAGCATGCTTTGAGGGTGCTGCTTAAGGCTTTTGAAAAGAGAAGAGAGATCTTGTGCCCGGACAGTGGCAAGAAGGCTCCCAGGAGGCAGTACAGGAGAGCCTGGAGGGAAATCGCCCACAGGGTGTCATCCACCAGCGATGTCCCCAGGAGTGCGGACCAATGCCGCAAGAAGTACAACGACCTCACTCGGATGGTCAGGGTGAGTACCCTTTCCAGTGTCCTCCTCATCCTTGCATGTGCACCTCACATTATGGGCAAAGGGACCTCAAAGGCCTAATGGCCATCCCTCCTCCCGCAGCTATGGCACTGGCATGATCATCAATAGCACTTTCTGCACTTTACACACTGGCCAAGCTATTCGACCATGGGAGGCAGTGCACACAACAACAGGGCACCACACTGGCCATGCTATTCGACCATGGGAGGCAGTGCACACAACAACAGGGCACCACACTGGCCATGCTATTCGACCATGGGAGGCAGTGCACACAACAACAGGGCACCACACTGGCCATGCTAATCGACCATGGGAGGCAGTGCAGACAACAACAGGGCAATACACTGTACTTAGAGGCCGTCCTTTCTCTTGCAGGCCAAGCTGGCCAAGAATATGAAGAGCCGGAATGTCACCGGGGGAGGCCGTGGCCAGTTCCAGGAGCTCAGTGACCTGGAGGAGCGCATGGCTCGACTCATGCGTGGCCGGGTGGTTGGCCCCGTTGCTATTGGAGATGCCGACCCTGTGCTGGGCCCCAATGGTAAGGACATGACCGTTTGGACCTCTCTCGTTCCCCTTGTGCTTCAGATCTACATCCTTTGCCACTGTCCGACCAATGCGTATAATGCCACCACTCATGCCTCCCTCGCTGACGCCCTGTCCTCACTCTAAAGCTACTCTTGTGCCTTCCTGCTTTCAGCTGGTGAGGAGGAGGTCCATGAAGCTGAGAGTACCAGTCCCTCGGAAGAGGAGGACGACGAGGACCAAGAGGAAGGCGGCACATCGGGGGAACCCTCATCCGTGCCAGGGGATGGCAATGGAGGGGACACGTCTTGCCTGGAGGAGAGCCAGGGGGAAGTGTTGCAGGGGGGTGCAGCTCCTGGGCCCAGTGGCGTCCAGGCAGGCGGGAAGGGTCGGGCAGCACGGCTGCCTTCTCCCCAGAGGGGGGAAGTGTTGCAGGGAAGGGCAGTTGCTGGGCCCAGTGGCGTCCAGGCACGCGGGAAGGGTCGGGCAGCTCGGCGGCCTTCTCCCCAGATGGAGAGTCCGCCCTCCAGTCCGGAGACGGTCCTCGCCCAGGAGGTGCGCCTCCTTGATGAAATGTCCGCGGCCTCCGAGCGGCGCCACAACGAGTTCATGGGGGTTGTGGGACAGTTGCCTCAGGCCATTGAGTCCCTGGCTCATAGTGTGGCCGCTTTCGGGGACTCACAGGCCAGGGGTGTCGAGCAACTCGCGGCAGCACAGGCCAGGGGTGTCGACCAACTCGCGGCAGCACAGGACGCGAGTCGCGAGTTCATGAGTGGTGCCGTGCAGACACTGGCTGATCTGATGCGGGCACAGAACAGGGCAGTTCGGGCACTCACTTCTGCCACACTCGCTGTGTCACGGAAGCATCGACAGGGCACCCGCCGCCCTGCTGCAGCACAGCGGTCTGGCCTCCACCAGATTGCTGCGCTTGCTGCAGTGCCAGCCCGGCCGAGTGCCAATGTCTCTGGCGACCAGCGAGCGCCTGGCATCAGCCAGCTTGCCCCCATTGCTGCAGCCGCCACTGCCACTCCCCCAGCCAAGGTGCGATGAGCTGCTGCAGAGACTGATGCTGCCCAGCCACAGCTGCAGCAGTCAGCAGCCGGACCCTCCAGGGCCGGACCTCGTCTAGGCCAACCCCCAAGGGCATCTGCCGTTACGCATTGCGGCCCTCAGGAGCCTTCTCCCAGCCTTCCAACACCCACAGGGCCCAGGTTGAGGCGGAGCAACAGGTCGGGCAGGGGCCGGAGAAGCCTGCACAAGGACTCGCCCTCTCGGCACACCAAGTAGAGGGTGTCGGCAACTGTTTTTTTTATATGGGGGTGTTTGTGTTCTGGAGGGGGGGGGCTTATTTTGGAAAGGCCGAAGATGAAGGCCAATTGGATTGACAAGTTTTGTTATTCCTCCCCAGGTTGTGGGAGTGAGATATGTTTTTCACTGTTTTTTGGGGGTCTTGTCTGTTTTTCTGTTTCATGTGGGAAGGGCCCTGAGTTTGTTAAATAAAGCTTTTTATTTATTCAGCTTGTCCAGGTGTCATGTTTCAAGTGGTTGTTGCGTTAACCGGCTGAGGGCTTGCGGAGCGGCTGCATTCAGGTGCGTTCATTGCCACAAGCCATTCCCTGACAGGGGGCCTAGAAGTGTCGTTCAATAAGCCGCCGGCGGACGGCCCTTGGACCTTGTGGCTCCCTTCTGGGCTGGTACTCCTCCTCCTCCTCCTCCTCCTCCTCATGGTCCTCCTGCTCGTCCTCCTGAAGTGGTGGCCCAACGTGAGGTGGCAGTGCCTGAGTCCTGCGGATAGCCAGGTTGTGCAGCATGCAGCAAACGACGACGAACTGGGAGACTCTATCCGGCGAATACTGTAGAGATCCACCGGATCGATCCAGGCAGCGGAACCGTTGCTTCAGGACGCCAATTGTTTGCTCTATGATGTTCCTTGTGGCTTGATGGCTTTCGTTGTATGCCTCCTCCGCAGGGGTCCTGGGCGCGCGGAGCGGGGTCATGAGCCATGTGCACAAAGGATAGCCCTTGTCCCCAATAAGCCATCCCCTTGGTGGAGGCTGTGCCTGGAACATGTCAGCCACAGTAGTCTGGCGCAGGATAAATGCATCGTGGCTGCTTCCTGGAAAGCGGGCATTGACAGCTAGGATGCGCTGCCTGTGGTCACACACCAGCTGTACATTGAGGGAATGGTAGCCCTTCCGGTTGCGGTAATCCTCGGCATTGTCGATAGGTGCCCGCATAGCCACATGCGTGCAGTCAATGGCGCCCTGCACCATGGGGAAGTCGGCGATCCTGGCAAATCCGACTGCACGCTGCTCCTGCCTCTCTAGGGTCATGGGGAAGGAGATGAATTGGTGTCTCCTTGCGAAAAGGGCATCGGTGACCTGCCGGATGCAGCGATGCACGGCGAACTGGGAGATGTTCGCTATGTCCCCAGCAGCGGCTTGGAAGGAGCCGCTTGCATAAAAGTTCAGAGCCACCGTGACCTTCACTTCCACTGACAGAGACGTCCTGCACATCAGCTGTGGATGCAGATCTCTGTGAAGCAGCTGGCAGATCTCTGCAACCACCTCCCTTCTGAAGCGCAGCCTCTTAACACAATGCGCGGCAGTCATGGTGAGATAGGACACCTGCTGCCGGTATTCCCTGAGTGGGTAAGGCCTAAGTTGCCGACGCCTGATGGCCCCTCTGCGTCTAGGCATGGCTGGCCCTCTCACACAGCGTCTGCGAGCCCTTCACACATAATGCTGGAACTGAGGGTTGGAACCCCATGCAGCCCCCATAATAAACTTGCAAACAGTGAAATCACAAAGAGTCAAATTTCCAAGCTCTGGCCAGAAGCCAAAAATACCTCTCCTATGTTGTCCCAAATCAGCAAGGTCTGTTCCTTGGTCTCTGTCCAGAAATCCAAAGCACTAAAGTCATTGCAGCAAAATGGCTGGCCTTTATAGTTCAGTGTAAGTGCCCTTTAATTAGCACTCCCCGAGGCCCGCAGGGCCTCTGCTGCGTTCCACTTCACAGTTCTTAACAGCGCCATGCCCACATTGGGCGGGCGCCACTGAATTTCCGGTTTGGGGCGCACAAACAGCGTTGCACGACGAAATGACGTCATAAGCTGCGCGCGCAGCTGAGCGGGCGCAAACACTTTGCACCGGCGCTAAATGTCAACTGAAGTTGGGCGTTGGCGCAGACCAGCCTGCGCCCGGGCGCTAAGTGCCTAGCGCTGGAAATCTACCCCTCTTATGGCGTTAACGGCTGGCGAACGCAACTGAATTTCTAGGCCAATGACTTTTAATCTAAAGCTTGTTCAACTCTTTTATACAGCTTTTACAGGAGACACGATGCTTGTGATGCATCTAGAACGAAACTGAAACTAAACCAAACGGCTTGTCTCTCACATGACCTCTGCTGGTCAGGCATAAGTAATCAATACCTGCAAACATGCTGTTAAGGCATCATAATCGAACAGGCAAATAACATCACTATTTGCTGATATCATTACAAGTGGGTCAGACACTGTCCTGTCAGGGGGTGGGTCAGTGGGTCAGACACTGTCCTGTCAGGGGGTGGGTCAGTGGGTCGGACACTGTCCTGTCAGGGCGTGGGTCAGTGGGTCAGACTCTGTCCTGTCAGGGGGTGGGTCAGTGGGTCGGACACTGTCCTGTCAGGGGGTGGGTCAGTGGGTCAGACACTGTCCTGTCAGGGGGTGGGTCAGTGGGTCAGACACTGTCCTGTCAGGGGGTTGGTCAGTGGGTCAGACACTGTCCTGTCACGGGGTGGGTCAGTGGGTCGGACACTGTCCTGTCAGGGGGTGGGTCAGTGGGTCAGACACTGTCCTGTCAGGGGGTGGGTCAGTGGGTCAGACACTGTCCTGTCAGGGGGTGGGTCAGTGGGTCGGACACTGTCCTGTCAGGGGGTGGGTCAGTGGGTCGGACACTGTCCTGTCAGGGTGTGAGTCAGTGGGTTAGACACTGTCCTGCCAGGGGGTGGGTCAGTGGGTCAGACACTGTCCTGTCAGGGGATCAGTGGGTCAGACACTGTCCTGTCAAGGGGTGGGTCAGTGGGTCAGACACTGTCCTGTCAGGGGGTGGGTCTATGTGTCAGACACTGTCCTGTCAGGGGGCGGGTGGGTCAGTGGGTCAGACACTGTCCTGTCAGGGTGTGGGTCAGTGGGTTAGACACTGTCCTGCCGGGGGATGGGTCAGTGGGTCAGACACTGTCCTGTCAGGGGGTCAGTGGGTCAGACACTGTCCTGTCAGGGGGTGGGTCAGTGGGTCAGACACTGTCCTGTCAGGGGGTGGGTCTATGTGTCAGACACTGTCCTGTCAGGGGGTGGGTGGGTCAGTGGGTCAGACACTGTCCTGTCAGGGGGTGGGTCAGTGGGTCAGACACTGTCCTGTCAGGGGGTGGGTGGGCCAGTGGTTCGGACACTGTCCTGTCAGGAGGTGGGTCAGTGGGTCAGACACTATCCTGTCAGGGGGTGTGTCAGTGGGTCGGACACTGTCCTGTCAGGGGGTCAGTGGGTCAGACGCTGTCCTGTCAGGGGGTGGGTCAGTGGGTCAGACACTGTCCTGCCAGGGGGTGTGTCAGTGGCTCAGAAACTGTCCTGTCAGGGGGTGGGTCAGTGGGTCAGGCACTGTCCTGTAAGGGGGTGGGTCAGTGGGTCAGACACTGTCCTGTCAGGGGTTCAGACACTGTCCTGTCAGGGGGTGGGTCAGTGGGTCAGACACTGTCCTGTCAGGGGGTGGGTCAGTGGGTCAGACACTGTCCTGTCAGGGGTTCAGACACTGTCCTGTCAGGGGGTGGGTCAGTGGGTCAGACACTGTCCTGTCAGGGGGTGGTTCAGTGGGTCAGACACTGTCCTGTCAGGGGGTGGGTCAGTGGGTCGGACACTGTCCTGTCAGGGGGTGGGTCAGTGGGTCAGACACTGTCCTGTCAGGGGGTGGGTCAGTGGGTTAGACACTGTCCTGCCAGGGGGTGGGTCAGTGGGTCAGACACTGTCCTGTCAGGGGGTCAGTGGGTCAGACACTGTCCTGTCAGGGGGTGAGTCAGTGGGTCAGACACTGTCCTGTCAGGGGGTGGGTCAGTGGGTCGGACACTGTCCTGTCGGGGGGTGGGTCAGTGGGTCAGACACTGTCCTGTCAGGGTGTGGGTCAGTGGGTTAGACACTGTCCTGCCGGGGGATGGGTCAGTGGGTCAGACACTGTCCTGTCAGGGGGTCAGTGGGTCAGACACTGTCCTGTCAGGGGGTGGGTCAGTGGGTCAGACACTGTCCTGTCAGTGGGTGGGTCAATGGGTCGGACACTGTCCTGTCAGGGGGTGGGTCAGTGGGTCAGACACTGTCCTGTCAGGGGGTGGGTCAGTGGGTCGGCCACTGTCCTGTCAGGGGGTGGGTCAGTGGGTCGGACACTGTCCTGTCAGTGGGTGTGTCAGTGGGTCAGACACTGTCCTGTCAGGGGGTGGGTGGGTCAGCGGATCAGACACTGTCCTGCCAGGAGGTGTGTCAGTGGGTCAGACACTGTCCTGTCAGGGGGTGGGTGGGTCAGTGGGTCAGACACTGTCCTGTCAGGGGGTGGGTGGGTCAGTGGATCGGACATTGTCCTGTCAGTGGTGCATGGGTCAGTGGATCAGACACATTTTTGGGGTGTGTTTGCGTCAGTTTTAATACAGGTTTGTTTGGTCACATTTGTATGTGTTGTGTGAACAGTATTAAGAATATAAGAAATAGCAGCAGTTGTAGCCCATTCCGCCCCTTGAGCCTGCCCTGCCATTCAATAAGATCAGGGCTGAACTTGTACATGAACTCCACTTTCCTGAGCTATTCCCATATCCCTTGATTCCTTTAGTGCCCAAAAAGTTAGCGATCTCAGTCTTGAATATACTCATCGATTGAGCATCCACGCCCTCCAGGGTACAGAAATCTAAAGATTCACCACCCTCTGAGTGAAGAAACTCCTCCTCCTCTCAGTCCTCAGTGGTTGACCCCTTATCCTGTGACTCTGCCCCCTAGTTCTTGAATCTCCAGCCAGGAGAAACAGCCTCTCAGCATCTATCCTGTCAAGCTCGCTAAGAATTTTATACGTTTCAATGAGATCACCTCTCATTCTTCTAAACTCCAGAGAGTATCGGCCCATTCTACACAATCTCTCCTCATAGGACAGCCCTCTCATCCCAGGGATCAGTCTGGTGAACCTTCGTTGCACCGCCTCCAAGGCAAGTATATCCTACCTTGGTGAGGAGACCAAAACCGTACACAGTACTCCAGGTGTGGTCTCATCAAAGCCCTATATAATTACAGCAAGACCCCCCTTAGTCTTATATTCCAACCCCCTTGCAATAAAAGCTAACATATCATTTTCCTTCCAAACTGCTTGCTGTACCTGCACATTAACTTTCTGTGATTCGTGTACAAGGGCACCCAAATCCCTCTACATACCAACATTAAATAGTCTCTCGCGTTTTAAAAAATATTCTGCTTTTCCATTCTTCCTACCAAAGTGGATAATTTCACACTTCCCCACGTTATAATCCATCTGCCACCTTCTTGCCCAATCACTTAACCGGTCTATATCCCTTTGCAGCCTCTTTGCATCCTCCTCACACCTTACTGCCCCACCTAGCTTTGAATCATCAGTAAACTTGAATATATTACACTCGGTCCCTTCATCTAAGTCATTAATATAGATTGTGAATAGCTGAGGCCCCAACACTGATCCTTGCGGTACCCAACAAGTTACATCCTGCCAACCTGAAAATGACCCGTTTATTCCTATTCTCTGTTTTCTGTCCTTTAACCAATAGAAACATAGAAACATAGAAGATAGGAGCAGGAGTAGGCCATTCGGCCCTTCGAGCCTGCTCCGCCATTCAATGAGATCATGGCTGATCATCCAAATTCAGTACCCTGTCCCTGCCTTCTCCCCATATCCCTTGATCCCTTTAGCCTTAAGAAATATATCCAACTCTTTCTTGAATATATTTAATGAACTGGCTTCCACCGCCCTCTGTGGCAGAGAATTCCACAGGTTCACCACTCTCTGGGTGAAGAAATTCCTCCTCATTTCAGTCCTAAATGGCTTACCCCTTATCCTTAGACTATGACCCCTGGTTCTGGACTCCCTGACCATCGAGTACATCGTTCCAGCATCTAGTCTGTCTAGGCCTGACAGAATTTTATAAGTTTCGATGAGATCCCCTCTCAATCGTCTAAACTCCAGTGAGTATAAGCCCAATCGACACAATCTCTCCTCATACGTCATTCCTGCCATCCCAGGTATCAGCCTGGTGAATCTTCGCTGCACTCCTTCCATGGCAAGAACGTCCTTCCTCAGGTAAGGCGACCAAAACTGCACACAATACTCAAGGTGCGGTCTCACCAAGGCCCTGTACAACTGTAGCAAGACATCCTTGTTCCTGTACTCGAACCCTCTTGCTACGAAGGCCAACATACCATTTGCCTTCTTAACCGCCTGCTGCACCTGCATGCTTACCTTCAGCGACTGGTGCACAAGAACACCCAGGTCTCTTTGCACTTCCCCTTCTCCCAATCTATTGCCATTCAAATAATAATCTGCCTTCCTGTTTTTGCCACCAAAGTGGATAACCTCACATTTATCCACATTATAGTGCATTTGACATGTTTCTGCCCAATCACCCAACCTGTCCAAATCGTGCTGGAGTTTCACGACATCCTCCTCACAGCTTACCCTCCCACCCAGCTTTGTGTCATCTCCAAATTTGGAGATATTACATCCAATTCCCTCGTCCAGATCATTAATATATATTGTGAACAGCTGGGGTCCTAGGACCGATCCTTGCGGTACCCCACTAGTCACTGCCTGCCACTCGGAAAATGACCCGTTTATTCCAACTCTTTGCTTTCTGTCCGCCAACCAGTTCTCTATCCAAGTCAATACCTTGCCCCCAATCCTCTATCCAGGCTAATATATCACCTCCCAATCCCATGAGCCTTTATCTTGTGTAACAACCTTTCATGTGGCACCTTATCAAATGCCTTCTGAAAACCAAATACACCACATCCACTGGTTCCCCCTTATCTACCCTGCTAGTAATACCCTCAAACACAATTTTCCTTTCATAAATCCATGTTGACTCTGCCTAATCATATTGTGATTTTCTAAACGCCCTGTTACCATGTCCTTAATAATAGATTCTAGCATTTTCCCTACTCCTGATGTCAGGCTATAAAAAATAATAAGGGGAAAAAGTCTCTGGTGGGCGTAGCCTACAGGCCCCCGAACAGTAGCAATACTGTTGGGCAGAGTATAAATCAACAAATAATGGAGGCCTGTAAAAAAGGTACAGTAATAGTCATGGGTGATTTTAATCTCCATATTGATTGGTCAAATCAAATTGGCCATGGTAGCCTTGAGGAGGAGTTCATAGAGTGTATCCAGGATGGTTTCCAAAGCAGTGTATAATGGAACCAACCAGGGAGCAGGCTATCTTGGATCTGGTACTGTGTAATGAGACAGAATTAATAAATTATCTCATAGTAAAGGATCCTCTAGGTAAGAGTGATCATAACATGGTTGAATTTCAAATTCAGTTGGCGGGTGAGAAAGTTGTATCTCAAACCAGTGTCTTGACCTTAAACAAAGGCAATTACAGTGGCATGAGGGCAGAACTGGCTAAAGTGGACTGGAAAAATAAATGAAAAGGTAAGACAGTTGAAATGCAGTGGCGGACATATTAAGGAGATATTTCATAACTCTCAACAGAAATATATTCCAGTGAGAAAGAAAGATTTTAAGAGAAGGGAGTACCATCCATGGCTAACTAAGGAAGTAAAGGATGGTATCAAATTGAAAATGAAGGCATACAATGTTGTCAAGATTGGTGGGAGACCAGAGGATTGGGAAATATTTAAAAACCAGCAAAGGATGACTAAAAAAATAATGAGAGCGAAGATGAATTTTGAGAGTAAACTGGCAAGAAACATTAAAACAGATAGTAAGAGCTTCTACAGGTATATAAAAAGTAAGTGAGCAGCTAAAGTAAACATTGGTCCCTTAGAGGATGAGAATGGAGAATTAATAATGGGGAACGGGGAAATGGCAGGGACTCTGAACAAATATTTTGTATCTGTCTTCACGGTAGAAAACACTAACAACATCCCAATAATGGATAATCAAGGGGCCACAGGGAGGGGGGAACTAAAGACAATCACTATCACTAAGGAAAAGTACTTGGTAAAATAATGGGACTAAAAGACGACAAGTCCCCTGGACCAGATGGCCTGCATCCCAGGGTCTTAAAAGAAGTGGCTGCAGAGATAGTGGATGCATTGGTTGCAATATACCAAAATTCCCTGGCCTCTGGAGAGGTCCCAGCGGATTTGAAAACTGCAAATGTAACACCCCTGTTTAAGAAAGGAGGGAGACAGAAAGCAGGGAACTATAGACCAGTTAGCCTAACATCTGTCGTTGGGAAAATGCTGGAGTCCTTCATTAAGGAAGCGATAGCAGGGCATTTGGAAAATCATAATGCAGTCAAGCAGAGTCAGCATGGTTTTATGAAAGGGAAATCATGTTTAACAAATTTGCTGGAGTTCTTTGAGGATGTAACGAGCAGGGTAGATAAAGGTGAGCCAGTGGATGTGGTGTATTTGGATTTCCAGAAGGCATTCGATAAGGTGCCACATAAAAGGCTACTGCATAAGATAAGAGCTCATGGAGTTGGGGGTAATATATTAGCATGAATAGAGAATTGGCTAACTAACAGAAAGCAGAGTCGGGATAAATGGGTCATTTTCCGGTTGGCAAACAGTAACTAGTGGGGTGCCACAAGGATCGGTGCTGGGGCCTCAACTATTTACAATCTACATTAATGACTTGGATGAAGGGACCGCGTGTAATGTAGCCAAGTTTGCAGATGATACAAAGATGGGTGGGAAAGCAAGTTGTGCAGAGGACTCAAAGAATCTGCAAAGGGATATAGACAGGCTAAGTGAGTGGGCAAACATTTGGCAGATGGAGTATGATGTGGGAAAGTGCGAGGTTATCCACTTTGGCTGGAAAAATAAAAAAGCACGTTATTATTTAAATAGAGAGAGATTACAAAATACTACAGTTCAGAGGGACCTAGGGGTCCTTGTGCATGAAACACAAAAAGTTAGCATGCTAATCAAAAAGGCAAATGGAATGTTGGCCTTTATTGCAAGGGGGTTGGAGTATAAAAGCAGGGAAGCCCTGCTGCAACTGTACAGGGTATTGGTGAGACCACACCTTGAGTACTGCGTACAGTTTTGGTCTCCTTATTTAAGGAAGGATATACTTGCATTGGAGGCAATTCAGAGACGATTCACTAGGTTAATTCCAGAGATGAGGGGGTTGACTTATGAAAGGTTGAGCAGGGTGGGCCTATACTCATTGGAATTTAGAAGAATGAGAGGTGATTTTATTAAATCATATAAGATACTGAGGGGGCTCGACAAGGTAGGTGCAGAGAGGATGTTTCCCCTCGTGGGGAAATCTAGAACTCGGGGGCATAGTTTCACAATAAAGGGTCTGTAGGAACGGAGGTTCCTAATGAAAAGACTGAGTTCGACTCAGGCAATTAAACAACGAACTTTAATGGAACAAAACAGGTTTAAACTGGAAACTGCTGGGATACATCGAATACAGGTCTGTTCTCTCTCAAGGCTCCACGAGGACTGCTGGGCTGGTCCGATGGCGGACGTCATGACGTCATCACGTTCCTCCCGCCATTGGGGGATCACGTGACGAATGGCATGACGTCATCACGTTAAGACCGCGCTGTAAAGGTAACTAGGCAGAGTATAGTTAAACAGTGTAATTAAAGGTACAGACACAGGCTATAACTACATTGCTGTTAAAGGAATTATGTACAACTGCTTTGAGTCCTCTGGTGGCTCCGCCACAGGTCTCCCTTTTAGAACTGCGATGAGGAGGAATTTCTTCTCTCAGAGGGTCGTAAATCTGTGGAATTCTCTGCCCCAGAGAGCCGTGGAGGCTGGGTCATTAAATACATTTAAGGTGGAGATAGACAGATTTTTGCAACATAACGGAGGGAGTGAAGGGGTATGAGGAGTTGGCAGGGAAGTGGCTTTGAGCCCAAGATCAGCCATGATCTTATTGAATGGCGGAGCAGGCTCGAGCGGCCAAGTGGCCTATTCCTGCTCCTATTTCTTATGTTCTTATGTTCTTATGTAACTGGCCTTTAATTCCCTGTTTTCTTACTCCCTCCTTTCTTGAATAGCAGGGTTACATTTGCTACCTTTTAATCCACAGGGACCATTCTAGAATCTATGGAATTTTGGAAGATCACAGCCAATGCATCCACTATCTCTGCAGCCACCTCGTTTAGAACCCTAGGATGTAGGCCTCAGGTCCAGAGGATTTGTTGGCTTTTAGTCCCATTAGTTTCTCCAGTACTTTGTCTTTACTAATATTAATTACTTTAAGTTCCTCACCCTCAATAGACCCTTGGTTCCCCACAATTTCCGGTATGTTCTTTGTGTCTTCTATTGTGAAGACAGACACAAAATATTTGTTTAACATCTCTGCCATTTCCTTATTCCCCATTATAATTTCTCCTGTCTCTGCCTCTAAGGGATGTTTACTTTCGCCAATCTCTCCCTTTTTACATACTTGTAAAATCTCTTACAATCTGTTTTTATATTTCTTGCTAGTTTACTCTCATATTCTATTTTTTCCCTCTTGATCAATTTCTTTGTCATCCTTTGCTGATTTTTTAAAACCCTCCCAATCCTCAGACTTACTATTCTTTTTGGCAACATTGGCCTCGTCTTTTAATTTAATACTATGCTTAATTTCTCTACTTAGCCATGGTTTACCACTTTTCCAGTGGAGTTTTTATTCCTCAAGGGAATGTATATTCGTTGAGAATTATGAATTATTTCTATAAATGTTTGCCATTGCTTATCTACCATCATATCTTTTAATCTAATTTCCCAATCTATCTTAGACAACTCATGCCTCATACCTCCTTATTGGCTTTGTTTAAATTTAAGACCCTAGTTTCGGACTTAACCACGCCACTCTCAAACTTAATATGAAACTCTATCATATTATGATCACTCTTCCCCAGAGGATCCTATAGTATAAGATTACTAATTAACCCTGTCTCATTACATTATACTAAACAGAGTGACTGCTGCCAATGAACCAGATGCTGTGCAGATGCATTCTGCGCATAAATCAAGGAGAAAGCTCTGTGTGAAGGGAAAGGAATAGAAAAAATAATAAAAATGGACATTTGCTGAGTTCTGCTGGTGCAGGAGGCCACTTGGTAATTGACTCTCTCATTCCCAGAGAAGATGGAGAGCTCTCTCTCTCTCACCTCAGAAATGCAGTGAGGCGTGGAAATAGCCGGAAAGCTGTGGCTTTTTAAAAAAAAAAAGAAAATATAGAGTTTTTCACTTTTATTTAACTCGGATTTTTTTTTTAAATGTTGGTCTAAAAATTCAGTTGTTAGCGCCAGCCGCTAGTGCCTTAGGAGGAGAAGTGGGGCGCTAAGCAGCTAGCGCCCGGGCGCGGCATGATCTGCGTCTCTCGTGAACTTCACTCAAGATTTAGCGGCGGCGCAAAACCGCAGCACCGGCTCAGCTGCGCGCGCAGATCCTGACGTCATTTCATGGTGCAACGCCCTTGGTACGCCCCGAACCGGAACTTCAGTGGCGCCGCCCTTCTGTGCGCCTGGCGCCCCCAGCGACTGGTAGAGGGGAACAGTTCCCAGTCGCTGCGGGGCGCGGGGGGCACTAATTAAAGGGAACTCCTCCTGCATTATAAGTGGCAGCCATTTTGTTCCACTCCTTCTGTGTGAGAGACGGATATTTGGAGAGAGACAAAGGGAGAGAGCTTTCTGGTTTGACTCAGTGCTCACACAGGTACTTCTGGCTTCAGGCCAGAGCTTTGCACTTGGATTTAACTTTCAGCCATAGCCTTGAGTTGCCACATATAATGGGGGCTGCCATGGGTGGAAACGTTGGCTTACTGCATTGCATTCAAAGGGCTCAGAGATGCTGTGAGAGAGTGCCAGTCATGGCCAGATGGAGAAGGGCCAACAGGAGGCCTTACCCACCCAGGGTATACCACCAGCAGTTCTCATATCTGAACATGTCTGAGGAGCAGTGTGTTTGGAGGCTGCGATTCAGAAGGGAGGTTGTCACTGAGATCTGCCACCTGCTTCGCAGAGATTTGCAGCCACAGCTGAGGAGCAGGACGTCTCTGTCGGTGGCAGTGAAGGTGACGGTGGCTCTCAACTTCTATGCCACCGGCTCCTTCCAATCCACTACTGGGGACATTGCCAACATCTCCCAGTTCGCGGTACATTTCAGAAGGAGACGTCAGTTTATCTCCTTCCCCATGATCCTGGACAAGCAGCAAGAGCGTGCAATGGTATTTGCAGTATTAGCGGGCTTCCCCATGGTCCAGGGCGCCACTGACTGCACACATGTGGCTTTGCGGGCACGTCTAAAGAATGCCGAGGATTACCACAACCGGAAGGGCTACCATTCGCTCAACGTGCAGTTGGTGTATGACCACAGGCAGCTCATACTAGCTGTCAATGCCCGCTTTCCAGGCAGCAGCCACGATGCCTTCATCCTGCGCCAGACTTCTGTGGCAGACATTTTCGAAGCCCAGGCTCACCCACGAGGATGGCTTCTCGGGGACAAAGGCTATCCTTTGTGCACCTGGCTGATGACCCCGCTCCGTGCGCCCAGCACCCCTGCTGAAGAGCAATACAATGACAGCCATCAAGCAACCAGGAACATTATTGAGCACACAATCGGCGTGCTCAAACAATGGTTCCGCTGTCTGGATCGTTCCGGGGAAGCCCTACAGTACTCGCCTGAGCGAGTCTCCCATTTCATTGTAGTGTGCTGCATGCTGCACAACCTGGCTATCCTCAGGACTCAGCCACTGCCAGCAGACATTGGAGGACCACCAGAGGAGGAGGAGGAAGAGGAGCACCAAGATGGGAGGGAGGCACAAAGTGCAAGGGCCGTCCGTCGGCGGCTTATTGCAACTCGGTTCTAGGCCCCCTCTCAGGGAATGGCTTGTGCCAATGAAAGAAGATGAATGGAGCCGCTCCGCAAGCCTTCAGCCGGTCAAGGCAACAAATAGTTCAAAAAGCAAACATGGACAATGCGATTAAAGAAAATTTTTTACTGTGCAAACTCTCTGCCCTTCCCGCATGACAAACTAATTCAGAGAAACCCCCCAAAAAACAGTCAGAGACATAACTGGCTCTCACAACCTACAGAAAATGAAAAAAGCAGTTAAACAAAAATGACCATGATCCTCGGCCTTTATAAAAAACAAACAACAATCTGGGCCTTCATATATCCAAAAACATAACAGTCTCGGCCTTCATATATCAAAAAACCTTCTCGGCCTCATATATAAAAAAAACATTTGGCCACAACGTCTACTTTTTCCCCTGCGAGGGTGATCCGCCTCGCTTCCGCGAGTGGCCCCTTCCCGCCCTGCAGCTCCTCCTCAATGGGACCCCAGTGGCTACAGCAAGGCTGGGGGAAGGCTGCTGAGGGTCAGATGGTGAGACGGCAGATGCCCTTGGGGGACGGCCTGGACCAGCTCTGGGCCTGGAGGGCCCGGCTGCTGACTGCTCCAACTCTGCTTGGGCGGCAGCAGTCTGTCCTACGGGTGGTGGCAGCTGCAGTGGAGGAGTGACAGTGTTGGCTGCAGGAATGCTGCCAACCTGACAGAGCACAGGCACTCCCTGGTCGGCTGATACACTGGCACTCGCACGGGCCAGCACTGCAGCATGCGCAGCAATCTGCTGAAGCACAGACTGCTTGGCTGCTGCGGCGCGGCGAGGGCCCCGTCGATGCCTGGCCGATCCAGCGAGGGTGGCAGCAGTTAGTTCCCGTGTGGCCCTGGTCTGTGTCTGCATCACACCAGCCAGTGACTGCACGGCACGACTGAGCACTTGGCTGGAAGCCGCCTGTGATGCAGCAAAGTCCTGCTGGCTCCTAACCTGTGCTGCCGCGAAGTCCTGCAGACTCCTGGCCTGTGCTGCCCCGAATTCCTGTACACTCCTTGCCAGTGACTCTATGGAGTCAGACATCCTTGCCACTGCAGCCATGAGCTCAGTGTGCCTGCGCTCAGCCTGGGCGCCCATTTCAGCAAGGAGCCGCACCTCCTCTGCGCTCACCGTAGCAGGACTCGAGGCCAGACTCTCCCTCCGGGGAGAAGGCCGCCGAGCTTCCCCACCCCTCCCATGTTGCTGCAGCCCGCTGGGCCTCGGAGCTTCACTCTCCTCAGACCCTTGCCCCCTGCTCCCCTCCAGGGAAGACATGTCCCCATCATGGCCATGGGCTGCCTCGGCTGAGGGTGTCACTGATGGGCCGGCTTACTTTTTCTCCTCCTCAATTTCAGAATCAGACACAGTGCCAGCTTGAGGGCCCGCCTCCTCACCTGGCGATTCAGCATCTGAAAGCAGGAAGGCACAAGAGTTGCTTTAGAGTGAGGACAGGGCAGCAGCGAGGAAGGCATGAGTGCTGCTATGCACTGCATTGGTTCGATAGTGGCAAAGGATGCTGGTGTGAGGCGCAAGTGGAAAGAGAGAGGTCAAAAAGGTGATGACCTTACCATTGCTGCCCAGAACAGGATCGGCATCTCCACTGGCGACGGGGCCAATCAGCCAGCCTGCCATAATGCGCTCCACACGCTGCTCCAGGTCGCTGAGCTGTTTGAGGTCAGGACGGCCTCCCCCGGTCTGTCGCTGCTGCCTGCGGTTGTGGGCCAGCTTGCCCTGCAAGAGAAAGGAACGCCTCTAGGTACAGTGTCAAGCCCTGATCTTGCCTGCACTGCCTCCCATGGTGGACTAGCCCTGACAGTGTCAAGCCCTGATCTTGCCTGCACTGCCTCCCATGGTGGAATAGCCCTGACAGTGTCAAGCCCTGATCTTGCCTGCACTGCCTCCCATGGTGGAATAGCCCTGACAGTGTCAAGCCCTCATCTTGCCTGCACTGCCTCCCATGGTGGAATAGCCCTGACAGTGTCAAGCCCTCATCTTGCCTGCACTGCCTCCCATGGTGGAATAGCCCTGACAGTGTCAAGCCCTGATTGTGCCTGCACTGCCTCCCATGGTGGAATAGCCCTGACAGTGTCAAGCCCTGATCTTGCCTGCACTGCCTCCCATGGTGGAATAGCCCTGACAGTGTGTAAAGTGCTGAATGTGCAAGTGATTTTCATGAGAGTCCCATAGCTGCTGGATGAGGGCTAGGCATTGGGGCTTTCAGGTCCCTTTGGCCACAAAATGAGGTGCACATGCAGGGATGAGGAGGATACTGGAAAGGGTACTCACCCTGACAACCCGAGTGAGGTCGTTGAACTTTTTTCTGCATTGCACAGGAGTCCTGGCAACCATGCTGTTGGAGGTCACCCTGTTTGCCATCTCCCTCCAGGCTTTTCTATACTCGTTGGGCAGCGGCCTCCTGCCACCTTCAGGGAAGAGGACAAGTCACCTGCGTTCCACTGCGCCAACCAGTACCTTCAGGGCACCCTCGCTGAAGTGCTGCGCTCGCTCCCTGGCCTTCTCCATAGTCGTGGGCGTTGAACTGTTGAAGCAGCTATGTTCAGGCCTTGATTCAGGGCTGCAGTGTGCAGGGCGTGGCAGCCAAACAAATCCACCCTCCTCCTTTAAGAGCTGACCGGCGCCAGTGTGTCTGCCTTCAATCAGCAACTCGCCGCACCTGCGCTGCGCCCGCCCTCGGTGGTAGCACCCCAGCTCGCCGGCTTAGCGCCTTATGATAGTCGTGCATCGCCTGCTTTAGCGCAGCAGCAACCTCTTGGGGCGATGCAACTGAATATCGGCGAAGGTGGCGCTAAGTTGCGCCGGGCGCTAAATTTAGCGAACGCCCGGCTGTAGCGCCCCAAACATGGCGATACTGAATTTCTAGGCCGTTAACTTTCATAAGCCGATAGAAACACGAATTCAACTTTTAACTTTAATTTTATTTTCCCGACGCGGCTCCGTTTAGCAGCAGCAATCTCTTTTCCCCAGTTAGTGAACAAGCCAAAAAAAAACTGGAACCGTGCATGCGCAACTATTTTATTTCGTTGGCAGCAGCCGCATCCTATACTAAAACTAAAATAGCCTTGCTCCCTAGTTTCTTCCTCAACATATTGTTCTAGAACGTGTATTATATGATTAGGAGACACAGTCACAATTTCTACTGGAACCGACTCTGGTGGAACATCACTTACCCTTCAGGGCTCATCTGGTGTCCTCTCTGATTCATCTTACTCTTTTTATGATGTCAGAATAGTTTCCTCATGATATCATAAAACAATTCAACTGCATGTTTCAAAATTGCATTCAGTAATGGTCCAACTGGGCCCAACACCCAGGGATGGTCTCTCACCGGTCCTTTGGAAGCATGGTTAGAGCTTTGCCAGGTTTTTATCTCCTGTATGTATCATACTCAACATTTCATGTGTCCACCTTACTGCCGGGAGTGACAGGAATGGTAAGGAGTTATTTTCCTGGAGAAATGGAGATTTATCCACAAGCATTTCTTTATTAAAAAAAACTTGAGCGTGTCTTTCTGTCATTGAGTGTAGGTGATATTATCAGGGTGAGGAGGGACAATGCATGGGAGATGTTTTAACCTCAACAGTGTGAAGTAGCTGGACACAGCGGAAAATAATTTCATGTTCAATATCTCTCCTTGATTTGTGCTGATGCCAGGTTAGGGCAGGAATTCCTCAGTGATTCCACCCAGTATATAATTAACTGAGGCTATTTATACAAAATACTAAAATCATCAACCTAAACTGCCTGATTTTTAAAAGGGGTCATTTTTCCTCCAAGTTATATGTGTGATTACCTGATGGTGATGTATCAGTCCTCTGGTGCTTCAGTGGGAGATGTTTCCAAGTTCTCTGGAGCTTCAGTGGGAGATGTTTCCAAGTTCTCTGGAGCTTCAGTGGGAGATGTTTCCAAGTCCTCTGGAGCTTCAGTGGGAGATGTTTCCAAGTCCTCTGGTGCTTCAGTGGGAGATGTTTCCAAGTCCTCTGGAGCTTCAGTGGGAGATGTTTCCAAGTTCTCTGGAGCTTCAGTGGGAGATGTTTCCAAGTCCTCTGGAGCTTCAGTGGGAGATGTTTCCAAGTTCTCTGGAGCTTCAGTGGGAGATGTTTCCAAGTTCTCTGGTGCTTCAGTGGGAGATGTTTCCAAGTCCTCTGGAGCTTCAGTGGGAGATGTTTCCAAGTTCTCTGGTGCTTCAGTGGGAGATGTTTCCAAGTTCTCTGGTGCTTCAGTGGGAGATGTTTCCAAGTTCTCTCGTGGTTCAGAGGGAGATGTTTCCAAGTTCTCTCGTGGTTCAGTGGGAGATGTTTCCAAGTTCTCTCGTGGTTCAGAGGGAGATGTTTCCAAGTTCTCTCGTGGTTCAGTGGGAGATGTTTCCAAGTTCTCTCGTGGTTCAGAGGGAGTTGTTTCCAAGTTCTCTCGTGGTTCAGAGGGAGATGTTTCCAAGTTCTCTGGTGGTTCAGAGGGAGATGTTTCCAAGTTCTCTGGTGGTTCAGAGGGAGATGTTTCCAAGTTCTCTGGTGGTTCAGTGGGAGATGTTTCCAAGTTCTCTCGTGGTTCAGAGGGAGATGTTTCCAAGTTCTCTGGTGGTTCAGAGGGAGATGTTTCCAAGTTCTCTGGTGGTTCAGTGGGAGATGTTTCCAAGTTCTCTGGTGGTTCAGTGGGAGATGCTTCCAAGTTCTCTGGTGGTTCAGTGGGAGATGTTTCCAAGTTCTCTGGTGGTTGAGCGGGTGATGTGAGCAATGAACCTGTTCCTTGCTGGTTTTGTGGGCCCTGTACTGAAGCTCTAGCCTTACATGGGCAATAAGTCCCAGTCATTATCTCACACAGGCATTGTGGCTGAAATTCTTGTGACGGGGACATCCTAGTCTGTGGGCAGGCTAATGATCCATTTGGAATCCCTCCCTGAGAAAGTCCTCCAGTTCCTCGGCTCTCCAGGCAATATCTCATTTGACCTGCCTCAGAATTGTCAGGGCCCTGAGGTGCTGATGTTCCTTGATTGCCCTGGGCAGTGCCTGTCTGGCTGCCTTGGCTGTCCGGCTGAGCTCCCTGGGACTGATTGGCTGTTATGGCTTGGGCAGCTAATGAAGGTCTTGTTCCAGTTCCTTGACGGGCTTGCAAGGCTTGATCCAGAGTTCGCTGCTCCGCTGGGGTTGGGATGTGTATTCCCACACATTCCAGTCCAGATTGCACCATAGTCCTTGCTTGGTACTGAGCGAGCAGGGTTTGAAATTGTTGGCTGCCATGAGGGAAATATTTCTCTTTCATTAAATGGCGCCGAGGCGGGTGGAGGGGGGCTCTCCCACGATAAGCGGGTTTACGGGATATCAAATTGCCCGCCTCGTGCGTCCCCACATTTGCCCGTATCACAGTTAAGAAATGGCCATTGCTATCTACACTTACTTTTGGCCAGTGGGACCGGAACGGGATTGATGAGCCCATCATGTTCGCTGCAAGGACAGTGTCTTTATTCCCAAAGATCGCCTCAGCAACAAGCAGCAAGTTGAGGACTGCTGACTGGCAGTGGTGCCAATGCTGTTGTCATGGGCACTGTAAGCTGGTTGCTTAGTAACTGCTTGACACTGACAGTAAGAAAGGTGTTGTGCCTTGAGGCTCCTAAACATCCAACAATTAGCAACAGACTGCATCAAGAGGATGAATACTAAGAAATACAGTCTCTTCGCCCCAGAACCACATTATATACCTGGGTAAGTGACACTCTCAGACTGTGAATAGAAGCACTTCAACGGGGTATAAAACAATAAACTATATAGTTACTCCTTTAACACTGAATTACTGCATCAAGGCTCCCTGACCTGCTCAGTATTTCCAGCATTTTCTGTTTCTATTTCAGATTTCCAGCATTCTCAGTATTTTTCCATTTGCCATTACTGCATCAAGGACCTATTGGGAACCAGCACTCATCAGTCTTTAGCCTGTATTCCACCCCAAATCCTCTCCATCACCTCAGCAACATCGCCTGTCTCTGCCCCAGCCTCAGAAAGTGCAGCTTGCGCACTCCATAAACTTCAGCTCATCCAAAAATCTGTCCATATCCTATCCTGCATGCATGCAGTTCCCTTACAGTCTTGTCCTCACTGACCTACATTGGCTCCCTCACCTGATGCCTCAAATTTCAAATTCCCATACTTGTATTTAAATCTTTTTATGGCCTTGCCCCTCCCTATCTCTGTAACCTCCTCCAGTCCAACCCCACTCTCCCAAGAACTCTGTGTTCCTTTGACTCTGGCCTCCTGTGCAAACCCCCTTTTGCTTCACTCCACGATTGGCAGCTGTGCCATCAGCCATCTAGGCCCTAAGATCTGAAATTCCATCCCTAAACCTCTCCGCCTCTCCACCTCTCTCTCCTCCTTCTTAAAAGCCACTTCTTAAACCAAGCTTCTAGTCACTCCAAAGATCTCCTTCTTTGGCTTGCTGTTCATTTCCCTTTGATGTTTCTGTGAAGTGCCTTGGGATGTTATTCTACATTAAAGGTGAACTAGATTTGGTCATAATGAGATCTGCACTGATAAATGAATGGAGATGGAATGTTAAATAAAAACAGAAAATGCTGGAGACACTCAGCAGGTCAGGCAGCATCTGTGAAAAGAGAAACAGAGTTAACGTTTCAGGTCGATGACCTTTCGTCAGAACTTGAACCTTTCATCATCGACCTGAAACGTTAACTCTGTTTCTCTCTTCACAGATGCTGCCTGACCTGCTGAGTATCTCCAGCATTTTCTGTTTATGTTTCAGATTTCCAGCATCTGCAGTATTTTCTTTTTGTATTAGAGATGGAATGTTACTGACTGCTGATACTGGCTACACTTCTAAAAGGGTTAAAAGAGTCTTACAATGAGTGTGTTCGAGGAAGTGAAAAATGAAAAGAGTGGTGTCAGTGCTGGGTGATCGGTACTCTGCCTCTCTCTCGATGCCTCAGTGCTGGGACATACGTTATCAGCTGCTTTGTTTTCAGATGTTTCCAACTTCAGCTTGGAAACATCAGGAAGTGAAGTTGGCCATTCAGCCCATCGAGACATTCATTTAGACAAATGCTGATATGTAACATTCAGTGTGTATAAGTATTAGAGGTTGTGTGTACCATTCAATGAGTATGTCTATTAGCAACTCTCAAGAGACTTGAGCACAACAAGCTCGGATGGCACTCCAGTGCAGTGCCGAGGGAGTGCGGCACCGTCGGAGGTACCATCTTTCGATGAGACCTTAAACAGAGAGGCCCTATCTGTCCTCTTAGGTGAACATAAAAGATCCCATGGCACTATTTCGAAGAAGAGCAGGGGAGTTCTCCCTGTGGTGCTGACCAATATTTATCCCTCAATCAATAACACTAAAACAGATTATCTGGTCATAATCACATTGCTGTTTGTGGGAGCTTGCTGTGCGCAGATTGGCTGCGGCGTTTTCCACATTACAACAGCGACAACTCATCAAAAGTAATTCATTGGCTGTCAAGAGCTTTGAGACATCCGGAGGTTGTCAAAGGCGCTATATAAATGCAAGAGTTACTTTTCTTTTGTACCATTCAGTGTGTATATCTATTAGAGGCAGTGTGTACCATTCAGTGTGTATATCTATTAGAGGCAGTGCGTACCATTCAGTGTGTATATCTATTTGAGGCAGTGTGTACCATTCAGTGTGTATATCTATTAGAGGAAGTCTGTATCATTCAGTGTGTATATCTATTAGAGGCAGTGTGTACCATTCAGTGTGTATATCTATTAGAGGCAGTGTGTACCATTCAGTGTGTATATCTATTAGAGGCAGTGTGTACCATTAAGTGTGTATATCTATTTGAGGCAGTGTGTACCATTCAGTGTGTATATCTATTAGAGGAAGTCTGTATCATTCAGTGTGTATATCTATTAGAGGCAGTGTGTATCATTCAGTGTGTATATCTATTAGAGGAAGTGTGTATCATTCAGTGTGTATATCTATTAGAGGCAGTGTGTACCATTCAGTGTGTATATCTATTAGAGGAAGTCTGTATCATTCAGTGTGTATATCTATTAGAGGCAGTGTGTATCATTCAGTGTGTATATCTATTAGAGGAAGTGTGTACCATTCAGTGTGTATATCTATTAGAGGCAGTGTGTACCATTCAGTGTTTATATCTATTAGAGGCAGTGTGTACCATTCAGTGTGTATATCTATTAGAGGCAGTGTGTATCATTCAGTGTGTATATCTATGAGAGGGAGTGTGCACCATTCAGTGTGTATATCAATTAGAGGCAGTGTGTATCATTCAGTGTGTATATCTATTAGAGGCAGTGTGTACCATTCAGTGTGTATATCTATTAGAGGCAGTGTGCAGCATTCAGTGTGTATATCTATTAAAGGCAGTGTGTACCATTCAGTGGGTATATCTATTAGAGGTAGTGTGTACCATTCATGGTGTATATGTATTAGAGGCAGTGTGTACCATTCAGTGTGTATATCAATGAGAGGCAGTGTGTACCATTCAGTGAGTATATCTATTAGAGGCAGTGTGTACCATTAAGTGTGTATATCTATTTGAGGCAGAGTGTACCATTCAGTGTGTATACCTATCAGAGGCAGTGTGTACTATTCAGTGTGTATATCTATTAGAGGAAGTGTGTATCATTCAGTGTGTATATCTATAAGAGGCAGTGTGTACCATTCAGTGTGTATATCTATTAGAGGCAGTGTGTACCAATCAGTGTGTATATCTATTAGAGACAGTGTGTACCATTCAGTGTGTATATCTATTAGAGGCAGTGTGTACCATTCAGTGTGTATATCTATTAGAGGCAGTGTGTACCATTCAGTGTGTATATCTATTAGAGGCAGTGTGTATCATTCAGTGTATATATCTATTAGAGGCAGTGTGTATCATTCAGTGTGTATATCTATTAGAGGCAGTGTGTATCATTCAGTGTGTATATCTATTAGAGGCAGTGTGTATCATTGTGTGTGTATATCTATTAGAGGCAGTGTGTACCATTCAGTGTGTATATCTATTAGAGGCAGTGTGTACCATTCAGTGTGTAAATCTATTAGAGACAGTGTGTACCATTCAGTGTGTATATCTATTAGAGGCAGTGTGTACCATTCAGTGTGTATATCTATTAGAGGCAGTGTGTATCATTCAGTGTGTATATCTATGAGAGGGAGTGTGTACCATTCAGTGTGTATATCTATTAGAGGCAGTGTGTACCATTCAGTGTGTATATCTATTAGAGGAAGTGTGTATCATTCAGTGTGTATATCTATTAGAGGCAGTGTGTACCATTCAGTGTGTATATCTATTAGAGTCAGTGTGTACCATTCAGTGTGTATATCTATTAGAGGCAGTATGTACCATTCAGTGTGTATATCTATTAGAGGCAGTGTGTACCATTCAGTGTGTGTATCTATTAGAGGCAGTGTGTACCATTCAGTGTGTATATCTATTAGAGGCAGTGTGTACCATTCAGTGTGTATATCTATTAGAGGCAGTGTGTACCATTCAGTGTGTATATCTATTAGAGGCAGTGTGTACCATTCAGTGTGTATATCTATTAGAGGCAGTGTGTACCATTCAGTGTATATATCTGTTAGAGGCAGTGTGTACCATTCAGTGTGTATATCTATTAGAGGCAGTGTGTATCATTCAGTGTGTATATCTATTAGAGGCAGTGTGTACCATTCAGTGTGTACATCTATTAGAGGCAGTGTGTAACATTCAGTGTGTATATCTATTAGAGGCAGTGTGTACCATTCAGTGTGTATATCTATTAGAGGCAGTGCGTACCATTCAGTGTGTATATCTATTAGAGGCAGTGCGTACCATTCAGTGTGTATATCTATTAGAGGCAGTGTGTACCATTTAGTGTGTATATCTATTAGAGGCAGTGCGTACCATTCAGTGTGTATATCTATTAGAGGCAGTGTGTACCATTCAGTGTGTATATCTATTAGAGGCAGTGTGTACCATTCAGTGTGTATATCTATTAGAGGCAGTGTGTACCATTCAGTGTGTGTATCTATTAGAGGCAGTGTGTACCATTCAGTGTGTGTATCTATTAGAGGCAGTGTGTACCATTCAGTGTGTATATCTATTAGAAGCAGCGTGTAACATTCAGTGTGTATATCTATTAGAGGCAGTGTGTACCATTCAGTGTGTATATCTATTAGAGGCAGTGTGTACCATTCAGTGTGTATATCTATTAGACGCAGTGTGTACCATTCAGTGTGTATATCTATTAGAGGCAGTGTGTACCATTCAGTGTGTATATCTTTTAGAGGCAGTGTGTACCATTCAGTGTCTATATCTATTAGAGGCAGTGTGTACCATTCAGTGTGTATATCTATTAGAGGCAGTGTGTACCATTCAGTGTGTATATCTATTAGAGGCAGTGTGTACCATTCAGTGTGTATATCTATTAGCGGCAGTGTTTATCATTCAGTGTGTATATCTATTAGAGGCAGTGTGTACCATTCAGTGTGTATATCTATTAGAGGCAGTGTGTACCATTCAGTGTGTATATGTATTAGAGGCCGTGTGTATCATTCAGTGTGTATATCTATTAGAGGCAGTGTGTATCATTCAGTGTGTATATCTATTAGAGGCAGTGTGTACCATTCAGTGTGTATATCTATTAGAGGCAGTATGTATCATTCAGTGTGTATATCTATTAGAGGCAGTGTGTACCATTCAGTGTGTATATCTATTAGAGGCAGTGTGTACCATTCAGTGTGTACCATTCAGTGTGGATATCTATTAGCGGCAGTGTGTACCATTCAGTGTGTATATCTATTAGAGGCAGTGTGTATCATTCAGTTTGTATATCTATGAGAGGGAGTGTGTACCATTCAGTGTGTATATCTATTAGAGGCAGTGTGTACTATTCAGTGTGTATATCTATTAGATGCAGTGTGTACCATTCAGTGTTTATATCTTTTAGAGGCAGCGTGTACAATTCAGTGTGTATATCTATTAGAGGCAGTGTGTACCATTCAGTGTGTATATCTATTAGAGGCAATGTGTACCATTCAGTGTCTATATCTATTAGAGGCAGTGTGTACCATTCAGTGTGTATATCTATTAGAGGCAGTGTGTACCATTCAGTGTGTATATCTTTTAGAGGCAGTGTGTATCATTCAGTGTTTATATCTATTAGAGGCAGTGTGCACCATTCAGTGTGTATATCTATTAGAGGCAGTGTGTATCATTCAGTGTGTATATCTATTAGAGGCAGTGTGTACCATTCAGTGTCTATATCTATTAGAGGCAGTGTGTACCATTCAGTGTGTATATCTATTAGAGGCAGTGTGTACCATTCAGTGTGTATATCTATTAGAGGCAGTGTGTACCATTCAGAGTGTATATCTATTAGAGGCAGTGTGTACCATTCAGTGTGTATATCTATTAGAGGCAGTGTGTACCATTCAGTGTGTATATCTATTAGAGTCAGTGTGTACCATTCAGTGAGTATATCTATTAGAGGCAGTGTGTACCATTCCGTGTGTATATCTATTAGAGGCAGTGTGTACCATTCAGTGTGTATATCTATTAGAGACAGTTTGTACCATTCAGTGTGTATATCTATTAGAGACAGTGTGTACCATTCAGTGTGTATATCTATTAGAGGCAGTGTGTATCATTCAGTGTGTATATCTATTAGAGGCAGTGTGTACCATTCAGTGTGTATATCTATTAGAGGCAGTGTGTACCATTCAATGTGTATGTCTATTGGAGGCAGTGTGTAGCATTCAGTGTGTATATCTATTAGAGGCAGTGTGTACCTTTCAGTGTGTATATCTATTTGAGGCAGTGTGTACCATTCAGTGTGTTTATCTGTTAGAGGCAGTGTGTACCATTCAGTGTGTATATCTATTAGAGGCAGTGTGTACCATTCAGTGCGTATATCTATTACTGTGTACCATTCAGTGTCTATATCTATTAGAGGCAATGTGTACCATTCAGTGTGTATATCTATTAGAGGCAGTGTGTACCACTCAGTGTGTATATCTATTAGAGGCAGTGTGTACCATTCAGTGTGTATATCTATTAGAGGCAGTGTGTACCATTCAGTGTGTGTATCTATTAGAGGCAGTGTGTAACATTCAGTGCGTATATCTATTAGAGGCAGTGTGTACCATTCAGTGTGTATATCTATTAGAGGCAGTGTGTGCCATTCAGTGTGTATATCTATTAGAGGCAGTTTGTACCATTCAGTGTGTATATCTATTAGAGGCAGTGTGTACCATTCAGTGTGTATATCTATTAGAGGCAGTGTGTACCATTCAGTGTGTATATCTATTAGAGGCAGTGTGTATCATTCAGTGTGTATATCTATTAGAGGCAGTGTGTACCATTCAGTGTGCATATCTATTAGTGTGTACCATTCAGTGTGTATATCTATTAGAGGGAAAGTGTACCATTCAGTGTGAATATCTATTAGAGGCAGTGTGTGCCATTCAGTGTGTATATCTATTAGAGGCAGTGTGTACCATTCAGTGTGTATATCTATTAGAGGCAGTGTGTACCATTCAGTGTGTATATCTATTAGAGGCAGTGTGTATCATTCAGTGTGTATATCTATTAGAGTCAGTGTGTACCATTCAGTGTGTATATCTATTAGAGGCAGTATGTACCATTCAGTGTGTATATCTATTAGAGGCAGTGTGTACCATTCAGTGTGTGTATCTATTAGAGGCAGTGTGTACCATTCAGTGTGTATATCTATTAGAGGCAGTGTGTACCATTCAGTGTGTATATCTATTAGAGGCAGTGTGTACCATTCAGTGTGTATATCTATTAGAGGCAGTGTGTACCATTCAGTGTGTATATCTATTAGAGGCAGTGTGTACCATTCAGTGTGTATATCTATTAGAGGCAGTGTGTACCATTCAGTGTATATATCTGTTAGAGGCAGTGTGTACCATTCAGTGTGTATATCTATTAGAGGCAGTGTGTATCATTCAGTGTGTATATCTATTAGAGGCAGTGTGTACCATTCAGTGTGTACATCTATTAGAGGCAGTGTGTAACATTCAGTGTGTATATCTATTAGAGGCAGTGTGTACCATTCAGTGTGTATATCTATTAGAGGCAGTGCGTACCATTCAGTGTGTATATCTATTAGAGGCAGTGCGTACCATTCAGTGTGTATATCTATTAGAGGCAGTGTGTACCATTTAGTGTGTATATCTATTAGAGGCAGTGCGTACCATTCAGTGTGTATATCTATTAGAGGCAGTGTGTACCATTCAGTGTGTATATCTATTAGAGGCAGTGTGTACCATTCAGTGTGTATATCTATTAGAGGCAGTGTGTACCATTCAGTGTGTGTATCTATTAGAGGCAGTGTGTACCATTCAGTGTGTGTATCTATTAGAGGCAGTGTGTACCATTCAGTGTGTATATCTATTAGAAGCAGCGTGTAACATTCAGTGTGTATATCTATTAGAGGCAGTGTGTACCATTCAGTGTGTATATCTATTAGAGGCAGTGTGTACCATTCAGTGTGTATATCTATTAGACGCAGTGTGTACCATTCAGTGTGTATATATATTAGAGGCAGTGTGTACCATTCAGTGTGTATATCTTTTAGAGGCAGTGTGTACCATTCAGTGTCTATATCTATTAGAGGCAGTGTGTACCATTCAGTGTGTATATCTATTAGAGGCAGTGTGTACCATTCAGTGTGTATATCTATTAGAGGCAGTGTGTACCATTCAGTGTGTATATCTATTAGCGGCAGTGTTTATCATTCAGTGTGTATATCTATTAGAGGCAGTGTGTACCATTCAGTGTGTATATCTATTGGAGGCAGTGTGTACCATTCAGTGTGTATATGTATTAGAGGCCGTGTGTATCATTCAGTGTGTATATCTATTAGAGGCAGTGTGTATCATTCAGTGTGTATATCTATTAGAGGCAGTGTGTACCATTCAGTGTGTATATCTATTAGAGGCAGTATGTATCATTCAGTGTGTATATCTATTAGAGGCAGTGTGTACCATTCAGTGTGTATATCTATTAGAGGCAGTGTGTACCATTCAGTGTGTACCATTCAGTGTGGATATCTATTAGCGGCAGTGTGTACCATTCAGTGTGTATATCTATTAGAGGCAGTGTGTATCATTCAGTTTGTATATCTATGAGAGGGAGTGTGTACCATTCAGTGTGTATATCTATTAGAGGCAGTGTGTACTATTCAGTGTGTATATCTATTAGATGCAGTGTGTACCATTCAGTGTTTATATCTTTTAGAGGCAGCGTGTACAATTCAGTGTGTATATCTATTAGAGGCAGTGTGTACCATTCAGTGTGTATATCTATTAGAGGCAATGTGTACCATTCAGTGTCTATATCTATTAGAGGCAGTGTGTACCATTCAGTGTGTATATCTATTAGAGGCAGTGTGTACCATTCAGTGTGTATATCTTTTAGAGGCAGTGTGTATCATTCAGTGTTTATATCTATTAGAGGCAGTGTGCACCATTCAGTGTGTATATCTATTAGAGGCAGTGTGTATCATTCAGTGTGTATATCTATTAGAGGCAGTGTGTACCATTCAGTGTCTATATCTATTAGAGGCAGTGTGTACCATTCAGTGTGTATATCTATTAGAGGCAGTGTGTACCATTCAGTGTGTATATCTATTAGAGGCAGTGTGTACCATTCAGAGTGTATATCTATTAGAGGCAGTGTGTACCATTCAGTGTGTATATCTATTAGAGGCAGTGTGTACCATTCAGTGTGTATATCTATTAGAGTCAGTGTGTACCATTCAGTGAGTATATCTATTAGAGGCAGTGTGTACCATTCCGTGTGTATATCTATTAGAGGCAGTGTGTACCATTCAGTGTGTATATCTATTAGAGACAGTTTGTACCATTCAGTGTGTATATCTATTAGAGACAGTGTGTACCATTCAGTGTGTATATCTATTAGAGGCAGTGTGTATCATTCAGTGTGTATATCTATTAGAGGCAGTGTGTACCATTCAGTGTGTATATCTATTAGAGGCAGTGTGTACCATTCAATGTGTATGTCTATTGGAGGCAGTGTGTAGCATTCAGTGTGTATATCTATTAGAGGCAGTGTGTACCTTTCAGTGTGTATATCTATTTGAGGCAGTGTGTACCATTCAGTGTGTTTATCTGTTAGAGGCAGTGTGTACCATTCAGTGTGTATATCTATTAGAGGCAGTGTGTACCATTCAGTGCGTATATCTATTACTGTGTACCATTCAGTGTGTATATCTATTAAAGGCAATGTGTACCATTCAGTGTGTATATCTATTAGAGGCAGTGTGTACCACTCAGTGTGTATATCTATTAGAGGCAGTGTGTACCATTCAGTGTGTATATCTATTAGAGGCAGTGTGTACCATTCAGTGTGTGTATCTATTAGAGGCAGTGTGTAACATTCAGTGCGTATATCTATTAGAGGCAGTGTGCACCATTCAGTGTGTATATCTATTAGAGGCAGTGTGTACCATTCAGTGTCATAGAGTCATAGGGCTAGATTTTCAGTTTAGGCAGTTTTGGGGCGCTAGCTTTAGCGCCCGCCCGAAGTTAGCGCCCGCCCCAAAGTAGCGCCCCGTTGCCGGGAATTCAGTGGCTTCGCCCTAAGAGGTTGGTGGAGCGCTAAAAGAGGCGTTCCACTACTCTCTTTAGGCGCTAAGCCGGCGGTCCAGAGGGATAGCGCCCAGGCGGGGCGCAGCACGGGTGCGGTCATTTTTGCACTGACAGCAGACCCCGTGGTGCCGACCAGCTCTTAAAGGGGGAAGGGACGAATTGGTCTGCTGCCACGCCCTGCACACTGCAGCCTTGCAAAGAGGCCTCAACACTACTGCTCAGCCCCAGGGAGTCATGGCAACGCCAGAGAAGGCCCGTCAGCGTGCCCTGCGCTTCTCAGAGGGTGATCTGGACATCATGCTCACAGCTCTGGAGGTGAGGCGCAAGATCTTGTTTCCAGACAGTGGGAGGAATCCAACCCACCACGACTACACCAAAGCCTGGAAGCAGATCGCCCAGAGGGTGACATTCACCGGCGAGGCCCCCAGGACCCACACACAATGCCGTAAGAAGTACAACGATCTGACCAGGATTGTGAGGGTGAGTAGCCTTTCCAGTCTCCTCCTCATTCTTGCATGTACACCTGACATGATGGGCAAAGGGACCTGAAAGTCCTTTTGGCCAGCCCTCAGCCAGCAGCATTGGGACAGTCATGAGCATCAAATGGCCATTCGGCACTCTACACTTTGGCCAAGCTATTCCACCATGGGAGGCAGTGCACACTACATCAGGGCTTCACTCTGTCCAAGCTATTCCACCATGGGAGGCAGTGCACACTACATCAGGGCTTCACTCTGTCCAAGCTATTCCACCATGGGAGGCAGTGCTCACTACATCAGGGCTTCACTCTGTCCAAGCTATTCCACCATGGGAGGCAGTGCACACTACATCAGGGCTTCACTGCGCACTTACAGCCCGTCCTTTCTCTTGCAGGCTAAAGTAGCGTTTAATCGCCAGGCCCGTGCCAGGGGTGGCCGCGCCAAGCTGCAGAAGCTCACTCGGCTGGAGGAGCGCGTGTGTGTGCTCATGGGAGCACGTGTGATTGTCCCCACAGCGTGCGGTGTATCCGACCCTCCACTGCCCGGCAATGGTAAGGACCTCGCCTTTTGGCCCTCTCGCGTCGCACTGGCCCATCCGAGCTACCTCCTTTGCCACTGTCCCACCAATGCGCTGAATCCCACCAGTCCTAACTCCCTCGCTGACGCCGTCTCCTCACTCTGAAGCTACTCTTGTGCATTCCTGCTTTCAGCTGGTGACGACCAGGACCCTGAGGCTGCCAGTGACAGCACCTCCAACCAGGAGGAGGAGGAGGAGCAAGCCGGACCTTCGGGGGAACAGTCACGTCCCGCAGGAGAGGAGGAAATGCTCGACACCTCCTCACTGGACGAGTGCCTGGAGGAACTGTCGCAGGGCAATGCAGCTTCTGGGACCAGTGGCGTCCAGCCACCCAGCAGCCGTGCGCGTGGCCCGCGGCCTTCCCCCCAAAGGGGGGAAGGATCAGAGGGGAGTGCTGCTGCTCGGCACACTCGCCGTCACCAACGCGGCAAGGGTCCCCTAGTTCGGCCCCCTCCTCCCCAGCGGGAGAGTCGCGACTCCAGTCCGGACACCTTCACTTCGGAGGAGGTGCGGAAGCTCGATCAGATGGCCGACGACTCGGACCGGCGCCACACGGAGCTCATGAGCGTGGTGGGGCGCATGCCTGAGGCCATCGAGTCGCTGGCGACCAGTGTGCGCGAGTTCGGGGCAGCAACTGCCGCGACTGGCCGCATGCTAACTGATGCCGTCAAGACCCTGGCGGATGTGATGCGCGCGCACACCAGGACCACAGGGCCACTCACTGCTGCCACACGCGCTGTCTCAGGCAGGCATCGCCAGGGCAGGCGCCGCGCTGGACCATCCCAGCAAGCCGGCCGTCGGCTGATTGCTGCGGATCCTGCAGTGCGGGCCCGGCCGAGTGCCACCGCGCCACAGCACCAGCCAGCGCATCCCAGACGCCAGCTGGCCCACATTGCACCATCCGTCGCCGCCATTCCCCCTCTGGGGCGTCAAGGGCAAGCGGCTGCAGCTGATGGTGGCCAGGCTCAGGCGCGCCACTCAGGAGACGGCCCCTCGAGGCCCAAACGCCGTGTAGGCCGCCCCCCAGCGGCATCTGGCGGAAGGGCATCTGAGCCTCAGGCGCCTTCCCCCAGCCTCGCAGCAGCCACTGGGCAGAGCTTGCGAAGGAGCAGCAGGCAGGGCAGGGGAGGCAAAATGCTGGCCAAGGTCTCGCCCTCGCGGGCCACTCAGTAGAGGGTGTGGCCAGCTTTCCTTTAATATGGCGGTGGCCATCTTTATTTTGCCCATGGTTGTGCTTTTGGAGGGCTTTTTTTTTGCGTTAGGCCGACGTTGAGGCCCGGTTTCAATAAAGGTGGAGTGGCTCCTCCCCAGTTTGTGGGAGTGAGTCGTTTGTTGGGCTTTTTGTGGGGCCCGTTTATTGTTTTTGGGGATTCATGTGGGAAGGGCTTTTCATTTTTGTTTAATAAAAAATTATCTTTATTCATGCAGTCTCCATGGTTGTTCTTCTTAGTGTTTGTTGGCTTCGCCGGCTGAGGGCTTGCGGAGCGGCTGCATTCATCTTCCCTCATGGCCCCTGGCCATTCCCTGACAGGGGGCTTAGAAGTACCGTGTAATAAGGTGGCGTCGTGCGGCCCTTGGCCCTGGTCGCTCCCTCCTGGGAACGTACTCCTGCTCCTCCTCCTCCTCCTCCTCCTCCTCCTCATGCTCCTCCTGCTCCTCCTCCTGAGGTGCTGGTCCAACGTCAGGTGGCAGTGCCTGAGTCCTGCGGATAGCCAGGTTGTGTAGCATGCAGCAAACCACCACAAATTGGGAGACCCGGTCCGGCGAATACTGGAGAGCTCCTCCGGAGCGATCAAGGCAGCGGAACCGCTGCTTGAGGACCCCAATAGTTAGCTCGCTGATGTTGCGGGTGGTTTGATGGCTCTCGTTGTAGGCCTCTTCAGCAGCGGTCCTGGGCGCGCGGAGCGGGGTCATGAGCCAGGTGCACAAAGGATAGCCTTTGTCCCCGAGTAGCCATCCTCTTGGGGGAGGCTGTGCCTGGAACATGTCATGCACAGTACTCTGCCGCAGGATAAAGGCATCGTGGCTGCTGCCTGGGAAGCTGGCATTGACTGCCATGATGCGCTGCTTGTGGTCACAGACCAGCTGCACATTCAGAGAATGGTAGCCCTTCCTGTTGCGATACTGCTCGCCATGCTCCAGAGGGGCCCGCAAAGCCACATGCGTACAGTCAATGGCGCCCTGCACCAAGGGGAATTCCCCGAGTCTGGAAAATCCCAATGCGCGCTGATGCTGGCTCTCCAGGGCCATGGGGAAGGAGATGAATTGGCTTCTCCTTCTGAACAGTGCTTCGGTCACCTGGCGGATGCAGCGATGCGCGCCGTACTGGGAGATGTTTGCTATGTCCCCAGCAGCGTATTGGAAGGAGCCGGTGGCATAGAAGTTCAATGCCACTGTCACCTTCACTTCCACCGACAGAGACGTCCTGCACCTGAGCTTTGGCCGCAGATCTCGGCGAAGCAGGTGGCAGATCTCTGCAATCACCCCCTTCCGGAATCGGAGCCTTTTAACACATCGCGCGGCACTCATGTTTAGGTAGGAGCGCTGCTGGCGGTATAGCCTGACTGGGTAAGGCCTACGTGGCCGACGCCTGTAGCCCCCTCTGCCTCTAGCCAGGGCTGCCCCTCTCACAATACGTCTGCGAGCCCTACGGACATGGAGCTGCAGCTCCGCGTTGGCACCCCATGCAACCCCCATCAAATCCTGGCAAACACTCTAATTTCCAAATGGCCACTTGCAGCGCTGTTGCCTGAGTCCAAAAATACCTGGCTCTTGCTGCTTGAAACCAGTTAGCTATCCTCCTTGTTGTGTCTCCAGAAATGCGTTGCACAAGACTGTTTTCTGAAATAATGGATGGCCTTTATACTGGAGAGGACGTTCCCTTTAATTAGCGCCCCCCGGGGCCCGCGCTGGTTGTGTTGCGTTCCTTTTTCCAAATGCTCCGGCCGCCCGCCGCACAATGGGGCGGTCCGACTGAAGTTTGCAATCGGGGCGGCCAAAGGGCGTTGCACGAGGATGTGACGTCATTTTCTGCGCGCGCATCCGGGCGGGCGCTAAACTTTGCGCCGGCGCTAACGGGCAACTTAATTTGGGGCGGGGCGCAAACTGCGCTGCGCCCGGGCGCTACACGCATAGCGCCCGGAAATCACTTCTCTTAAGGCGCTAACTGCTGGCGCAAGCAACTGAAAATCTAGCCCCTGGAGTCATAGAGTAATACAGCACAGATAGAGGCCCTTCGGCCCATCGTGTCCATGCCGGCCATCAAGCCCTGTCTAATCTAATCCCATATTCCAGCATTTGGCCCGTAGCCTTGTATGCTATGGCATTTCAAATGCTCATCCAAATGCTTCTTAAATGTTGTGAGGGTTTCTGCCTCCACAACCCTTTCAGGCAGTGAGTTCCAGACTCCAACCACCCTCTGGGTGAAAAAGTTCTTTCTCAAATCCCCTCTAAACCTCCCTCCCTTTACCTTGAATCTATGCCCCCTAGTTATTGACCCCTCTACTAAGGGGAAAAGCTCCTCAGCATCCATCCTATCTATGCCCCTCACAATTTTGTACACCTCAATCATGTCCCCCCTCAGCCTCCTCTGCTCCAAGGAAAACAAACCCAATCTGCCCAGTCTCTCTTCATAGCTGAAGCGCTCCAGCCCTGGTAACATCCTGGTGAACCTCCTCTGCACCCTCTCTAACGCGATCACATCTTTCCTGTAGTGTGGCGACCAGAACTGCACACAGTATTCCAGCTGTGGCCTAACCAGTGTTTTATACAGCTCCATCATAACCTCCTTGCTCTTATATTCTATGCCTCGGCTAATGAAGGCAAGTATCCCATATGCCTTTTTTACCACCTTATCCACCTGTTCCGCCGCCTTCAGGGATCTGTGTACCTGCACACCCAGATCCCTCTGACCCTCCGTCTTGCCTAGGGTCTTACCATTCATTGTGTATTCCCTTGCCTTGTTAGACCCCCCAAAGTGCATCACCTCGCACTTTTCCGGGTTAAATTCCATTTGCCACTGTTCCGCCCATCTGACCAACCCATCTATATCGTTCTGCAGACTGAGGCTACCCTCCTCGCTATTTACCACCCTACCAATTTTAGTATCATCCGCGAATTTACTGATCATACCCTTTACATTCATATCCAAGTCATTAATGTAGACCACAAACAGCAAGGGACCCAGCACCGATCCCTGTGGTACCCCACTGGCCACAGGTTTCCAGTCACAAAAACAACCTTCGACCATCACCCTCTGCCTTCTGCCACTAAGCCAGTTTTGTATCCAATGTGCCAAGGCACCCTGGATTCCATGGGCTCTTACCTTCTTGACCAGTCTCCTGTGCGGGACTTTATCGAAGGCCTTACTGAAATCCATGTATACCACATCCACTGCGTTACCCTCATCCACACACCTAGTCACCCCCTCAAAAAATTCAATCAAATTAGTCAGACATGATCTTCCCTTGACAAAGCCATGTTGACTATCCCTGATTAATCCTTGCCTCTCCAAGTGGAGACAAATTTTGTCCCTCAGGATTTTTTCCAGTAATTTTCCTACCACTGATGTTAGGCTCACTGGCCTGTAGTTCCCCGGTTTTTCCCTACTACCCTTCTTGAATAATGGTACTACATTAGCGGTTCTCCAGTCCTCTGGCACATCCCCTGTGGCCAGAGAGGTCCTGAATATATGTGTTAGAGCCCCCGCAATCTCCTCCTTTGCCTCACACAGCAGCCTGGGGTACATTTCATCGAGGCCTGGGGATTTATCCATTTTTAGGCCAGCTAAAACCGCCAATACCTCCTCCCTCTCGATGTTAATATGTTCGAGCATATCACAGTCCCCCCGCCCTATTTCTATGTCTACGTCGTCCTTCTCCATAGTGAAAACAGATGCAAAAAATTCATTTAGAACCCCTCCTACATCTTCCGGCTCCACACACAGATTGCCACTTTTGTCCCTAATGGGCCCTATTTTTTCCCTAGTTATCCTTTTACCCTTAATATACTTATAAAACATCTTCGGATTTTCCTTTATTTTGCTCGCCAGTGTTATTTCATGGCCCCTCCTTGATCTCCTAATTTCTTTTTTAAGTATCCCCCTGCACTTTTTGTACTCCTCTAGGGCTTCCTCCGTCTTAAGCCTTTTGTATCTACCAAAAGCCCTCCTTTTTTTCCTAATCCATTCCCGTATATCCCCTGACATCCACGGTTCCCTGTGGTTTTTGGAACCACTCTTGACCTTTATGGGAACATGTTGCCCTTGTATGATCTCAATCTCCCTTCTGAAAGCCTCCCATTGCTCCGATGCGGATTTTCCTACAAGTAGCTGATCCCAGTCCATTTTGGCCAGATCCTGCCTTATCCTATTAAAATTGGCCTTCCCCCAATTTAGAACCTTTATTTCCGGCCCATCCCTGTCCTTTTCCATGACCACCTTAAATCTTACCATATTATGGTCACTATCACCAAAGTGCTCACCTACTAGCACTTTTTCCACTTGGCCGGCCACATTCCCTAGAATTAGGTCCAGTACCGCCCCCTCTCTTGTAGGACTTTCTACATGCTGGCTCAAAAAGCTCTCCTGGATGCACTTTAAGAATTCTACACCCTCTGAGCCTTTCACACTTTGACTATCCCAGTTAATATTGGGGAAGTTGAAATCCCCCATTATTATTACCCTATTATTTGCACATTTCTCTGAGATTTGCCTACATATCTGTTCCTCTATCTCCCCCTGACTGTTTGGAGGCCTATAGTACACTCCGAGCAAAGTGCTTGCCCCCTTTTTGTTTTTAAGCTCCACCCATATGGCCTCATTAGAGGACCCAGCTAATATATCATCCCTCCTTACTGCAGTAATTGACTCCTTAATTAATATTGCGACACCCCCTCCTCTTATACCTCCCCCTCTGTCTCGCCTGAAGATTCTGTACCCCGGAATATTGAGCTGCCAGTCTTGCCCCTCCCTCAACCATGTCTCAGTGATAGCAACAATATCATACTCCCATGTGTTTATCAACACCTTCAGTTCATCCACCTTATTTGCAAGGCTCCTTGCATTAAAATAGATGCCATCCAGCCTTGCCCTTATATATTTGCCCTGCCTACCAAGCTGACTTGTTTTTTCCTCCATAATTGGCAGCACATCCCCCCCTACTTCAGCTCCCCCCTGTATCCCATCCCCCTGCCAAGTTAGTTTAAACCCCCCCCGACAGTGCTAGCAAACCTCCCCGCAAGGATATTTGTCCCGCTCTGGTTCAGGTGCAACCCGTCCGACTTGTACAAGTCCCACCTTTCCCAGAAGCAGGCCCAGTGATCCAGGAAAGTAAAACCCTCCCCCCTACACCAACTCTTTAGCCACGCATTCATCTGCTCTATCCTCCCATTCCTATACTTACTAGCACGTGGCACTGGGAGTAATCCAGAGATTACACCCTTTGAGGTCCTGCCCTTTAATCTGTTACCTAGCTCCCTAAATTCTTGATGCAGGACCTCATCCCTCTTTTTACCTATGTCGTTGGTACCAATGTGGACCACGACCACTGGCTGTTCACCCTCCCCCTCCAGAATGCCCTGCAGCCGCTCAGTGACATCCTTGACCCTGGCACCAGGGAGGCAACAAACCATCCTGGAGTCACGTTTGCGGCCACAGAACCGCCTATCTGTTCCCCTTACTATAGAATCCCCTACCACTATTGCTCTCCCACTCTTTTTCCCCCCCTCCTGGGCAGCAGGAGCACCCCCAGTGCCAGGAAGTTGGCTGCTGCTGCCTTCCCCTGGTGAGTCATCCCCCTCAACAGTATCCAAAGCGGTATACCTGTTTGAAAGGGGGATGTCCGCAGGGGTTCCCTGCACTACCTGCCTGCCTTTGTTGCTCCGCCTGATGGTCACTCCCTGTGCTGCCCTACCCTGAGGCGTGCACAACTCGCTAAACGTGGTATCCACGAGCCTCTCAGCATCGCGCATGCTCCACAACCCATCCACCCGCAGCTCGAGCGCCGCAATGCGGTCTACAAGTAGCTGCAGCTGGATGCATTTCCTGCACACATGGTCGTCAGGGACACTGGCAGCGTCCCTGATTTCCCACATGGAGCAAGAGGAGCAGAACACGGGTCTGAGCTCTCCTGCCATGACTTACTCCTTTAATTAATTTAAAAATTAATTCAATAGCCCAGTTACAGGTATACTCTAGGGCGCTTTATTTACCAACTGTCCCCACTACACCTTAATCCCGAGAAATTTAACACCACAGAATTCAAGCTTGTACTGAAAAGAGAGAAATACTCACCAACCAATCACTTACGTGCTCCCTGGTGACGTCACACTCTGATTATTTTTTACCTCTCTCCTCTGATGTTGATTTGGTACGCTTCTGTGTATATCTATTAGAGGCAGTGTGTACCATTCAGTGTGTATATGTATTAGAGGCAGTGTGTACCATTCAGTGTGTATATCAATGAGAGGCAGTGTGTACCATTCAGTGAGTATATCTATTAGAGGCAGTGTGTACCATTAAGTGTGTATATCTATTTGAGGCAGAGTGTACCATTCAGTGTGTATACCTATCAGAGGCAGTGTGTACTATTCAGTGTGTATATCTATTAGAGGAAGTGTGTATCATTCAGTGTGTATATCTATTAGAGGCAGTGTGTACCATTCAGTGTGTATATCTATTAGAGGCAGTGTGTACCAATCAGTGTGTATATCTATTAGAGACAGTGTGTACCATTCAGTGTGTATATCTATTAGAGGCAGTGTGTACCATTCAGTGTGTATATCTATTAGAGGCAGTGTGTACCATTCAGTGTGTATATCTATTAGAGGCAGTGTGTATCATTCAGTGTATATATCTATTAGAGGCAGTGTGTATCATTCAGTGTGTATATCTATTAGAGGCAGTGTGTATCATTCAGTGTGTATATCTATTAGAGGCAGTGTGTATCATTGTGTGTGTATATCTATTAGAGGCAGTGTGTACCATTCAGTGTGTATATCTATTAGAGGCAGTGTGTACCATTCAGTGTGTAAATCTATTAGAGACAGTGTGTACCATTCAGTGTGTATATCTATTAGTGGCAGTGTGTACCATTCAGTGTGTATATCTATTAGAGGCAGTGTGTATCATTCAGTGTGTATATCTATGAGAGGGAGTGTGTACCATTCAGTGTGTATATCGATTAGAGGCAGTGTGTACCATTCAGTGTGTATATCTATTAGAGGAAGTGTGTATCATTCAGTGTGTATATCTATTAGAGGCAGTGTGTACCATTCAGTGTGTATATCTATTAGAGTCAGTGTGTACCATTCAGTGTGTATATCTATTAGAGGCAGTATGTACCATTCAGTGTGTATATCTATTAGAGGCAGTGTGTACCATTCAGTGTGTGTATCTATTAGAGGCAGTGCGTACCATTCAGTGTGTATATGTATTAGAGGCAGTGCGTACCATTCAGTGTGTATATCTATTAGAGGCAGTGTGTACCATTCAGTGTGTATATCTATTAGAGGCAGTGTGTACCATTCAGTGTGTATATCTATTAGAGGCAGTGTGTACCATTCAGTGTGTATATCTATTAGAGGCAGTGCGTACCATTCAGTGTGTATATGTATTAGAGGCAGTGCGTACCATTCAGTGTGTATATCTATTAGAGGCAGTGTGTACCATTCAGTGTGTATATCTATTAGAGGCAGTGTGTACCATTCAGTGTGTATATCTATTAGAGGCAGTGTGTACCATTCAGTGTGTGTATCTATTAGAGGCAGTGTGTACCATTCAGTGTGTATATCTATTAGAGGCAGTGTGTACCATTCAGTGTGTATATCTATTAGAGGCAGTGTGTACCATTCAGTGTGTATATCTATTAGAGGCAGTGTGTACCATTCAGTGTGCATATCTATTAGAGGCAGTGTGTACCATTCAGTGTGTGTATCTATTAGAGGCAGTGTGTACCATTCAGTGTGTATATCTATTAGAGGCAGTGTGTACCATTCAGTGTGTATATCTATTAGAGGCAGTGTGTACCATTCAGTGTGTACATCTATTAGAGGCAGTGTGTACCATTCAGTGTGCATATCTATTAGAGGCAGTGTGTACCATTCAGTGTGTATATCTATTAGAGGCAGTGTGTACCATTCAGTGTGTATATCTATTAGAGGCAGTGTGTACCATTCAGTGTGTATATCTATTAGAGGCAGTGTGTACCATTCAGTGTGTGTATCTATTAGAGGCAGTGTGTACCATTCAGTGTGTGTATCTATTAGAGGCAGTGTGTACCATTCAGTGTGTATATCTATTAGAAGCAGCGTGTAACATTCAGTGTGTATATCTATTAGAGGCAGTGTGTACCATTCAGTGTGTATATCTATTAGAGGCAGTGTGTACCATTCAGTGTGTATATCTATTAGACGCAGTGTGTACCATTCAGTGTGTATATCTATTAGAGGCAGTGTGTACCATTCAGTGTGTATATCTTTTAGAGGCAGTGGGTACCATTCAGTGTCTATATCTATTAGAGGCAGTGTGTACCATTCAGTGTGTATATCTATTAGAGGCAGTGTGTACCATTCAGTGTGTATATCTATTAGAGGCAGTGTGTACCATTCAGTGTGTATATCTATTAGCGGCAGTGTTTATCATTCAGTGTGTATATCTATTAGAGGCAGTGTGTACCATTCAGTGTGTATATCTATTAGAGGCAGTGTGTACCATTCAGTGTGTATATGTATTAGAGGCCGTGTGTATCATTCAGTGTGTATATCTATTAGAGGCAGTGTGTATCATTCAGTGTGTATATCTATTAGAGGCAGTGTGTACCATTCAGTGTGTATATCTATTAGAGGCAGTATGTATCATTCAGTGTGTATATCTATTAGAGGCAGTGTGTACCATTCAGTGTGTATATCTATTAGAGGCAGTGTGTACCATTCAGTGTGTACCATTCAGTGTGGATATCTATTAGCGGCAGTGTGTACCATTCAGTGTGTATATCTATTAGAGGCAGTGTGTATCATTCAGTTTGTATATCTATGAGAGGGAGTGTGTACCATTCAGTGTGTATATCTATTAGAGGCAGTGTGTACTATTCAGTGTGTATATCTATTAGATGCAGTGTGTACCATTCAGTGTTTATATCTTTTAGAGGCAGCGTGTACAATTCAGTGTGTATATCTATTAGAGGCAGTGTGTACCATTCAGTGTGTATATCTATTAGAGGCAATGTGTACCATTCAGTGTCTATATCTATTAGAGGCAGTGTGTACCATTCAGTGTGTATATCTATTAGAGGCAGTGTGTACCATTCAGTGTGTATATCTTTTAGAGGCAGTGTGTATCATTCAGTGTTTATATCTATTAGAGGCAGTGTGCACCATTCAGTGTGTATATCTATTAGAGGCAGTGTGTATCATTCAGTGTGTATATCTATTAGAGGCAGTGTGTACCATTCAGTGTCTATATCTATTAGAGGCAGTGTGTACCATTCAGTGTGTATATCTATTAGAGGCAGTGTGTACCATTCAGTGTGTATATCTATTAGAGGCAGTGTGTACCATTCAGAGTGTATATCTATTAGAGGCAGTGTGTACCATTCAGTGTGTATATCTATTAGAGGCAGTGTGTACCATTCAGTGTGTATATCTATTAGAGACAGTTTGTACCATTCAGTGTGTATATCTATTAGAGACAGTGTGTACCATTCAGTGTGTATATCTATTAGAGGCAGTGTGTATCATTCAGTGTGTATATCTATTAGAGGCAGTGTGTACCATTCAGTGTGTATATCTATTAGAGGCAGTGTGTACCATTCAATGTGTATGTCTATTGGAGGCAGTGTGTAGCATTCAGTGTGTATATCTATTAGAGGCAGTGTGTACCTTTCAGTGTGTATATCTATTTGAGGCAGTGTGTACCATTCAGTGTGTTTATCTGTTAGAGGCAGTGTGTACCATTCAGTGTGTATATCTATTAGAGGCAGTGTGTACCATTCAGTGCGTATATCTATTACTGTGTACCATTCAGTGTGTATATCTATTAGAGGCAATGTGTACCATTCAGTGTGTATATCTATTAGAGGCAGTGTGTACCACTCAGTGTGTATATCTATTAGAGGCAGTGTGTACCATTCAGTGTGTATATCTATTAGAGGCAGTGTGTACCATTCAGTGTGTGTATCTATTAGAGGCAGTGTGTAACATTCAGTGCGTATATCTATTAGAGGCAGTGTGTACCATTCAGTGTGTATATCTATTAGAGGCAGTGTGTGCCATTCAGTGTGTATATCTATTAGAGGCAGTTTGTACCATTCAGTGTGTATATCTATTAGAGGCAGTGTGTACCATTCAGTGTGTATATCTATTAGAGGCAGTGTGTACCATTCAGTGTGTATATCTATTAGAGGCAGTGTGTATCATTCAGTGTGTATATCTATTAGAGGCAGTGTGTACCATTCAGTGTGCATATCTATTAGTGTGTACCATTCAGTGTGTATATCTATTAGAGGGAAAGTGTACCATTCAGTGTGAATATCTATTAGAGGCAGTGTGTGCCATTCAGTGTGTATATCTATTAGAGGCAGTGTGTACCATTCAGTGTGTATATCTATTAGAGGCAGTGTGTATCATTCAGTGTGTATATCTATTAGAGGCAGTGTGTATCATTCAGTGTGTATATCTATTAGAGGCAGTGTGTACCATTCAGTGTGTATATCTATTAGAGGCAGTGTGTATCATTCAGTGTGTATATCTATTAGAGGCTGTGTGTACCATTCAGTGTGTATATCTATTAGAGGCAGTGTGTATCATTCAGTGTGTATATCTATTAGAGGCAGTGTGCACCATTCAGTGTGTATATCTATTAGAGGCAGTGTGTATCATTCAGTGTGTATATCTGTTAGAGGCAGTGTGCACCATTCAGTGTGTATATCTATTAGAGGCAGTGTGTATCATTCAGTGTGTATATCTATTAGAGGCAGTGTGTACCATTCAGTGTGTATATCTATTAGAGGCAATGTGTATCATTCAGTGTGTGTATCTATTACAGGCAGTGTGTACCATTCAGTGTGTATATCTATTAGAGGCAGTGTGTACCATTCAGTGTGTGTATCTATTAGAGGCAGTGTGTACCATTCAGTGTGTGTATCTATTAGAGGCAGTGTGTACCATTCAGTGCGTATATCTATTACTGTGTACCATTCAGTGTGTATATCTATTAGAGGCAATGTGTACCATTCAGTGTGTATATCTATTAGAGGCAGTGTGTAACATTCAGTGCGTATATCTATTAGAGGCAGTGTGTACCATTCAGTGTGTATATCTATTAGAGGCAGTGTGTACCATTCAGTGTGTATATGTATTAGAGGCCGTGTGTATCATTCAGTGTGTATATCTATTAGAGGCAGTGTGTATCATTCAGTGTGTATATCTATTAGAGGCAGTGTGTACCATTCAGTGTGTATATCTATTAGACGCAGTGTGTACCATTCAGTGTGTATATCTATTAGAGGCAGTGTGTACCATTCAGTGTGTATATCTATTAGACGCAGTGTGTACCATTCAGTGTGTATATCTATGAGAGGCAGTGTGTATCATTCAGTGTGTATATCTATTAGAGGCAGTGTGTACCATTCAGTGTGTATATCTATTAGAGGCAGTGTGTACCATTCAGTGTGTATATCTATTAGAGGCAGTGTGTACCATTCAGTGTGTATATCTATTAGAGGCAGTGTGTACCTTTCAGTGTGTATATCTATTAGAGGCAGTGTGTACCATTCAGTGTGTATATCTATTAGAGGCAGTGTGTACCATTCAGTGTGTATATCTATTAGAGACAGTGTGTACCATTCAGTGTGTATATCTATTAGAGGCAGTGTGTACCATTCAGTGTGTATATCTATGAGAGGCAGTGTGTATCATTCAGTGTGTATATCTATTAGAGGCAGTGTGTACCATTCAGTGTGTATATCTATTAGAGGCAGTGTGTACCATTCAGTGTGTATATCTATTTAAGGCAGTGTACCATTCAGTGTGTATATCTGTTCGAGGTAGTGTGTACCATTCAGTGTGTATATCTATTAGAGGCGGTGTGTACCATTCAGTGTGTATATCTATTAGAGGCAGTGTGTACCATTCAGTGTGTATATCTATTAGAGGCAGTGTGTACCATTCAGTGTGTATATCTATTAGAGGCAGTGTGTACCATTCAGTGTGTATATCTAATAAAGACAGTGTGTACCATTCAGTGTGTATATCTATTAGAGACAGTGTGTACCATTCAGTGTGTATATCTATGAGAGGCAGTGTGTATCATTCAGTGTGTATATCTATGAGATGCAGTGTGTATCATTCAGTGTGTATATCTATTAGAGGCAGTGTGTACCATTCAGTGTGTTTCTCTATTAGAGGCAGTGTGTACCATTCAGTGTGTATATCTTTTAGAGGCAGTGTGTATCATTCAGTGTGTATATCTATTAGAGGCTGTGTGTACCATTCAGTGTGTATATCTATTCGAGGCAGTGTGTATCATTCAGTGTGTATATCTATTAGAGGCAGTGTGCACCATTCAGTGTGTATATCTATTAGAGGCAGTGTGCATCATTCAGTGTGTATATCTATTAAAGGCAGTGTGCACCATTCAGTGTGTATATCTATTAGAGGCAGTGTGTATCATTCAGTGTGTATATCTATTAGAGGCAGTGTGTACCATTCAGTGTGTATATCTATTAGAGGCAATGTGTACCATTCAGTGTGTATATCTATTAGAGGCAGTGTGTACCATTCAGTGTGTATATCTATTAGAGGCAGTGTGTACCATTCAGTGTGTATATCTATTAGAGGCAGTGTGTCCCATTCAATGTGTATATCTATTAGAGGCAGTGTGTACCATTCAGTGTGTATATCTATTAGAGGCAGTGTGTTTCTGTCAGTGTTTATATCTATTTGAGGCAGTGTGTATCTATTCGTGTGCCCCAATTTGTCGTGGTCTGCTGTATTCTCCTCAACTTGACCATCATGATGGCACAGCCCTTGCCACCAGGTATAGATCCACCAGCTCAGGAGCAGGAGGAGGCGGAAGCAGAATGGAGGATGCAACCCAAACAGTCCTTTTGTTGCCGGGATATCCAGGATCGAATCATGTGGTACGACTGAACACAACCACAATTCCCCTTTCAACATTAGTCCCACACCTTACCTTCCCTCTGTTACTGACCATCACAGAGTCATCTTGGCCACAATGCTGAAAGAAAAGCCACCACAAAGCAAACTTTCCAGTCAAACTTTATCCATCTATCTATCCAATATTACAGCAAAAATTTAAGTCATTACCCTTGTGCATTCCCTCTGACTATCTTGCATGTGACTTTACCTATCCTAGTGCTCTTACGCAGTGCTACCCCAGTGGCTGCATCATGGCTGGTGGAAGGCTGCTGACTTACAGTGAGGGAGACTGCAGATGGCCTTGCAGGATGACCCCTAGGCCTTGTAGGCCTGACTTTAGACTACACCACCTCAGTATGGGTGGCAGCAGTCTGGGCTGTCTAGCTGACAGGCAACAGCAAGGGCATTGGCGGAGTGGCAGGGTCGTCCTCCACAGATGCATTGCCACTCCCCAGTGGCAGTGTCTCAGCTATCCTAGTAATCTGCTGAAGTACAGACTGACGTAAGAAAACTACTAGGCACTTGGTCTAAGCGTTAAACAAAGCTTTAATCAACTGTTTTACAACATGGAGGTCTAGTTGTGTCCTTCACTAGTTCCTGTTAAGAATGTCCTGCGCAAGCTGGGCCCATGCCCTGGACAGCACCACCCGTAGGCCGCTCAGTATTATTTCATAAGTCTTTCTTTCATGAATGACTGATTTGTGTCACAGACTGCTGTGACACCCTGCAAGCCGCTTTCCACACAGGTCATAGAGTCATAGAGTTTTACAGCACAGAAAGAGGCCCTTCGGCCCATCGTGTCCACGCCGCCCATCCATCCCTGTCCTGTCTAATCCCATTTTCCAGCATTTGGTCCATAGCCTTGTATGCAATGGCATTTCAAGTGCTCATCCAAATGCTTCTTGAATGTTGTGAGGGTTCCTGCCTCTACCACCCTTTCAGGCAGTGAGTTCCAGATTCCAACCACCCTCTGGGTGAAAAAGTTCCTCCTCAAATCCCCTCTAAATCTCCTGCCCCTTACCGTGAATCTATGCCCCCTCGTTATTGACCCCCCTACTAAGGGGAAAAGTTCCTCTTTATCTACCCTATCTATGCCCCTCATCATTTTGTACACCTCAATCAGGTCCCCCCTCAGCCTTCTTTGCTCCAAGGAAAACAACCCCAGCCTGTTTAGTCTTTCTTCATAGCTGAGGCGCTCCATCCCAGGTAACATCCTGGTGAATCTTCTCTGCACCCTCTCCAAAGCAATCACATCCTTCCTATAGTGAGGCGACCAGAACTGCACACAGTACTCCAGCTGTGGCCTCACCAGCGTTTTGTACAGCTCCATCATAACCTCCCTGCTCTTATATTCTATGCCTCGGCTAATGAAGGCAAGTATCCCATATGCCTTTTTAACCACCTTATCTACCTGTTCCGCTGCCTTCAGAGATCTATGTACATGTACACCAAGGTCCCTCTGACCCTCTGTACTTCCTAGGGTCCTACCACTCATTGTGTATTCCCTTGCCTTATTTGTCCGTCCAAAATGCATCACCTCGCACTTTTCAGGGTTAAGTTCCATTTGCCACTTTTCCGCCCATCTGACCAACCCGTTTATATCGTCCTGTAGCCTGAGGCTTTCCTCCTCGCAATTTACCACCCCGCCAATTTTCGTGTCATCTGCGAACTTACTGATCATACCTTTTACATTCTCATCCAAATCATTTATGTAGATCACAAACAACAAGGGACCCAGCACCGATCCTTGAGGTACCCCACTGGACACAGGCTTCCAGTCACAAAAGCATCCTTCGACCATCACCCTCTGCCTCCTGCCACTCAGCCAGTTTAGGATCCAACGCGCCAAGGCACCCTGGATCCCATGGGCTCTTACCTTCTTGACCAGTCTCCTATGCGGGACTTTGTCAAAAGCTTTACTGAAGTCCATGTAAACCACATCCACAGCATTTCCCTCATCCACCCCCCTAGTCACCCCCTCGAAAAATTCAATCAGATTTGTCAGACATGATTTACCCTTGACAAAGCCATGCTGACTATCCCCGATTAATCCTTGCCTCTCCAAGTGGAGACTAATTTTGTCCCTCAGAATTTTTTCCAATAATTTCCCTACCACAGATGTTAGGCTCACTGGCCTGTAATTCCCTGGTTTATCCCTGCTACCCTTCTTGTGTAATGGTACTACATTAGCTGTTCTCCAGTCCTCTGGTACATCCCCTGTGGCCAGAGAGGTTCTGAAAATTTGTGTCAGAGCCCCTGCAATCTCCTCCTTTGCCTCCCACAGCAGCCTGGGATACATCTCGTCCGGGCCTGGGGATTTATCCACTTTTTGGCCTGCTAAAACCGCTAGCACCTCCTCCCTCTCAATGCTAATATGTTCAAGTATGTCACAGTCCCCTTGCCCGATTTCTATGTCTGCATCGTCTCTCTCCATAGTGAACACAGATGCAAAAAATTCATTTAAAACCCCGCCTACATCATCTGGCTCTACACACAGATTGCCACTTTGGTCCCTAATGGGCCCTACCCTTTCCCTGGTTATCCTCTTGCCCTTAATATACTTATAAAACATCTTAGGATTTTCCTTTATTTTGCTCGCCAGTGTTATTTCATGGCCCCTCCTCGCCCTCCTAATTTCTTTTTTAAGTATGCCCCTGCACTTTTTATACTCCTCTAGGGCTTCTTCCGTCTTTAGTCTTTTGTAACTGCCAAAAGCCCCCCTTTTATTTCTAATGCATTTTTGTATATCCCTTGTCATCCAAGGTTCCCTTTGCTTGTTGGTCCCACCCTTGACCTTTACAGGAACATGTTGGCGTTGTACTCTCTCTATTTCCCTTCTGAAAGTCTCCCACTGTCTTGATGTGGATTTTCCTATAAGTAGCTGCTCCCAGTCCACTTTGGCCAGATCCTGCCTTATCATATTAAAATCGGCCTTCCCCCAATTTAGAACCCTTATTTCCGGGCCGTCTTTGTCTTTTTCCATGACCACCTTAAATCTCACCGAATTATGGTCACTGTCACCAAAATGCTCTCCTACTGACACTTCCACCACGTGCCCGGCTACATTCCCCAGAATTAGGTCCAGTATCGCCCCCTCTCTTGTAGAACTTTCTACATGTTGGCTCAAAAAGCTCTCCTGGATGCACTTTAAGAATTCTGCACCCTCTAAGCCTTTCACACTCTGACTATCCCAATTTATATTGGGGAAGTTGAAATCCCCCACTATTATTACCCTATTATTTTCGCACTTTTCTGAGATTTGCCTACATATCTGTTCCTCTATCTCCCCCTGACTGTTTGGGGGCCTATAGTACACTCCCAGCAAAGTGCTTGCCCCCTTTTTGTTTTTAAGTTCTACCCATATGGCCTCATTAGAGGAACCTGCTAATATATCATCCCTCCTTACAGCAGTAATTGACTCCTTAATTAATATTGCAACACCCCCTCCCCTTTTACACCCCCCTCTGTCTCGCCTGAAGATTCTATACCCCGGAATATTGAGCTGCCAGTCCTGACCCTCCCTCAACCATGTCTCCGTGATAGCAACAATATCGTACTCCCATGTGTTCAACAACAACTTCAGTTCGTCCACCTTATTTGCAAGACTCCTTGCATTAAAATAAATGCCTTCCAGCCCTGCCATATTCCCTTTTGCCTTCGCATATTTGCTCTGCCTTGTTTTTTTCTCTGTATTTGGCTGTAAGTCACCCCCTGCTATAGCTCCACTCTGTACCCCATCCCCCTGCCAAGTTAGTTTAAACCCCCCCCAGCAGTGCTAGCAAACCTCCCCGCAAGGATATTGGTTCCCCTCTGGTTCAGGTGTAAACCGTCCGACTTGTACAAGTCCCACCTTTCCCAGAAGCAGACCCAGTGATCCAGGAAACTAAAGCCCTCCCTCCTGCACCATCCCTTTAGCCACGCATTCATCTGTTCTATCTTCCCATTCCTATACTCACTAGCACATTGCACCGGGAGTAATCCAGAGATTACAACCTTTGAGGTCCTGCTCTTTAATCCTTCACCTAGCTCCCTAAATTCTTGCTGCAGGACCTCATCCCTCTTTTTACCTATGTCGTTGGTACCAATGTGGACCACGACCTCTGGCTGTTCACCCTCCCCCTCCAGAATGCCCTGCAGCCGCTCAGTGATATCCTTGACCCTGGCACCAGGGAGGCAACAAACCATCCTGGATTCACGTCTACGGCCACAGAAACACCTATCTGTTCCCCTTACTATAGAATCCCCTACCACTATTGCTCTCCCACTCTTTTTCCCCCCTTCCTGGGCAGCAGGAGCACCCCCAGTGCCAGGAAGTTGGCTGCTGCTGCCTTCCCCTGGTGAGTCATCCCCCTCAGCAGTATCCAAAGCGGCATACCTGTTTGAGAGGGGAATGGTCACAGGGGTCTCCTGCACTACCTGCCTGCTTCTATTGCTCCTCCTGGTGGTCACCCATTTCCTATCTTCCTGTGCAGCCCTTCCCTGCGGTGTGACCAACTCACTAAACGTGTTATCCACGAACCTCTCAGCATCGTGAATGCTCAACAACCCATCCACCCGCAGCTCCAGCGCCTCAATGCGGTTTACTAGTAGCTGCAGATGGATGCATCTCTGGCACACGTGGTCATCAGGGGCACCGGCAGTGTCCCTGAATTCCCACATAGAGCAAGAGGAGCATATCACGGGGCTGGGCTCACCTGGCATGACCTTCCCTTTACTTAATTTAAATTAATTTACTATCACCAATTAAAAATATCTCTAAGGCGCTTGTATAGTCTACCAACAGTCCCTGCTACACCAGAAAAGACCCTAGTAACTATAAACTACAGAGTTTAAGTTTAAAAAAGAGAAATACTCACCAACCAATCACTTACCTGCTCCCTGGTGACGTCACACTCTGATTACTTTTTACCTCTCTCCTCTGCTGTTGATTTGGTCCCGCCTCACTGAACCCGCCGGTTTTAAGTGCCGCCGGTCGCGCTGCTGCTCTCCCACAGGTCCAAGCTCTCTGACCTCGCCTCTGCTGAACCCGCCGGTTTTAAGTGCCGCCGGTCGCGCTGCTGCTCTCCCACAGGTCCAAGCTCTCTGACCTCGCCTCTGCTGAACCCGCCGGTTTTAAGTGCCGGCGGTCGCGCTGCTGCTCTCCCACAGGTCCAAGCTCTCTGGCCTCGCCTCTGCTGAACCCGCCGGTTTTAAGTGCCGCCGGCCATGATGGCAGCGGTCTGAACTTGCATGACTTCAGTCTGAGCTTCCATTGCAGCACTCAGACATTGGGTGGCTTGTGTTTGAGCTGCAATGGAAGCTGAAACTTCAGCCATTAGACACATCATGATGGTTGGGTCCACATGTACGTTAATTGGTCTGCCCAGCCCTTCCATGCTTGAAAGGATGGGCTCCAAGCTCTGCCCAAAGCCCTTTGCAAGGCTGGAGCTAGACTCCTCTCTGCTCCTTGACAATGCACCAAGAATTTCATTGTGCATACCCATCAGCATTACTCTATAGGCCGCCCCATTGAGGTCTTCGTCTGAGTCCTGTGCAGCAGAACTCGTGTGCAACCTCGCCCTCCAGGAGTTGGCACCTGAGCTACCCTTTCCCCCTGCCCTGGCTGCAGGCCACTCCTGTCCGGTGTCTAACCACATGCAAATCCCACGCCTAACCTATCCTCTAAAATACGCGGAGTGTCAGTATCTGAGCTGGTGGCTGGGAGTGTGAAAGCGAGAGATGGTGTTTCTTCTTCTTCTTCACTCTCCTCTCCCGGGTGGGCAGGTTGCATTTCTTGGGTGTCTGAAATGAGAAAGACACAAGGGTCGGGTTGTGGTGAGAAGAGGGGGGAAAGCAAGAGGTGCATGCTTACACCATGTGCAGATTGTAAATCAGAAGAGATTGTTGGATGAGGAGGAAGTGGGATGTGAGGAGGATAACATATGAGGATACCGGCAACTTGTATTCCTTCAGCCCCGCCGCTGGCCATGGGCTTAGCCATGCCCCTGCCAAGAATTGCCAGCACCGTCTCCTCCAAGGGGGTGAGGTGATGCAGGGAAGCCTGTCCCCTGCCGGTTAAGGTCTGCTGGCACCGGTTATGCGACACCTTTTCCTGCAAAAGAAAGGGAAGTGTGTCAGTGAGTGTGGTGTAATGTGTTTAGGTGATGTAGTTGACATGGTTGAATAGCTGACAATGTATTCAAGCTGTGAGCTGGAGGTGTGAGGCATGCAGCAGTGGTAAGTGCGTGCGGGTGAGGTTAAGCTATGAATGTGAGGTATGAGTCATGTTTTGTAGGAATTGTTGGTAGGTGAGTGACGGGAATCTGGTGCATTGAGCAGTTTGTGAGGCTAGTGGTGCAGATGGTGAGATATGGCATTTGAAGGTGAATTCACTGACCTTGACCATGCGTGTGAGGTCATTAAACTTCTTCCTTCACTGAGTCCAGGTCCTCATGGCTATACTGCTGGCATTGACCACATTGGCTATCTGCACCCACTGCAGTCTAGTCTGTTGCCTAGAGGGCCTCCTGGCTCCCTGTAGGAAGAGGACCTCTCTCCTGGAGTTGGCCTCCTGGACCAACACCTCCGGTGCTGCATCGGAGAATCTTGGAACCTTTTCTCTGGCCTGTTGAGCCATTTCTCTCTCTCCTTTTTTCCTGACAGTAGCCCCCAAAAGCGCTTCCACCACAGGCAGAAAGCACCTCCCCTTTAAGATGTGCAGACTGCCTTTAAGTTGTCTGGGCTAGCTTTAATTGGAGCTAGCCTCACATGAACTTGGGCCCTCTGCTGAGCATTCCCACTCAGCAGTGCGTTCAGCACTTGGCTGAACGCTGCTATCATGCAAGCAGCGCAAATTTCACGTGCTCCGAACGGGCACAGGTTCGTATCGCAGCATGATCCCCATGCCCATTTTCAGGGGCTACCGTATTTCTAGGCCAGTGTGCCTATCTATTGGAGACTGTGTGTATCATTCAGTGAGTATATCTATTAGCAACTCTCCAGAGACTTGAGCACAAAAATCTAGGCTGACACTCCAGTGCAGTGCTGAGAGAGTGCTGCCCTGTCGGAGGTGCCGTTTTTCGGATGAGATGTTAAACCAAGGCCCCGTCTGCTCTCTCAGGTGGACATAAAAGATCCCATGCCACTATTTCGAAGACAAGCAGGGGAGTTATCACCGGTGTCCTGGCCAATATTTATCCCTCAATCAACATCACTAAAACAGATTATCTGGCCATCATCACATTGCTGTGTGTGGGAGCTTGCTGTGCGCAAATTGGCTGCCGCATTTTCTACGTTACAAGAGTGTTCCTGGGACTAGGGACAGGGTCACTGGCAAGGCTTGGAAGCTAAGCAGAACTAGGCCTGGTTAGTACCTGGAGGGGTGACCATCAGGGAAGACCAGGTGCAGAAGGTCACGGAAGGAGCCCCGAGGAGGGGCGGTTGGTGAGCAGGCCCGGGCGTTGGGCTGAAGATTGTCGGACAGGAGGAATGGTGGAAATGGAATGGCGGCGCGCACAGACGCAGCGGCTTTGCTTCTCCCAGGACGGTGCTATTTACGTTTAATGTTAATGTTATTTGTACTGGACTCATGGGAGCTTGCAAGATCACATTTCGTTGTTCTTGTACAATGACAATAAAGTTTTATTATTATTATTATTACTTCAAAAGTACTTCATTGGCTGTAAAGTGCTTTGGAACGTCCTGAAAGGCGCTATAGAAATGCGAGTCTTTCATTTTTTCTTTTATAATTATTAGGGGCTGTAATACCCTGTGCAAGTTGTAGCCAATCCCCATTCACTGACTGCCTCTCACATACATTGTAGCCAGTTCTTGTTACTGAACTGACCTTCAATCTCAAAAACATCCGCAAGGCCTCCTCACTACACCGAGCTGCGTGCAATTTCCGTTTGGTTGCGAGAGCTGAGGATTGTACTCCACAGCTCCACGGTCTCAATTTGTGCTACTTATATTGATTAAGAGGCTTCTGGCTGGTTATTGATGAATTCCAATTGGCTACTCAGTTGTGCACTGTTTGTGTTTCCCGAACAATGCGTCAAATGACAGGAGCAGACATTTACTCATTTCAGCGCCTTAGGACCTTTTACTATATTAAAGTCGCTATACAAATATGTTGTTGTTGAATGCATGCTTGTCTATAATAGTAAATGATTAAGAGCTAGGGCCAAAAATGGATGTTCAAAAACTGTGGAGCTCCCCATATTCTGGGTCTCCGCACTGTGTGCTGTCAGTATGTAAAGGCTCCAAAAACCAAATCAAACCTGTGCTCTGAAACACACACAAAGCTCACAAGTGTTGGGTGGGGGTGTCGGGTAGGAGGAAAAGAAAGACTTACATTTCTATAGCGCCTTTCATGACCTCAGGACGTTCCAAACGCTTTACAGCCAATGAAGTACTTTTTAAAGTGTAGTCACTGTTGTAATGCAGGAAACGTGACAGCCAATGCACAGCAAGCTCCCACAAACAGCAACGTGTTAATGACCAAATAATCTGTTTTAGTGATGTTGATTTAGGAATAAATATTGGCCAGGACACCGGGGATAACTCCCCTGCTCTTCTTCGAAATAGTGCCGTGGGATCTTTTACATCCACCTGAAAGACGGCACCTCCGACAGTGCAGCATTCCCTCAGTACTGCACTGGAGTCTCAGCCTAGATTTTTGTGCTCAAGTCTCTGGAGTCGGACTTGAACCCACAACCTCCTGACTCCGAGGCGAGGAGATACCAGACAAGGCTAGTGCTCCCACCATCTGGCAGCCAGAATTGCAGGCCGTCCAGATCCACCCCCTACCTAGGCATCACATGGCTACCATGGGATGCTAAGTCATTCAGAACCAAAATACAGCTGGTTATTTGCTCTGGCCGTTCTGAAATGATGTTTGCTTTTGTCTCCGGTACAGATATGGAGGGTACCCCCAGACATTCCCATTCCGTATTGGCAAGACTTACGGGAAGACTACCCATGATATCCTGAAGGATCCTAAAACCGGGAGAGCTGGCCAATCGATGCTGTCGCCAACAACCAAGCCTCCAGATGACTGTCTTCCGGAATACGAGGAATATTGTTCCCCTGATGTGTCGGACCAGATCCACCCACAGAAACTCGTTCCAGGTTACATCGGTGAGTCACACCTGGCAGGGAACAGATCCGAAACACAATCCAACGCTTTGTAACCAGTATCACCAGCAGGACTTGAATATGTTCTGCTTCCCGACATTCCCAGACAGCTTGTGCTTTGCCTTCCAGTTATTGAGCAATGACAACGATCACCATTGACGCCACCTTCCCTCACTTTTACAGGGTATGGGAGGGCTTCAAAACAAAGCAAAACTGGACTCCAGGGCGGGAGACGTTAAAATTTCAAAAATCTGAAACCTGACCTTAACCCTAGGTTCTAACAGAGGCTGGTTAGGGGGCGGGCGACTAACCTGCTGTCCACAGGCGGGTCAGTCATTTAAATATTATAATGAGACTTAGCGCCTCAAAATTAACCACAGTTTTAAATTTAACGCCTGTGAGCTCAGTTTTCTAGGGCTCAGGACACCCGGCAGCTGGAGGGAAGCAAGAATGGCCGGATCCAGCAGGTGAGTGCCTTTCCCTCACTGCTAGTGGGCCAGGAGGAGCAGGAGTGCTTCCCCCCCCCAGCACCTCAAGCAAAGCTGCTTCCCCTCGCGATCGAATCACCTCCTCCCCCCGCAAACGGAATTCCCCCACCCCCACGATCCACCTTAGCCCCCCCACCCCCGCGACCCACCTTCGCCCCCCACCCCCGCGACCCACCTTCGCCCCCCACCCCCGCGACCCACCTTCGCCCCCCACCCCCGCGACCCACCTTCGCCCCCCCCACCCCCGCGACCCACCTTCGCGACCCACCTTCGCCCCCCCACCCCCGCGACCCACCTTCGCCCCCCCACCCCCGCGACCCCCCCTTCCCCCCCTCGTGATCTCTCCGGCCCTCCACGATGTCCTGTCCAGCCTCCATGATCTCTCCCTCCCTCTGTTCCTTTCCGTTCCCTTGTGCCGCAGGCCTTCCGGCCTGACTGCCAACCAGCCTCTCAATTCGGCCGGCTGCAGCCAGAAGACAAAGCCAAAAAATTAAATGAGGTCCTACCATTAAATTAGGCAGGACCTCCGTAAAACCCGGGTTTTCTGGCTGCTAACCTCCATCCCCCCAACCCCCATCAAATCCTTTAATCATCTTAAACACCTCAATTAGATCACCCTTTAATCTTCTATACTCAAGTGGCTACAAGCCTAGTCTGTGCAACCTGTCCTCATAATATAACCATTTTAGCCCCGGTATCATTCTAGTGAATCTGCGCTGGTCCCCCTCCAAGGTCAATGTATCCTTCCTGAGGTGCGGGGCCCAGAACTGAACCCAGTGTCCCAGATGGGGTCTAACCAGAGCTTTATATAACTGTAACACCCAGTGTCCAGATGGGGTCTAACCAGAGCTTTATATAACTGTAACACCCAGTGTCCCAGATGGGGTCTGACCAGAGCTTTATATAACTGTAACACCCAGTGTCCCAGATGGGGTCTGACCAGAGCTTTATATAACTGTAACACCCAGTGTCCAGATGGGGTCTGACCAGAGCTTTATATAACTGTAACACCCAGTGTCCAGATGGGGTCTAACCAGAGCTTTATATAACTGTAACACCCAGTGTCCCAGATGGGGTCTGACCAGAGCTTTATATCATTGTGACATCACTTTCACCCTTTGTATTCCAGCTGCCTTGAGATGATGGCCAACATGCCACATCCCAGAGGACTGGATTAGAGTGGTGACTCTCTCACTCTTCTCATCTCTCACTGTCTTTATTCATCAGGCTACATCCCTCAAAAGTTATTCAACTATGGTGGAAGCTACTACAAGGAGACCCTTGAGTCTGGACTGGACTTACGGAGACGGCAAATGGAATATGCGCAGAAACTTCAAGAGCCCGTGCTCCTCACCTATCTGGATGGAAGAAGAAAGGTACAAACTGTAAGACGTACCTACATCGGCAGCTGCACACATGCATGGGGTGGGTAGGAGGAGCTTAGACACTGACCTTTAACCATTAACATACGGCACAACGTGTTTTCAACCCAATGGGATTATTATTTAATTATGAGGAGTAAGGAGGGACATGGGTTCAATTCCAGCCCAGATTGATGGGAAGAATGAGTTTGGGCAATCACAGCCAACTTCCTAGTGGGCAAAGGCCTCTGGGGCAGAACTACCTCCATTGCTGCGCTAATTGGCAAGCTTGGAGAAGCCATATGGAGTTTGGAAAAGTGTCACATCAGTGCAGTAGGGGTGCTCTTCCAAGGCTGGGGCTGAGGGCCACTGTTGTGGCAGAGTCGAGGGAGCTTAAGGCTGCAGCTAAGCATTCCATACCTGACCTGGAAGTGCTTGAGGCTGAAGTCGGAAAGTGTTCCATTCACCCAGCACTAGGATGCCTCAACCAGAGGAGCATAATGTTCACAGAAAAATGTTGGATACTGTAGAAAAGAGACTGCACTCACAATATGTAGCCACTGGCTGCGGGGTGTATCATAGAGCGGAGTAACTACACGGTTAACACTCGCACCTGAACTAATGCCTGGGCTCATACACTAGACTGCAACACCCAGAAACACGCGAGGAGAGAGAGGGGCAACAGAGAAAGGTACAGGCATCAATAGCACCTACAGTAACAGAACACTCACACCTACACCAGGAGCATAGAGATATTAAGCTTCCGGCTAATGTGGTGACATTCCCTTTCTCAGCTTGCAGTCGCCGGTGAGAACAGGCCACTGAAACCGGTGGCTGCAAACGTGGATCCAGTAAGCTGGACTCAGCTGTACAAGCACAAGCATCTTTTCACCACTCAACCTCCCGAACTCCAGAGGAGAGGAGTCTCAGGTACGTGACAGGAGCAATCTAGAAAAATAATTCCGACTGAAAGGTGACAAGTCCAAGAAAACCAAAACCTGTTCCTTGGAACGTGTGAACCAATTATGTTTTAATTCAAACAGCAGACAAGTGAACTTACTGTGAATGTTTAAACCCATTACCATGTCCCACTGCTCCATTTCAATCCAATGGGATGTTAGTTAATTTAGGAGGAGCTGATAGGGAGGCGAGAGGAACTTTTTCACCCAAAAGGTAATCGACTTGTGGAATTACTTACCAGGGAAGGAGACAGTAAATAGGTCAAAGGGCAATTAGATGTGTTTCTGTTCAGAGAAGGATTCAGGAATCTGGTGAGAAGTTGGGTAAGTGGTACTGAGGGATATGGGGAGAGGGTGGGTGGGGTATGGGGAGAGGTTGGGGATATGGGGAGAGGGTGGGGAGGTGGGGTTGGGTATTTGGGGAGAGGGTGGGGAGGTAGGGTTGGGTATTTGGGGAGAGGGTGGGGAGGTGGGGTTGGGTATTTGGGGAGAGGGTGGGGAGGTGGGGTTGGGTATTTGGGGAGAGGGTGGGGAGGTGGGGTTGGGTATTTGGGGAGAGGGTGGGGAGGTGGGGTTGGGTATTTGGGGAGAGGGTGGGGAGGTGGGGTTGGGTATTTGGGGAGAGGGTGGGTAGGTGGGGTTGGGTATTTGGGGAGAGGGTGGGGTTGGGGATGTGGGGAGAGGGTGGGTCGGGGATGTGGGGAGAGGGTGGGGTTGGGGATGTGGGGAGAGGGTGGGTCGGTGGGGTTGGGGATGTGGGGAGAGGGTGGGTAGGTGGGGTTGGGGATATGGGGAGAGGGTGGGTCGGTGGGGTTGGGGATATGGGGAGAGGGTGGGTCGGTGGGGTTGGGGATATGGGGAGAGGGTGGGGTTGGGGATATGGGGAGAGGGTGGGTCGGTGGGGTTGGGGAGAGGGTGGGGTTGGGGATATGGGGAGAGGGTGGGTAGGTGGGGTTGGGGATATGGGGAGAGGGTGGGTCGGTGGGGTTGGGGATATGGGGAGAGGGTGGGTCGGTGGGGTTGGGGATATGGGGAGAGGGTGGGTCGGTGGGGTTGGGGATATGGGGAGAGGGTGGGTAGGTGGGGTTGGGGATATGGGGAGAGGGTGGGTCGGTGGGGTTGGGGATATGGGGAGAGGGTGGGTCGGTGGGGTTGGGGAGAGGGTGGGTCGGTGGGGTTGGGGATATGGGGAGAGGTTGGGTCGGTGGGGTTGGGGATATGGGGAGAGGGTGGGTAGGTGGGGTTGGGGATATGGGGAGAGGGTGGGTAGGTGGGGTTGGGTATTTGGGGAGAGGGTGGGTAGGTGGGTTGGGGCTATGGGGAGAGGGTGGGTCGGTGGGGTTGGGGATATGGGGAGAGGGTGGGTCGGTGGGGTTGGGGATATGGGGAGAGGGTGGGTCGGTGGGGTTGGGGATATGGGGAGAGGGTGGGTCGGTGGGGTTGGGGATATGGGGAGAGGGTGGGTCGGTGGGGTTGGGGATATGGGGAGAGGGTGGGTCGGTGGGGTTGGGGATATGGGGAGAGGGTGGGTAGGTGGGGTTGGGGATATGGGGAGAGGGTGGGTAGGTGGGGTTGGGTATTTGGGGAGAGGGTGGGTTGGGGCTATGGGGAGAGGGTGGGTCGGTGGGGTTGGGGATATGGGGAGAGGGTGGGTCGGTGGGGTTGGGGATATGGGGAGAGGGTGGGTCAGTGGGGTTGGGGAGAGGGTGGGTAGGTGGGGTTGGGGATATGGGGAGAGGGTGGGTAGGTGGGGTTGGGGATATGGGGAGAGGGTGGGTAGGTGGGGTTGGGGATATGGGGAGAGGGTGGGTCGGTGGGGTTGGGGATATGGGGAGAGGGTGGGTAGGTGGGGTTGGGGATATGGGGAGCGGGTGGGTCGGTGGGGTTGGGGATATGGGGAGAGGGTGGTTCGGTGGGTTGGGGATATGGGGAGAGGGTGGGTCGGTGGGGTTGGGGATATGGGGAGAGGGTGGGGAGGTGGGTTTAGGATATGGGGAGAGGGTGGGGAGGTGGGTTTAGGATATGGGGAGAGGGTTGGTAGGTGGGTTGGGGCTATGGGGAGAGGGTGGGTCAGTGGGGTTGGGAATATGGGGAGAGGGTGGGTCGGTGGGGTTGGGAATATGGGGAGGGTGGGTAGGTGGGGTTAGGGATATGGGGAGGTATTCAGGTGGTGCTGATCTATTTGTGGAGCTTAATGGATTTTATCCATTAAATCTTTTGTTATAATTTTGTCCAGCACCATAACTCAAAGTGGCACAGGCTAACACAATCTTATTTTAGATCATACTGCTGAATCCCGTGTTCAAGCTGAATCAAATGTCCTCTTTTGATGAATCATGAAACAATTTACAATCTCAGCATCAGTTTATTTTTATCATCGGTGATGATTTTGTCCAGCTCTTCAGAGGCCAGGGAATGTGATCCCACAGGAGGGAGGCCAGGGAATGTGCTCCCACAGGAGGGAGGCCAGGGAATGTGCTCCCACAGGAGGGAGGCCAGGGAATGTGATCCCACAGGAGGGAGGCCAGGGAATGTGATCCCACAGGAGGGAGGCCAGGGAATGTGATCCCACAGGAGGGAGGCCAGGGAATGTGATCCCACAGGACCTGAGGTGGAACCCATCAGAATGCGGCAGGAACTCGGTTGCCCTGTTTCCAGAGTATTTTAAGGGGAGGAACCTCTGCCCAGTCCTCACAGGACAAGTGGTGGCGAGCTGACGGGCAGGCTCTGGGACTTCCTATGCCACGATTGCCCACTTCCCCAGTGATTAGGGACCCAGCGTTGTTTATGCAGATGATGTATACCGGCCTTCAGCTGGCTGCAAATGGGCTCCATCGGGGTGCCAAGCCCAGGATGCATTTGGATTATCCGCTTTACACAAAGGCAGCCAAAGTGGAGATGCCTGGGCTTTCGGAACGGGGGCAACTTCCAAGCCCTACCCGCCCCCCCCCCCCCACTCCATGCAGCCGGGTACCAGATTTCTGTTTGCATGGGGTAGGCAGACACCGGAGATGGCACTTATGCTCACAGGCCCCATGTAAATGACATGCCCTCTTGCTGACCCTACAAACTCCGGCAGTGTTGGTGCTTGACGTGCCTCAATAAATCCAAGACTCGAAGTTAGCAGAATAAAACAAAGGCTTTTATTAGCAAAGAAAAGATGCCGGTGGCTGCACCTAGCTTGCTGCTGTTCTACTGCAGGACAAGCCTGGACTTGTCTTAAGTAGGGCCAGGTATGGGCGGAGCCGACACACAAAGGGGGCGGTGCCCTATACACAATACAAGATACAAACACCGGAGCAGGCAATACAATATATACAGTTAACTACAGAGTCTGATGAATGACATATTTCATCACAGTGCTGAGGGCACCAGTGAGCACCATGCCAGCACCACTGCTGGGACAGCATCCTGCGGGTCTTACAGAGCCTCAGTGTCGAGTCCCCGGGTCTCCTGAGCTTGTTGACAATTAGACACCTTTGTTGCGGCGAGGAGGATGCCGCAGGATAAGCAGCAGATGCTGTGTACAGATTAACGCTACTCTCTCCTCCTCTCATTGCTTGGTGTAGGTTACACTGGATTTATTCCACGAATAGGCAACGAGTTTGCACATCCTTACCAGGAACAGGTGCAGAATGCTATGGACAAGTTTGAGCGCAAACAGGTACTGGCATCTTTCTAACACTGTTTCAAGGGCGCCCTGCCGAATGCTTCTCGGAGATACGGTCCCTTCATTTGAAAACCTTTTCCCTTCAAACTTTGATTAATAGTCCTTTTAAGTTAACCCTTGGAGCACCAATACATTACCTCACTGGGGTGCAACCAGACTGCTGGCACCAGCGAGTGGATAACTTGTAGGTGGTGACGCGTTTCTTTTTGTTGCTTAAACAACATCTGAAAAGGTGATCTGGTCACATCTACTTTGAAGTCTTTAGACTTCTGAGCCTGCCTTGGCTCAAAATAACAGCCAGTTTTCAGCCAATCAGAAGCCAATGTTTGTGACGTAATGTCAGGTAAAAAGGGTGAGAAATTGGAGGCATGGCAGTGGGGGGCGGGTGAAGGTTAGGGCAGTATTTCAAGTTATCTGGTTTCAGTTCCCAACCTCTAATATGGCCCAAGGTATGGGCAGAGGCACCAGTGTCTGAGTCACACGCTCTGCCAGGAGCGCCAGACTTGAATAGGTTCTTCGCCACACATCCACCCCCTGACTCTGGGTGCAGATAACTCCTAGCAGGTCCCATGCCCAGGGGAAGCTCAGTCTGTCCTGGGCAGGGGTCTGAACAGCTAGCAGCACGGGGTAGGAAGCTTAACACAATGAGTACTCCGAAAGTTTACGATTTCTTATCAAACATACTGGGGTAGATTCCCACCTGAGCGGCCATCCAGCCGGCAAACGGCGGCCTGAAATCGAGCACCCACCCCGGAGCAGGCTGTTGCCGGCCTGGCCAACTGGTCTCTGGGCCGGAAGAAGGTCGGCCCCTGGGGCAACCCAGATGTCCAGAGGCGGTGGAGGTGGAGAGGCTGGGCTTGTGGAGCCTGGTGGGGGAGCTCTCCTGCTCCTCCCGGGCTCATTTACCTTCCGGCTCTTCTGCAGCCCAGTCGCTATCTGATACCGCGCGCTTTGCCCAGTTCAGTCCTAAACTGGTGTTGGGGTCCTATTGATGTTAGAAGACCCCCATTTAAATATTTCAAGCAGCTAGGTGCCCATCACAGGCAGCCCCCTACTGGGTGGGTCACTGTAAAATGGTGATAACGGGAACGGTGAATTCATGCTCTGAAAGATTTGCCTGTTTTCAGTTTTAAATCGCAAACAGGACATGCCCTGATTGTGAACTTTTCTCTTTCAGTACTATGTGAGGAACAAGCTGAGAGGTTATCGAGAAGAGGATCCACACCCTAACAGTAAACTTTACCTCGACACACCACTGGTTCCTAACTATGGTGGTCATGTGCCAGGTATGTTTTGTTTATGACTGTACAGTCACTGTGCACACCCTCCATACACACCCGATATACCATACTCTCACTGAAGAATGTTGTACACGCTGAATACTTACTGGATTCTCACTGCACTTACTGAGTGTGCAAGTACACTTACCGAATTTCACACGATCGACAGGTTTTTATAGTTTCAGCTTTGTCCAAAATGGAGCAAAGGAATGATCTGGGATAAGGGTGACTCTGCTCGTTAGTTAGGCACTTCACTGTGCAGATCGCCTGAAGTATCGCTGAACATGGCCACTCTGCCATGCTACGACTGAAACAGCAAGTTTCATTCCTGTTCTTTTCAAGCTGCTTAGCACCATACTTGACTAGCTCCACCTGTCAAACGTCAAGCTTCAAGTATTCTAGGAAGACTGGAACAGGAGTAGGCCATTCGGCCCCTCGAGCCTGCTCCGCCATTCAATGCGATCATGGCTGATCATCCAATTTAAGTACCCTGTTCCTGCGTTCTCCCCATATCCCTTGATCCCTTTAACCTTAAAAAATATATCCAACTCCTTCTTGAATATATTTAATGTATTGGCCTCTACTGCCTTCTGTGGTAGAGAATTCCACAGGTTCACCACTCTCTGGGTGAAGAAATTCCTCCTCATTTCTGTCCTAAATGACTTACCCCTTATCCTTAGACTGTGACCCCTGGTTCTGGACTCCCCGACCATAGGGAACATCCTTCCTGCATCTAGTCTGTCCAGTCCTGTCAGAATTTTATAAGTTTCAATGATATCCTCTCTCATTCTTCTAAACTTCAGCGAGTATAAGCCCAATTGACCCAATCTCTTCTCATATGTCATTCCTGCCATCCCAGGTATCAGCCTGGTGAATCTTCGCTGAATTCCTTCCATGGCAAGAACATCCTTCCTCAGATAAGGCGACCAAAACTGCGCACAATACTCAAGATGTGGTCTCACCAAGGCCCTGTACAACTGCAGCAAGACATCCTTGTTCCTGTACTCAAACCCTCTCGCTACGAAGGCCAACATACCATTTGCCTTCTTAACCGCCTGCTGCACCTGCATGCTTACCTTCAGTGACTGGTGCACAAGGACACCCAGGTTTCATTGCACTTCCCCTTCTCCCAATCTATTGCCATTCAGATAATAATCTGCCTTCCTGTTTTTGACACCAAAGTGGATAACCTCGCATTTATCCACGTTATATTGCACCTGCCATGCTTCTGCCCAATCACCCAACCTGTCCAAATCATACTGGAGTTTCTCGGCATCCTCCTCACAGCACACACGCCCACCCAGCTTTGTGTCATCTGCAAATTTAGAGATATTACATCTAGTTCCCTCATCTAGATCATTAATATATATTGTGAATAGCTGGGGTCCAAGGACCGATCCTTGCGGTACCCCACTAGTCACTGCCTGCCACTTGGAAAAAGACCCGTTTATTCCAACTCTTTGCTTTCTGTCTGCCAACCAGTTCTCTATCCAAGTCAATACCTTGCCCCCAATCCCATGTGCCTTAACTTTACACGCTAATCTCTTATGCGGGACCTTATCAAAAGCCTTTTGAAAGTCCAAATACACCACACCCACTGGTCCTCCCTTATCTATTTTACCAGTTACATCCTCAAAAAATTCCAGTAGATTAGTCAAGCACGATTTACCTTTTGTAAATCCATGATGACTTTGTCCGATCCTGTCACTGTTTCCCAAGTGCTCTGCTATTACATCTTTTATAATGGACTCTAGCATTTTCCCCACTACCGATGTCAGGCTCACCGGTCTGTAATTCCCTGTTTTCTCTCTACCACCTTTTTTGAATAGTGGGGTAACATTAGCTACCCTCCAATCCATGGGTACTGTTCCAGATTCCATCGAATGTTGGAAGATGATCAGCAATGCATCTACTATTTCCAGGGCCACTTCCTTAAGTACCCTAGGATGTAGATTATCAGGCCCTGGGGATTTATCGGCCTTCAATCCCGTCAATTTCCCTAACACCATTTCCCTACAAATACTGATTTCTTTCAGTTCCTCCCTTTCATCAGACCCTATGTTCCCCGACATCTCTGGGACGTTATTTGTGTCCTCCTTTGTGAAGACAGAACCAAAATACGTATTTAATTGGTCTGCCATTTCTTTGTTCCCCATTATAAATTCCCCCGATTCTGACTGCAAGGGACCTACGCTTGACTTCACCAATCTTTTTCTCTTCACATATCTATAAAAGCTTTTACAGTCAGTTTTTGGACCACAGGAGATCAACTAGTAATATATATAATGCACAGTATAACACAGTCTGATGCTGGGTATAGTTCCCTGTTCTCTGCCCCACTCCCCCCAAGCAATGGTTTCTATGTCAGGCTAGACTGAGATTGATAGATTTTTGTTAACCAAAGATATTAAGGGATATCGGAACAGGCTCAAGGGCCTAAATGGCCTACCTGTTCCTATATTCCTAGACAAGAGGATTTTTTTCGGAAGTCTGGTTGAAAATACATACACAAGAACGTAAGAATTCGGCCCCTCGAGCCTGCACCGCCATTCAATAAGATCATGGCTGATTTTTTACCTCATCTCCACTTTCCCGCCCAACCCCCACACCCCTTGATTCCCTTAGAGTCCAAAAATCTATCGATCTCCGTCTTGAATATACTCAACGACTCAGCCTCCACAACCCTTTGGGGAAGAAAATTCCAACGATTCACCACACTCTGAGCAAAGATATTCCTCCTCATCTCAGTCCTAAATGGCCGACCCCTTATCCTGAGATTATTCCCCAACCAGATGTATCCCCATAATCTGGGTTGCTCTCCTGTTTTGTTACCTCAGTCTTGAAAAAAAAATTAAACTTATAAAAGCAATTGCAACACTATGCAGAATGCAAGGTTTGAAATATTTTTCATAGGTACAAATGGATGCCAATGTTTACATCGAGCACCCACAAATGCTTATTGGAATCAGTAAAGCCTTCAGCAGGTCCCTGCTGTAACAGGTAGCTGTGTCAGTCAGTAAATTGTAATGCAAGCTATGAGACTGTGACTCTTCAGGCTGATTCGTGAGCTCATGCTTTTGCCAGCTGATGTGATGAGAATCATTAGTCTGCTTCTCAATGGTTCAATACCTTGTGTTTTACAGGGTCTAACTTTGATATCGGGTCAACATTTGGCAAGAATTCTAGGATCGCTCATAGACAAATCCATTGTCTGTGATTTCAGCTCAGAATGCAAAACCGTAATATCAGGATGATTTTATTGCATTGGTATAGCATTTGTAACTGAAGTGTAAAAACCACAGAAAAGTACCAAAGAAGAAAGGACAGGCATTGTTAAAATAGGCTGGAATGTGATAAATAAAGGATGGTTCTGAGCAAAATATGCACAACATTGCTCCTTGACATGTGTAAAACAGCAAAAAGAACCCAAGTGATGTCAGGCATAAGTAACCCTGAAACTATCGAGGGCTCACACTAGTGCCAGGCCGTTTATTGTGCTAACTCCATAGCCCTGATTTTAACTCAGGGCAGGCGTCGTGTGGCCAGGGCCTAGACAGAGGGCAAACACTCCGACCATGGGCAGTGTGAGGCCCGGGAGATTTTAACTCACGGGCCTCACCTATATAGGCCCTGTCAGTCTCCTGCCCTAATCCGGAGGGTAGCCCTAGCTGGCCAGTGGGTGGGAGAGGGATGTCAGGCAGTAGGAGGCGGCCATCAGGGATCATGAAGGAGCGGTCCTCGGCACTCTGGTAAGTGGTTGGTTGGAAGGGATTTGGGAGGAGCACATGTCGTTGGGAAAGTGCTGGAGTCCTTCATTAAGGAAGCGGTAGCAGGGCATTTAGAAAAACATACTGCAGTCAAACAGAGTCAGCATGGTTTTAGGAAAGGGAAATCATGTTTAACAAATTTGCTGGAGTTCTTTGAGGATGTAACAAGCAGGGTGGACAAGGGTGAGCCAGTAGATGTGGTGTATTTGGATTTCCAAAAGGCATTCGATAAGGTGCCACATGAAAGGTTACTGCATAAGATAAGAGCTCACGGTGTTGGGGGTAATATATTAGCATGGATAGAGAATTGGCTAACTAACAGAAAGCAGAGAGTCGGGATAAATGGGTCATTTTCTGGTTGGCAAACGGTAACTAGTGGGGTGCCACAAGGATCGGTGCTGGGGCTCCAACTATTTACAATCTACATTAATGACTTGGATGAAGGGATCAAGTGTAATGTAGCCAAGTTTGCGGATGAGTGTAATGTAGCCATGTGCTAGTGAGTATAGGAAGATAGAGCAGATGAATGCGTGGCTAAAGAGTTGGTGCAGGAGGGAGGGCTTTAGTTTCCTGGATCACTGGGTCTGCTTCTGGGGAAGGTGGGACCTGTATAAGTCGGACGGGTTGCACCTGAACCGGAACGGGACCAACATCCTTGCGGGGAGCTTTGCTAGTGCTGTTGGGGGGGTGGGTTTAAACTAACTTGGCAGGGGGATGGGATACGGAGTGGAACTATAGTAGGGGGTGATGCACAGCCAAATATAGAGGAAAAAACAAGTCAGCCTGGAAGGCAGAGCAAATATGTAACGGCACAAGGGAGTATGGCAAGGCTAGATGGCATTTATTTTAATGCAAGGAGTCTTGCGAGTAAGGCAGATGAATTGAAGGTGTTGATGAACACATGGGAGTACGATATTGTTGCTATCACAAAGACATGGTTGAGAGAGGGGCAGGACTGGCAGCTCAATATTCTGGGGTATAGAATCTACAGGCGAGACAGAGGGGGGGTGTAAAAGAGGAGGGGGTGTCGCAATATTAATCAAGGAGTCAATTACTGCTGTAAGGAGGGATGATATCTTAGCAGGTTCCTCTAATGAGGCCATATGGGTAGAACTTAAAAACAAAAAAGGGGCAAGCACTTTGCTGGGAGTGTACTATAGGCCCCCAAACAGTCAGGGGGAGATAGAGGAACAGATATGTAGGCAAATCTCAAATAAGTGTAGAATTAACAGGGTAATAATAGTAGGGGATTTCAACTTCCCCAATATTAACTGGGATAGTCAGAGTGTGAAAGGCTTAGAGAGTGCGGAATTCTTAAAGTGCATCCAGGAGAGCTTTTTGAGCCAGCATGTAGAAAGTCCTACAAGAGAGGGGGCGGTACTGGACCTAATTCCCGGGCAAGTGGTAGAAGTATCAGTAGGAGAGCATTTTGGTGACAGCAACCATAATTCGGTGAAATTTAAGGTAGTCATGGAAAAGGACAGAAATGCACCGGAAATAAAGGTTCTAAATTGGGGGAAGGCCGATTTTAATATGATAAGGCAGGATCTGGCCAAAGTGGACTGGGATCAGCTACTTGTAGGAAAATCCACATCAGAGCAGTGGGAGTCTTTCAGAAAGAAAATAGAGAGTCTAACGCCAACATGTTTCCGTAAAGGTCAAGGGTGGGACCAACAAGCCCAGGGAACCCTGGATGTCAAGGGATATACAAGAATGGATTAGGGAAAAAAAGGGAGGCTTTTGGCAGATACAAGGGACTAAAAACAGTGGAAGCCCTAGAGGAGTATAGAAAGTGCAGGGGGTACTTAAAAAAGAAATTAGGAGAGCGAAGAGGGGGCATGAAAAAACACTGGCGGGCAAAATAAAGGAAAATCCCAAGGTGTTTTAAAAGTATATTAAGGGCAAGAGGATAACCAGGGAAAGAGTAGGGCCCATTAGGGACCAAAGTGGCAATCTGTGTGTAGAGCCGGAATATGTGGATGAGGTTTTAAATGAATATTTTGCATCTGTGTTCACTATGGAGGACGATGTAGGCATAGAAATCAGGCAGGGGGATTGTGATATACCTGAACAAATTAGTATTGAGAGGGAGGAGGTACTAGCGGTTTTAGCGGGCTTAAAAGTAGATAAATCCCCAGGCCCAGACGAGATGTATCCCAGGCTGCTGTGTGAGGCAAGGGAGGAGATTGCAGGCGCTCTGACACAAATTTTCAGATCCTCTCTGGCCACAGGGGAGGTGCCAGAGGACTGGAGGACAGCTAACGTAGTACAGGAAACTTTGTGTTATCCGGAGGTTAACTGTCCGGAATGCTCGAACCACCGGCAAAAATCAGGAGCCATTTCGTTAGGTGTTTTTTCTTTTCGTTGCTTTTTTCTCAACAGTCAAGCTCTGCAAGGTCTCGCTGAAGCTGTTGCTAAGCTACAGAGACGCTTGGACTGTTTAGAAGCTGTTGCTAAGCAACAGGGTTTGTTGCCAGATACGGAGCTCAAAATCTCCGTATGTTTCAACATTAGCGCTGGTTTGTCCGGCAGTTTTGAGGGAACGGCAACAGCTCGGTCCCGTCGGTGCCGGATAGCACAAAGTTTCCTGTACCATTATTCAAGAAGGGTAGTAGGGATAAACCAGGGAATTACAGGCCAGTGAGCCTAACATCAATGGTAGGGAAATTATTGGAAAAAATTCTGAGGGACAGAATTAGTCTCCACTTGGAGAGGCAAGGATTAATCAAGGATAGTCAGCATGGCTTTGTCAGGTGGAGATCATGTCTAACCTATTAGATTGAATTTTTCGAGGGGATGACTAGGTGCGTGGATGAGGGTAGTGCAGTTGATGTAGTCTACATGGACTTCAGTAAGACTTTTGACAAAGTCTCACATGGGAGACTGGTCAAGAAGGTAAGAGCCCATGGGATCCAGGGCAATTTGGCACATTGGATCTAAAATTGGCTTAGTGGCAGGAGGCAGAGGGTGATGGTCGAAGGTTGTTTTTTGTGACTGGAAGCCTGTGTCCAGTGGTGTACCGCAGGGATCGGTGCTGGGTCCTTTGCTGTTTGTAGCATACATTAATGATTTAGATATGAATGTAGGAGGTATGATCAGTAAGTTCGCAGATGACACGAAAATTGGTGGAGTGGTAAATAGCGAGTAGGGAAGCCTCAGGCTACAGGGCGATATAGATGGGTTGGTCAGATGGGCAGAACAGCGGCAAATGGAATTTAACCCTGAAAATTGTGAGGTGATGCATTTTGGGAGGACTAACAAGGCAAGGGAATACACAATGAATGGTAGGACCCTAGGAAGGACAGAGGATCAGAGGGATCTTGGTGTGCATGTACATAGATCCCTGAAGGCAGCAGGACAGGTAGATAAGGTGGTTAAAAAGGCATATGGGATACTTGCCTTCATTAGCCGAGGCATAGAATACAAGAGCAGGGAGGTTATGATGGAGCTGTATAAAATGCTAGTTAGGCCACAGCTGGAATACTGTGTGCAGTTCTGGTCGCCACAATATAGGAAGGGTGCAGAGGAGATTCACCAGGATGTTACCTGGGCTGGAGCGCTTCAGCTATGAAGAAAGACTGGACAGACTGGGGTTGTTTTCCTTAGAGCAGAGAAGGCTGAGGGGGGACCTGATTGAAGTGTACAAAATTTTGAGGGGCATAGATAGGGTAGATAGAAAGGAACTTTTCCCCTTAGTAGAGGGGTCAATAACAAGGGGGCATAGTTTCAAGGTAAGGGGCAGGAGATTTAGAGGGGATTTGAGGAAAAACATTTTCACCCAGAGGGTGGTTGGAATCTGGAACTCACTGCCTGAAAGGGTGGAAGAGGCAGGAATCCTCACAATATTCAAGAAGCATTTAGATGAGCACTTGAAACGCCATAGCATACAAGGCTATGGACCAAGTGCTGGAAAATGGGATTAGAATAGATAGGGCTTGATGGCCGGCGTGGACACGATGGGCCGAAGGGCCTCTTTCTGTGCTGTATAAATCTATGACTCTATGATACAAAGATGGGTGGGAAAGCAAGTTGTGCAGAGGACTCAAAGAATCTGCAAAGGGATATAGACAGGCTAGGTGAGTGGGCAAACATTTGGCAGATGGAGTATAATGTGGGAAAGTGCGAGGTTATCCACTTTGGCAGGAAAAATAAAAAAGCAAACTATTATTTAAAGGCAGAGAGATTACAAAATGCTACAGTTCAGAGGGACCTGGGGGTCCTTGTGCATGAAACACAAAAAGTTAGCATGCAGGTACAGCCAGTAATCAAAAAGGCAAATGGAATGTTGGCCTTTATTTCAAGGGGGTTGGAATATAAAAGCAGGGAAGTCCTGCTACAACTGTACAAGGTATTGGTGAGACCACACCTTGAGTACTGCGTACAGTTTTGGTCTCCTTATTTAAGGAAGGATATACTTACATTGGAGGCAGTTCAGAGGCGATTCACTAGGTTAATTCCAGAGATCAGGGGTTTGCCTTATGAGGAAAGGTTGAGCAGGCTGGGCCTATACTCATTGGAATTTAGAAGAATGAGAGGTGATTTTATCGAAACATATAAGATACTGAGGGGGCTCGACAGGGTAGATGCAGAGAGGATGTTTCCCCTCGTGGGAAAATCTAGAACTCGGGGGCACAGTCTCAGAATAAAGGGTCGCTCTTTTAGAACTGAGATGCTGAGGAATTTCTTCTCTGAGGGTCGTAAATCTGTGGAATTCTCTGCCCCAGAGAGCCGTGGAGGCTGGGTCATTAAATACATTTAAAGGGGAGATAGACAAATTTTTGCAAGATAAGGGAGTGAAGGGTTATGGGGAGCGGGCTGGGAAGTGTCTTTGAGCCCAAGATCAGCCATGATCTTATTGAATGGCGGAGCAGGCTCGAGGGGCCAAGTGGCCTATTCCTGCTCCTATTTCTTACGTTCTTATGGTCGGGGGAGCTAGTGGAGGCCCAGGGCAGGGGAGGCCTAAACTTTCCATGTGGGGTTTGGAGCAGCACTCCTGCCCCTCCTGGCCCCACAAGGAAAGTTTATTTAAAAAAAGAGAAAATCCACTTATTTTTTTGGGCCTCTTCTGCCCCGCCTCCTCTTCCCGCTCAGTTGGCCAAGTGGGGAAGGCACAATAGCTTCCCTATGCAGACACAATGGTCTCCCCAGGCAGGCTTCGGGTTAAAATTGCAGTCAGGTCCCAATGACATCATTGGAGCCCAATCTGCATATTTAAAGAAGGACCCCACTGCCTTCCAGCGGCTGACCCTCATGCCTGCTCAGAAGAGCAGGTTACGATCAGGGTTAGGTCCCAGTCATGGTGTATTCAAGCAAGTAAAAAAGAGGTTTTGAGACAATAGCTGGTTAAGATGCTAATGATACAGCTTTGATGTTGTTTCTCCATAGACTGCAACTATTAAGCAATTCAGTAGCATATCTCTACTGGGAGGAAATAATAGGAAGGTCACAACTGATCCACAGTTTCGGATTAGTAAGTTCAATGTACAAGAAACATTGTGCAGACTCATTGAAGGGAGATTAACCAGACATGGTTATAACACGTTGATATAATGGAATTATATTAGAAGGACATAATTAAACCTATAAAATGTACAGACACTGGGGCTTCTTAGGGACTTATCTAGTCTTGCTGAGTCTACCGTAAGCAGTCAAGATGCACAGACTTTTGATTTCCAGAAGAGTTCCCTGGTATGTTATAATTGGTACCTATATCTCATATACACTGCATGTAAGGGGTTATGTTTTATTAGCTCGTTGAATTGATTTAATAAAGTATTAACAAGAGTTTCAATGTTTCCTAGTCCTTGAACTTGTATTAGAGGTAAAGAATGTATGACAATATCCTATAACACCTCCATATAAGGAATATATGACATTATCCTATATAAACCCAACACTTCTCACTTCCCCCATTGTTCTTCTAGTGATAAGCCTCAGTCTATGCTACTTCTTAACTGAATCACCAACTCTTCACTACTTACCCTCTTAAAACCTTTCCTAAATTTCAAACACTCTGTTAGATCCTCTTTAACCTTCTCTGTTCCAGTTAAAAAGTCCCAATTTTTCAAGACATTCTCCATAACTATAACCTCTTATTCCTAGTGAATCCCCATTATCCCCTTTCTATGGCTCTAATATTCTTCCTATAGTGGGGATCCCAGAACTGCACGCAGTACTCCACCTGTGGTCTAACCAGTGCCTTATACAAATTCAAATTCTGTGAATCAAAATGCTGAAACTCCCTACCTAACAGCATTTTGGGAGTACCTTTACCACATGGACTGTAGCGGTTCAAGAAGGCTCACCACCACCTTCTCAAGGGCAACTAACAAGAGACAGTAACTGCTTGCCTTGCCAGCGACACCCATATCCCGAGAATGAATAAAATAAAAATATCCTTTTACTTCTGATCTACTTATAGAATCTCGTTATTTTCCTTTATGTTAATCATCAATCATTTTGCTTCCCCTCTTAGCATTGCTAATTTCCCTTTTCACTTCCCTTTGATACCTTTTATATTCTGATAGAAGAAACTTTCTCTATTTTCAATGTGACCCTAATTAGGCTTTGGTCACTATTCCTTATAGTGCGTGGAAACAAGAGTAATCCTCAGTTTGCTACCCTGGAGGTCCTGCTTTTGAATTTAACACTTAATTCTTCATACTCCCATTGCAAGCCCTCTCCATCTGGCTGTTTCCTATTCCTTTGAAGAAGCAGCCCATTCCCACATGCAGCAAGACCTAAACAACATCCAGGCTTGGGCTGATAAGTGGCTGGTAATGTTCACGCCACACAAGTGCCAGGCAATGATCATCCCCAGCAAGAGAGAGCCTAACCCCGTCCCCTTACACTCAATGGCATTACTGTCGCTCAGTCTTCCACCATTAACATCCTGGGGGTCAGCACTGACCAGAAGCTCAACTGGAATACCCACACATAAATGCCGCTGCTACTAGAGCAGGTCAGAAAGAAAGATAAAACAAAGACTTGGATTTATATCGTGCCTTTCATGACCTCAGGATGTCCCAAAATGCTTTACAACCAATTAAGTACTCTTTGAAGTGTAGTCATTCTTGTAATGTAGGAAACGCGGCAGCCAATTTGTGCACAGCAAGCTCCCACAAACAGCAATGTGACAATAACCAGACAATCTGTTTTAGCGATGTTGATTGAGGGGTAAATATTGGCCCAGGACACCGGGGAGAACTCCCCCGCTGTTATCATAGATTCATAGAATGGTTACATAGAAACATAGAAGATAGGAGCATCAGTAGGCCATTCGGCCCTTCGAGCCTGCTCCGCCATTCAATGAGATCATGGCTGATCATCCAAATGCAGTACCCTGTAACTGCCTTTTCCCCATATCGCTTGATCCCTTTAGCCTCAAGAAATATATCCAACTCTTTCTTGAATATATTTAATGAACTAGCCTCCACCGCCCTCTGTGGCAGAGAATTCCACAGGTTCACCACTGTCTGGGTGAAGAAATTCCCCCTCATCTCAGTCCTAAATGGCTTACCCCTTATCCTTAGACTATGACCCCTGGTTCTGGACTCCCCGGCCATCAGAAACATCCTTCCTGCATCTAGTCTGTCCAGACCTGACAGAATTTTATAGGTTTCGATGAGATCCCCTCTCAATCTTCTAAACTCCAGTGAGTACAAGCCCAATCGACACAATCTCTCCTCATACGTCATTCCTGCCATCCCAGGTATCAGCCTGGTGAATCTTCACTGCACTCCCTCCATGGCAAGAACATCCTTCCTCAGGTAAGGTGACCAAAACTGCACACAATACTCAAGGTGCGGTCTCACCAAGGCCCTGTACAACTGCAGCAAGACGTCCTTGTTCCTGTACTCGAACCCTCTTGCTACGAAGGCCAACATACCATTTGCCTTCTTAACCGCCTGTTGCACCTGCATGCTTACCTTCAGCGACTGGTGCACAAGGACACCCAGGTCTCTTTGCACTTCCCCTTCTCCCAATCTATTGCCATTCAAATAATAATGTGCCTTCCTGTTTTTGCCACCAAAGTGGATAACCTCACATTTATCCACATTATAGTGCATTTGCCATGTTTCTGCCCAATCACCCAACCTGTCCAAATCGTACTGGAGTTTCCCGACATCCTCCTCGCAGCTTACCCTCCCGCCCAGCTTTGTGTCGTCTGCAAATTTGGAGATATTACATCCAATTCCCTCGTCCAGATCATTAATATATATTGTGAACAGCTGGGGTCCTAGGACCGATCCTTGCGGTACCCCACTAGTCACTGCCTGCCACTCGGAAAACGACCCGTTTATTCCAACTCTTTGCTTTCTGTCCGCCAAACAGTTCTCTATCCAAGTCAATACTATTATGTCCGTGAATGATTGAGACATGGACAGCAGGAGCTGAACAAAACAAGTCTTTACTGAATGAAGTCAATCGGGACTGAAACTACAGAGGCTCACTAGCGCCTTTTATACAGGGGTGGTCACTGCCGGTACTGCAGTCTGAGACCAGTTATTCTCTTAAAGGTACATACACAACAATTCCTCCCCTTTTAGATAAACAGTACATAACATTCATTTAACAACTAAATGATAACTAATTACAATCACAATTACGGTTGCTAGATACCTTGGTTAAGTCTAAGCAATTATAAGTTCAGTCTTTGAGGAGGCTTCCTGATTCTGTCTGGATAACGCCTCTTTGGGGTATTAGGTTCTTCTGGCAAGGTTGAGTCGGGATCAATGTCGTTGTTTGGTTCATCTGCTTCCAATATCACCGATTCTGCGGTAGCTGCAATTGGTACGTCGATTTCATTGCCAGGTGTATCAGATCGTGGTGTGGAGTTGACGTTTTCCAGTGACTCTAGAATCTGGTCAGCATAGCGTCTTACAATGCTCTCTCCAACATTCACGGTATACATTAGAGGTCCTTGCCGTGTACAAATCGTTCCTGGCTGCCATTTCTCTGTGCGGTAGTCCCGGGCCAAAACTGGTTGACCTATCTTAAAACTCCTGGTCGGCCTTTCATTCATATTCTGAAACTGCCTGTTCTCCACATCTCTTCGGACGTTTGGCTTAACCAAATCCAAGCGGCATCGTAGTCTTCGATTGAAGAACATCATGGCTGGAGTTTGGTTGGTAACCGCATGTGTCGCATTCCGGTAGGCAAACAAGAAGTTGTCCACCTTGTGTTGTAGGGGTATATCTTCATTACACATTGCCTTGATAGCCTTCTTGAATGTTTGAACAAACCTATCGGCCAATCCATTAGTGGCTGGATGATATGGGGCAGATGTGTAATGCTTAACACCATTGTTCTTTAAGAACCTCCGGAACTCTTCAGACACAAACTGTGGTCCATTGTCAGAGCAAATCTGTTCAGGCAGCCCATTCCTGGCGAATATGGTTCGTAAAACTGTGATCGTTTTTTCCGTGGTGTTTGAGGACATTTTTATTACCTCTGGCCACTTTGAATGTGCATCCACCGCAATTAAAAACATCTAGTCCATGAAGGGACCAGCAAAATCAATGTGCACCCTTTGCCATGGAGATGAAGGCCACTCCCATGGATGTAGAGGAGCTTGTGGTGGGGCGTTTTGGACCTTGTGGCATCCTGCACAGCTCTTGGTCATCTCTTCGATTTCTCTATCGATTCCCGGCCACCACACAAACGCTCTGGCTAAGTTCTTCATTTTTACCCCACCCAGATGACCCTCATGAAGCTCATTGAGCACTCTATCCGTCAACTTAGGTGGAATTACTACTCTGGATCCACACATCAAGGTTCCTCTGCACACTGACAGCTGTTCTCTTCTCGGCAAGAATGCTGGCAGCAGTGGTTCGCCATGTGCTGGCCATCTCTTCACCGTTAAATCATAGACCCGTGATAGTGTCGGGTCATTCCGTGTTTCCTTTTCTATGTTTGCATTCGTCACAGGGAGACATTCGACTATGGTCGAGTGGAATAACTCCATTGGATCCACTGCAAGGTCTTCTTCCACCGTCGGCAACGGTAGGCGTGACAATCCGTCAGCATTTCCATGCTGTTTAGTTCCTTTGTACTCGATGTCATATTGGTGTGCTCCTAGGAAAAGGGACCACCTCTGCAGCCATTGCGCTGTCACTATTGGTACGCCCTTCTGAGGGTTGAAAATGGAGACAAGAGGTTGATGATTGGTTAGTAGAGTAAATTTTTGACCGTGCAGGTAGTGATTGAACTTCTTCACCCCCCACACTAGGCTGAGGGCCTCTCTTGTCAATCTGGGCATAGTTACGCTCGGCAGAAGTTAACGAGCGTGACGCAAAAGCAATCAGCCTCTCCAAACCATCAAGGAATTTATATGACAGTACCGCCCCAATGCCATAGGGAGACGCATCACACGCCAGTCTGATCGGCAGTGCTGGGTTGTAGTGAGCCAATACTTCTCTTGAAGTGATTAAGTCCTTACTCTTCTGAAAGGCCCGCTTACAGTCATTGCTCCATTTCCATGCTACCCCCGTTTGTAGCAGGGCGTTCAGTGGGTGCAGAATTGTCGACAAATTCGGCAAAAACTTATGGTAGTAATTCACCAATCCAAGAATGACCTCAGTTGCGACACATTTTCAGGCGCTGGGGCCTTAACAACCGCTTCAATTTTGTCAGGGGACTTATGTAACCCCTCTTCATCAATCATGTGGCCACAATACGATATCTGCTTCTTAAAAAACTCGCACTTGGGGCGGTTGGCTCGTAACCCATGTTCCCGTAGTCTAGTGAGCACCTGTTCTAGGTTGTTAAGGTGTTCACTGTCATCTTCACCTGTCACTAGGATGTCGTCCAAGTAACACTGAGTCCCCGGAATCCCTTGCAGGACTTGTTCCATCGCTGTTTGCCATATCGCCGGAGCTGATGCTACTCCGAATACCAGTTGATTATACTGGTAAAGACCTTTGTGAGTGTTTATCGTGAGATACTTCCTCGAGGATTCTTCAACCTCCATCTGCAAATATGCTTGTGCTAGGTCAATTTTTGTAAAACGCTTCCCTCCAGACAGTGAGGCGAAGATGTCTTCTATCCTTGGAAGAGGATATTGTACTGTGTGAAGGACCGGGTTCACCGTCACCTTGAAATCCCCACAGATGCGAACCTTCCTTGGCTCCTCAGACTTATTGCTTAACGTTTTCTTCATGACAGGAACGATGGGTGTCGCCCACTCGCTCCAGTCGACCTTAGACAACACGCCTGCCATCTCCAGATTCTCCAGCTCTGCATCGGCGGCTGGGCAAATTGCATATGGTACTTTGAAAAACTTGGGAATTGCATTCTCTTCTATTTTCATTGAGGCGGTTACGCCCTTAAGAGTGCCCAGTTCTTGTTGAAATACCTCTTTGGCGTTAACTAAGATTGTTGACAATCGTCCAGGAGTGACGTCTTCATCTTTTTTACCGTCCACCGTCATTGCATGAATGGAGTGCCAATCTAAGCTTATCTTCCTGATCCATTCACGTCCCAATAACGGTGGTCCACCATTTTGCAGTATGTAGAGATACAATTTCCGAATTTTCTTGCCATTGTATTCGACAGGCACCCTTATTTTTCCTCTGGGGTATACTTTTTGCCCCGTATACATCGTCAAGACGATGGATGGCTCTCTCAAGGGTATGTGTGAGAATAGCCGCTCGTAGTCTCATCGATTCATGACGGTTAGCGCTGATCCTGTATCCAATTCCATTTTAACTTGGGACCCTGCTATCGTGAGGGTGACCCAAATGGTTCGGTGATCCTCTTTTGCGATTACATTGTGAAGTCTGAGACAGCTTAGTCTCCTGTTCCTGGATTCACTATCGCTCATCTGGTCTTCGGAACTACTGTCCGTCATCTTTTGTACTTTCTTGTACGGTTCCTTAGTAGCCTTTTTGTTGTCGCTGGTCTTCTTCCCAGACCTGCAAACTCGTGCAATGTATCCCATCTTTCCGCATTGCCTGCATATTTTGTCCTTGGACCAGCAGTCCTTCTGGTCATGGTTAGTTCTGCCGCAGCGATAACATTTTGCAAATCCCCGTGTCATTTCGTGGGTGCCGTATTCCTGTGGCTTTTGTTGAATTTCCGCAGCTCCCCTGGCTGCTGCTTCATACGATACTGCCACACTGAAAGCCTTATCTAGCGTCAGCTCTTTCTCTGAGAGTAACTTCTTCTGTGTTCCTTCATTCAGGAGTCCACAGGCAAATTTGTCCCGTAGGGTATCTGCCAGTCCTGCTCCGAACTGGCAGTACTTTGATAGCTTGCGTAGTTCCGTAAGGTACTCAGCATTGCTCTCATCTTTATGCTGAGTTCTCCTGTGGAATTTAAATCTTTCTGCTATCAACAGCGGTGCAGGGTTTAGGTGTTCCTGTAGGACAGCAACAATTTCGTTAAAACTCTTCGCCTTCGGTTTGGCTGGAGTAATCAGGTCCCGCAATAGGCCGTACGTTCTAACGCCCATTAAGTTTAGCAATACCGATGCCTTTTTCTCATCGGCTATTTCGTTTGCCTCGCAATATACCTGGACTCTTTCCACATACGTGGTCCAGTCCTCTATTGTATTATCAAAGGCAGTGATACAGCCAGTCTTCGGCATCTTGAAAATCTAAAATGGCGCCTCCCGCGCTTTGCCTTCTTCCCCAATTTAACAAAATGGCGCCTCCCGCGCTTTTCCTTCATCCCCGCTGATTAAGATGGCGCCTCCCGCGCTTTCCGTTGCAACCTGCAGCTCCTCGCGGTTTCCTGCACGTTTAATATTTCTTTTTTTTTGTTTTTTCCCATTTTGGAACAACCCTGTGGGACTCCTGCCTCCCTCTTCTCTGGTCTGTACGCTGTCCGGCTTCGTAGCACCGGCCGCGCCCTCTGTGCTCCACCCTCTCTCTCTCTCCTCTTCCCGACAACGCTGCTCGGCCCCGTTGCAAGCCACCCGCTCAAGTTCTAGACCGCCGCAGCCCAGGAAGGATCAGTGTACTACCTGCCACCAGCCCGATTAGCTGAAGCACCGTCGACAGGAACCAGGCCCCGCTTTCTACAGCTTCTCCAGCAATCTTCAACTCCGCTAACACAGGGGCGGATGCCCACGGTCGACGCCCGTTTCTACTGCTTCTTTCTTCCTTCTGGCCTCGACCTCTGCTCACTTCGCTGCAGGATTGGATCCCAGGAGGTGGTGCAGACTGTAGGTAAGTTCGTATCTGCTCGTCGCCAGTATTATGTCCGTGAATGATTGAGACACGGACAGCAGGAGTTGAACAAAACAAGTCTTTACTGAATGAAGTCAATTGGGTACTGAAACTACAGAGGCTCACTAGCGCCTTTATACAGGGGTGGTCACTGCCGGTACTGCAGTCTGAGACCAGTTATTCTCTTAAAGGTACATACACAACAAATACCTTGCCCCCAATCCCATGTGCCTTAATTTTGCACGCTAATCTCTTATGTGGGACCTTTTCGAAAGCCTTCTGAAAGTCCAAATACACCACATCCACTGGTTCTCCCTTATCTATTTTACCAGTTACATCCTCAAAAAATTCCAGTAGATTAGTCAAGCATGATTTACCTTTTGTAAATCCATGTTGACTTTGTCCGATCCTGTCACTGCTTTCCAAGTGCTCTGCTATTACATCTTTTATAATAGACTCTAGCATTTTCCCCACTACCGATGTCAGGCTTACCGGTCTATAATTCCCCGCTTTTTCTCTACCACCTTTTTTGAATAGTGGGGTAACATTAGCTACCCTCCAATCCATGGGTACCGTTCCAGAGTCTATCGAGTTCTGGAAGATGACCCTATGTTCCCCGGCATCTCTGGGAGGTTATTTGTGTCCTCCTTTGTGAAGACAGAACCAAAGTATGTATTTAGTTGGTCTGCCATTTCCTTGTTTCCCATTATAAATTCCCCTGATTCTGACTGTAAGGGACCTACGCTTGACTTCACCAATCTTTTTCTCTTCACATATCTATAAAAGCTTTTATGTTCCCTGCTAGCTTACTCTCATATTCTATTTTCCCTTTCTTTTTTAATCCCTTTGTCCTCCTTTGTTGACTCCTAAACTGCTCCCATTCCTCAGGATTATTGCTTTTTCTGGCCAATTTATATGTCCTCTCCTTGGATCTTATGCTATCCTTAATTTCCCTTGTTAGCCACGGTTGAGTCACCTTTTTTGTTTTATTTTTATGCCAAACTGGGCTGAACAAATTCTGTAGCTCATCCATTCGGTCTTTGAATGTTTGCCATTGCCTATCCACCGTCAACCCTTTGAGTGCCATTCCCCAATCAATCCTACCCAACTCGCTCCTCAGACCATCATAGTTTCCTTTATTTAAATTGAGGGCCCTTGTCTCTGAGTCAACTACTTCATTCTCCATCTTAATGAAGAATTCGATCATATTATGATCGCTCCGACCCAAGGGGCCTCGTACAACAAGATTGCTAATTAATCCTTTCTCGTTGCATAATACCCAGTCTAAGATGGCCTGATCTCTGGTTGGTTCTTCGACATATTGGTCCAGGAAACCATCCCGTAAACACTCCAGGAATTCCTCCTCCACAGTATTGTTACTAATTTGGTTGGCCCAATCTATATGTAGATTAAAGTCACCCATGATGACTGCTGTGCCCTTATTGCACGCTTCTTTAATTTCCCTTTTAATGCCATCCCCAACCTCCACCTTACTGTTTGGAGGTCTATATACCACTCCTACTAATGTTTTCTGCCCCTTAGTATTTCTCAATTCTACCCATACAGATTCCACATCATCAGAGCTAATATCCGTCATTACAATTGTATTAATCCCTTCTTTAACCAGTAATGCTACCCCACCTCCCTTTCCTTTTTGCCTATCTTTCCTGAATATCGAATACCCCTGGATGTTGAGTTCCCAGTCTTGGCCATCCTTGAGCCACGTTTCTGTAATCCCAACCAAATCGTATTCATTTACCTCTATTTGCGCAGCCAATTCATCCACCTTATTACAAATGCTCCTCGCATTAAGACACAAAGCCTTCAGGCTTGTTTTTTTAACGCTCTTAGACCTATTAGAATTATTATTTACTGTGGCCACGTTTGATTTAAACAGTTGATTTCTCTGACTGCCACTTTTATTTTTCTCCTTCCTATCTGTTGCTTTTATCCCTGTTTTCCTTTCCTCTGTCTTCCTGCTCAGGTTCCCAACCCCCTGCCATTTTAGTTTAAACCCCCCCGAACAGTGCTAGCAAACCTCCCCGCAAGGATATTTGTCCCGCTCTGGTTCAGGTGCAACCCGTCCGACTTGTACAAGTCCCACCTTTCCCAGAAGCAGGCCCAGTGATCCAGGAAACTAAAGCCCTCCCTCCTGCACCAACTCTTTAGCCACGCATTCATCTGCTCTATCCTCCTATTCCTATACTCACTAGCACGTGGCACCGGGAGTAATCCAGAGGTTACAACCTTTGAGGTCCTGCTCTTTAATCTGCTACCTAGCTCCCTAAATTCTTGTTGCAGGACCTCATCCCTCTTCCTACCTATGTCGTTGGTCCCAATGTGAACCACGACCTCTGCCTGTTCGCCCTCCCCCTTCAGAATGCCCTGCAGCCGTTCAGTGACATCCTTGACCCTGGCACCAGGGAGGCAACAAACCATCCTGGAGTCACGTCTACGGCCACAGAACCATCTACAGCACGGAAGAAGGCCATTCGGCCCGTCGAGCCCATGCCGGCTCTCTGCTAGAGCACTTCAGCTAGTCCCAATCCCCCACCCTTTCCCCATAGCCCTGCAAATGTTTTTCTTTCAGGTACTTAGCCAACTCCCTCTTGAAAGCCGTGATTGAGTCTACCTCCACCACCCTTTCAGGCAGTGCAATCCAGATCCTAACCACTCCCTGCGTAAAAAAGTATTTCCTCATGTCGCCTTTTGTTCTTCTGCCAATCACCTTAAATCTGTGTCCTCTGGTTCTCGACCCTTCCGCCAATGGGAACAGTTTCCCTCTATCTACTCTGTCTAGACCCCTCATGATTTTGAACACCTCTATCAAATCTCCTCTCAATCTTCTCTGCTGTAAGGAGAACAACCCCAGCTTCTCCAGTCTATCCACGTAACTGAAGTCCCTCATCCCTGGAGTCATTCTCGTAAATCTTTTCTGCACCCTCTCTAAGGCCTTCACAGCCTTCCTAAAGTGCGGTGCCTAGAATTGGACACAGTACTCCAGTTGAGGCCGAACCAGTGTTTTATACAGGTATAATGTGGGTAAATGTGAGATTATCCACTTTGGTGGCAAAAACAGGAAGGCAGATTATTATCTGAATGGCAATAGATTGGGAAAAGGGGAAGTGCAACGAGACCTGGGTGTCCTTGTGCACCAGTCGCTGAAGGTAAGTATGCAGATGCAGCAGGCGGTTAAGAAGGCAAATGGTATGTTGGCCTTCATAGCGAGAGGATTCGAGTACAGGAACAAGGATGTCTTGCTGCAGTTGTACAGGGCCTTGGTGAGACCACACCTTGAGTATTGTGTGCAGTTTTGGTCGTCTTATCTGAGGAAGGATGTTCTTGCCATGGAGGGAGTGCAGCGAAGATTCACCAGACTGATACCTGGGATGGCAGGGATGACGTATGGAGAGAGATTGGGTCGATTAGGCTTATACTCACTAGACTTTAGAAGAATGAGAGGGGATCTCATTGAAACTTATAAAATTCTAACAGGACGAGACAAACTACTAGATGCAGGGAGGATGTTCCCGATGGCGGGTGAGTCCAGAACCAGGGGTCACAGTCTAAGGATAAGGGGTAAGCCATTTAGGACTGAGATGAGGAGGAATTTCTTCACCCAGTGAGTGGTGAACCTGTGGAATTCTCTACCACAGGAGGCAGTTGAGACCAAATCATTAAATATATTCAAGAAGGAGTTAGATACAGTTCTTAAGGCTAAAGGGATTAAGGGATATGGGGAGAAAGCAGGGACAGGGTACTGAATTTGGATGATCAGCCATGATCTCATTGAATGGCGGAGCAGGCTTGAAGGGCCAAATGGCCGACTCCTGCTCCTATCTTCTATGTTACTATGTTCATCATAATTTCCATGCTTTTGTACTCTATGGGCTGGATTTTGATACTGGAGGTGTGTAGAAGGCGGGACTACAACTTTTGAGATTGTAGTCCCGCCTCCATCGAGTTGTGGCCAACCCACGCGATTTTCACTTGATTGACCTTGTTCAGCCTGCCCAGCGGGCTCAGCAGGCCAATTAAGGGCCACCCGGCAACAGGTGACGTCACACATTGACATTTAAAGATAGAATGACAAAATTGCAAAAATTGTTTATACCAATCTGGCATAAAAGGAAATCTAAAAAGGTGACTCAACCGTGGATAACAGGGGAAATTAGAGACAGCATAAAATCCAAAGATAGGGCGTATAAAATAGCCAAAAAAAGCGCCAGAGCGGAAGATTGGGAACAGTTTAAGATAGAGCAAAGGAGGGCAAAGGGCATGATCAAGAGGGGCAAAATAGCTTACGAAAACAAGCTGGCGGAAAATATAAAAACTAACTCCAAAAGCTTTTATAAATATATCAAAAGGAAAAGACTGGTGAAAACCAAAGTTGGTCCATTGCAGTCAGATACGGGGGAATATATAATGGGAAATAAGGAAATGGCAGATCAACTAAATGCATACTTTGGGTCAGTCTTTACGAAGGAAGACACAAAAAACCTCCCTGGGATATCGGGAAAAATAGGGACATTGGCAAAGGAGGAACTGACGCAAATCAATATCTCTAAGGATATGGTGTTAAGGAAGCTAAAGGGATTGAAGGTGGACAAATCCCCAGGGCCTGATAACATGCATCCTAGGGTACTGAAGGAGGTGGCCCTAGAGATAGCGGATGCACTAAGGATGATTTTTCAGAATTCATTAGACTCGGGAACAGTGCCGATGGATTGGAGGGTAGCTAACGTTACCCCACTATTCAAAAAGGGGGGTAGGGAAAAAGCAGGTAATTACAGACCTGTAAGCCTTACATCAGTTGTGGGCAAAATGCTGGAGTCCATCATTAAGGATGAAATAGCGGAGCACTTAGCAAATGGGGACAGGATAGGACAGAGTCAACATGGATTTACAAAGGGTAAATCGTGCTTGACTAATCTATTGGAATTTTTTGAGGGAGTAACTGGTAGAATAGATGGGGGAGAGCCAGTAGATGTGGTGTACCTGGACTTCCAAAAGGCCTTCGATAAGGTCCCACATAAAAGATTAGCATGGAAAATTGAGGCTCATGGGATAAAGGGGAAAGTTTTGGCGTGGATAGGGAACTGGCTGTCAGATAGAAAACAGAGAGTTGGAATAAACGGCTCATTTTCTGAATGGCAGGCAGTAACAAGTGGGGTACCACAGGGATCTGTCCTGGGCCCCCAGCTGTTCACAATTTACATTAATGACCTGGATCAGGGAGTCGGATGCAGCATTTCCAAATTTGCAGACGACACTAAACTAGGAGGGGGGGTGGGCTCAGAGGAAGAGACCAGGAAGCTCCAGAGCGATTTGGACAGACTGGGCGATTGGGCGGATAAATGGCAGATGCACTATAATGTGGACAAGTGCGAAGTTATCCACCTTGGGTGCAGGAACGGGAGGGCAAATTATTATTTAAATGGCAATAGATTGGGAGAGGGGGAAGTACAGAGAGACCTGGGTGTTCTTGTACACCAGTCACTGAAGGCGAGCATGCAGGTGCAACAGGCGGTCAAGAAGGCAAACGGTATGCTGGCCTTCATAGCAAAAGGGTTAGAATACAGGAACAGGGATACCTTGCTGCAGCTGTACAGGGCACTGGTGAGACCACACCTCGAGTACTGTGTACAGTTTTGGTCGCCTCATCTGAGGAAGGATGTTCTTGCCATGGAGGGGGTGCAGCGGCGATTCACCAGGCTGATACCAGGAATGGCGGGAATGACCTATGAGGAGAGACTATGTAGTTTAGGGATGTACACACTGGAGTTTAGAAGATTGAGAGGGGACCTCATAGAAGTGTATAAAATTCTGACAGGTCTAGACAGACTGGATGCAGAAGGAATGTTTCCCTTGGCGGGTGAGAACAGAACTAGAGGACATAATTTAAGGATAAGGGCTAAACCATTTAGGACAGAGATGAGGGGGAATTTCTTCACTCAGAGAGTGGTGAACCTGTGGAACTCATTGCCACAGAGGGCAGTGTACGCCAGCTCATTAAATATATTTAAGAGGGAATTAGATATATTTCTACGGGCAAAAGGGGTTAAGGGTTACGGAGAGAAGGCGGGGACGGGATACTGAATTAAAGGATCAGCCATGATCTCATCGAATGGCGGAGCAGGCACGAAGGGCCGAATGGCCTACTCCTGCTCCTATCTTCTATGTATCTATGTATCTATGTAAGAGCTTTTGACAGATGAAATATCAGCATTTGACAGCTGTTTGAAGCTGTCAAACACTGACAATCTGTACTCCAAGTTAATTCCTTCCTCTCAGGCTGATTTAGAGATCTCTCCAGAACAGAAAACTGAATGCTGCAACTTTTGACAGCTCGCGACCATTCTGCTTTCTGTGCCGGTGAGATGAGGGACTCCCAAGACCTGAAGGAAGGAAGGCTGTAAAGGTAAGTAAAAGTAATTAAACTTCTTTAAACACTTTACACACACCAAACACACTTACCTCTGAACTCATGCACCCATCACTCACCTGAACACCGGACATCGCGAACCCTCCAAGCCCTTCAGCCCGACGGTCCACCTCCTCTAACTTGACGTGGTTTGGAGCCGTCGGGAATCCCACACTTCAACATTAAAAATAGGGATTAGGCTAAAAACTGCCTGTTAACTACCTGTTAACAGGCAGTTAATTGGCACCAATCCCCTTCCCGCCTCGGGGAGGCGGCTCCCAGCACAGGTCAGGTATCCGCCTCCTTTGAAACTGGCATGGAGGCGGGATGGGTTCGTGCCCCCCGATTTTGCGATTTTAACCCCCCACACGTCTCCAATCCCACCTCAACGGCCCAATGAAAATCCTGCCCTATACCTCTATTCATGAAGCCCAGGATCCCGTAAGCTTTTTTAACTGCTCTCTAAACCTGCCCCGCTACCTTCAACGATTTGTGCTCATATACCCCTAGGTCACTCTGTTCATGCACCCCCTTTAGGATTGTACCCTTTAGTTTATATTTCCTCTCCTCATTCTTTCTACCAAAATGTATCACTTCACATTTTTCTGCATTAAATTTCATCTGCCACGTGTCCGCCCATTCCACCAGCCTGTCTATGTCCTCTTGAAGTCTATCACTATCCTCCTCACTGTTCACTATACTTCCAACTTTTGTGTCATCTGCATATTTTGAAATTATGCCCTGTACACCCACATCCAAGTCATTAATATATATCAAGAAAAGCAGTGGTCCTAGAACTGACCCCTGGGGAACACCACTGTATACCTTCCTCCAATCCGAAAAACAACCATTCACCACTACTCTCTGTTTCCTGTCACTTAGCCAATTTTGTATCCATGCTGCCACTGTCCCTTTTATTCCATGCGCTTCAATTTTGATGGTAAGCCTATTATGTGGCACTATGTCAAACGCCTTTTGGAAATCCATGTACACCACATCAACTGCATTGCCCTCATCAACCCTCTCTGTTACCTCATCAAAAAACTCGATCAAGTTGGTTAAACACGATTTGCCTTTAACAAATCCGTGCTGGCTTTCCTTAATTAATCCACACTTGTCCAAGTGACTGTTAATTTTGTCCCTGATTATTCTTTCTAAAAGCATCCCCACTACCAAGGTTAAACTGACCGGCCTATAGTTGCTGGGTTTATCTTTACACCCTTTTTTGAACAAGGGTGTAACATTTGCAATTCTCCAGTCCTCTGGCACCACCCCCGTTTCTAAGGAGGATTGGAAGATTATGGCCAGTAGAAACATAGAAAAATAGGAGCAGGAGTAGGCCATTCAGCCCTTCGCGCCTACTCCATCATTCAATATGATCATGGCCGATCCGCTATCTCAATACCATAGTCCCTCTCTCTCCCATACCCCTTGGTGCCTTTTGTGTCTAGAAATCTATCTATCTCCTTCTTAAATATATTCAGTGACTTGGCCTCCACAGCCTTCTGTGGTAGAGAATTCCACAGGTTCACCACCCTCTGAGTGAAGAAATTTCTCCTCATCTCAGTCCTAAATGTCCTACCCCGTATCCTGAGACTGTGACCCCTCGTTCTAGAGCCCCCCAGCCAGGGGAAACATCCTCCCTGCATCCAGTCTGTCTAGTCCTGTCCGAATTTTATACGTTCCAATGAGATCCCCTCTCATTCTTCTAAACTCTAGTGAATACAGGCCTAGCCGACCCAATCTCTCCTCATACGACAGTCCTGCCATCCCAGGAATCAGTCTGGTGAACCTTCGCTACACTCCCTCTATGGCAAGTATATCATTTTTTAGGTAAGGAGACCAAAACTGCACACAGTGCTTCGGATGTGGTCTCACCAAGGCCCTGTATAACTGTTGTAAGACATCCTTGCTCCTGTACTCAAATCCTCTTGCAATGAAGGCCAACATACCATTTGCCTTCCTAACTGCTTGCTGCACCTGCATGTTTGCTTTCAGTGACTGGTGTACAAGGATACCCAGGTCCCTTTGTACATCAACATTTCCCAATCTATCACCATTTAAATAATACTCTACCTTTCTGTTTTTCCTACCGAAGTGGATAACTTCACATTTATCCACATTATACTGCATCTGCCATGTATTTATCCACTCACTCAACTTGTCTAAATCGCCTTGAAGCCTCTTTGCATCCTCCTCACAACTCACAATCCCACCTAGTTTTGTGTCGTCAGCAAACTTGGAAATATTACATTTGGTTCCCTCATCCAAATCATTGATGTATATTGTGAATAGCTGGGGCCCAAGCACTGATCCCTGCGGTACCCCAGTAGTCACCGCCTGCCACCCCGAAAAAGACCCATTTATTCCTACTCTCTGTTTCCTGTCTGTTAACCAATTTTCAATCCATGCCAGTATATTACCCCCAATCCCATGTGCTTTAATTTTGCACACGAACCTCTTATGTGGAACTTTATCAAAGGCCTTCTGAAAATCTAAATACACCACATCCACTGGTTCTCCCTTATCTATTCTACTAGTTACATCCTCAAAATACTCCAGTAGGTTTGTCATAAATCCATGTTTCCCTTTCATAAATCCATGTTGACTTAGAAAATATCAACAGGATTAGACAAAGTGTCCTGTTATCACATCCTTTATAATAGACTCTAGCATTTTCCCTACTACTGATGTTAGGCTAACAGCTCCCTGTTTTCTCTCTCCCTCATTTTTTAAATAGTGGGGTTACATTTGCCACCCTCCCATCTGCAGGAACTGTTCCATAATCTATAGAATTTTGGAAGATGACAACCAATACATCCACTATTTCCATGGCTACCTCTTTTAGTACTCTGGGGTGCAGATTATCAGGCCCTGGGGATTTATCAGCTTTCAGTCCCATTAATTTCTCCAGCACTATTTTTTTACTAATACTAATTACCTATAATTCCACCTTTTCACTAGACCCTTGGTTCCCTAGCATTTCTGGGAAGTTATTTGTGTCCTCTTCTGTGAAGACAGAACCAAAGTATTTGTTTAATTGCTCTGCCATTTCCTTGTTCCTCATTATAAATTCTCCTATTTCTGACTGTAAGGGACCTACATTTGTCTTCACTAATCTTTTTCTTTTTACATACTTGTAGAAGCTTTTACAGTCCGCTTTTATGTTCCTTGAAAGTTTACTCTCATACTCTATTTTTCCTCTCTTAATCAATCTCTTGGTCCTTTTTTGCTGAACTCTAAACTGCTCCCAATCCTCAGGCTTGCTACTTTTTCTGGCAACTTTATAGGATTCCTCTTTGGGTCTAATACTATCCTTAATTTCTTTTGTTAGCCATGGGTGGGCCGCTTTCCTTTCTCTCGCAAGAACACAAAAGGAAATGTATAACTGTTGCAATTCATGCATTCGTTCCTTAAATGTTAGCCATTGCCTATCCACTGTCATGCCTTTTAATGAGGAAAGTATGGCCTGTATTCACTAGAGTTTAGAAGAATGAGAGGGGATCTCATTGAAACGTATAAAATTCTGACAGGGCTAGACAGACTGGATGCAGGGTGTTTCCCCTGGCTGAGGGATCTAAAACGAGAGGTCACAGTCTCAGGATACGGGGTAGGACATTTAGGACTGAGATGAGGAGAAATTTCTTCACTCAGAGGGTGGTGAACCTGTGGAATTCTCTACCACAGAAGGCTGTGGAGGCCAATTCACTGAATATATTTAAGAAGGAGATAGATAGATTTCTAGACACAAAAGGCATCAAGGGGTAGGGGGAGAGAGCGGGAATATGGTATTGAGATAGAGGATCAGCCATGATCATATTGAATGGCGGAGCAGGCTCGAAGGGCTGAATGGCCTACTCCTGCTCCTATGTTTCTATGAAGCTCCCCAATCTATCATAGCCAACTCACTCCTCATACCATCATAGTTTCCTTTGTTTAGATTTAGGACCCTAGTTTCGGATTGGACTTCTTCACTTTCCATTTTAATGAGAATTCTATCATGTTATGGTCACTCTTCCCTAAAGGACCCCGCACAACAAGATTATTAATTAACCTCTTCTCATTGCAATATACCCAATCTAGGATAGCCTGTTCCCTAGTTGGCTCCTCAACGTACTGGTCTAAAAAACCATCTTGTACACACTCCAGGAATTCATCCTCCACAGTATTATTGCTAATTTGGTTTGGCCAGATAAAAAGGTAGATTAAAGTCACCCATGTTTACTGTAGTACCCTTGTTACATGCATCTCTAATTTCCTGTTTGATGCCATCCACTACATTACCACTACTGTTTGGAGGCCTATAGACAACCCCCACCAATGTTTTCTGCCCCTTGGTGCTTCTTAGCTCCACCCAGACTGATTCTACATCTTGATTTTCTGAGCCAATATCCTTTCTCACTATTGCTCTGATTTCATCCTTTACTAACAAGGCCACCCCACCTCCTTTTCCTTTTTGCCTGTCCCTCCTAAATATCGAATATCCTTGGATATTCAGCTCCCAGCCTTGGTCCCCCTGCAGCCATATCTCCGTAATCGCAATTATATCGTATCCATTTACATCTATTTGTGCTGTTAATTCGTCTACCTTATTACGAATGCTTCATGCATTCAGATACAGTGCCTTTAGATTTGTCTTTTTAACATTTTTAGACATCTTAACATTATGGCCCTATTTGTCTTATTACCATTGTTTCTTACCCGGACCCTATTTGTTAGTGCCCTCCTTTGTTTGTACGCTCTGTCCCTTCCTGACACAATCTGGTTATCCTTACCCCAATCACTTTCCTGCACTGCTTCCTTGTCTTTTCTCTTTAGCATTCTAGATTTTTCTCCACCAGGATCCTCCCCCCCCCCCCCACTTATTTAGTTTAATAAAGCCCTATCTACCTCCCTAGTTTTTCGATTTGCTAGAACTCTGGTCCCAGCATGGTTCAGGTGTAGTCCGTCCCAACGGAACATCTCTCTCTTTCCCCAGTACTGGTGCCAGTGCCCCACGAATCAAAACGCACTTCTCCCACACCAATCTTTGAGCCACGCATTCATCTCCCTGATCCTATTGACACTATGCCAATTTGCTCGTGGCTCCGGTAACAATCCAGTGATTATGACCTTCGTGGTTCTGCTTTTTAATTTAGTCCCTAGCTGCTCAAACTCTCTCAGCAGAACCTCTGTCTTTGTCCTACCTATGTCATTGGTACCTATGTGGACCACAACTGGATCCTCCCCCTCCCACTTTAAGTTCTTCTCCAGCCCGGAGGAGATGTCCTTTATCCTGGCACCAGGTAGGCAACATAGCCTTCGGGATTTACGCTCCTGGCTGCAGAGAACAGTGTCTATCCCCCTAACTATACCATCACCTACTGCAACCACCTTCCTTTTTACTCCCCCCCACTTGAATGGCTTCCTGTACCACGGTGCCGTGGTCAGTTTGCTCGTCCTCCCCACAGACCCCGCACTGGTCCACAAGGGTTGCAAGAACCTTGAATCTATTGGACAAGTGCAGGGACTGAGGCTCCTGCAATACTACCTCCTGGATCCCCGTACCTGCCTCACTCCCAGTCACACCCTCCTGTCCCTGACCACGTGTCAATTCTAAAGTATTTAATCTAAGGGGTACAGCTGCCTCCTGGAGCAAAAGGTCCAGGTAACTTTCTCCCTCCCTGATGTCTTGCAATGTCTGCAGCTCGGACTCCAGCTCCTCAACTCGGAGCCAAAGTTCCTCAAGCCGCAGACACTTACCGCAGATGTAGTCGCCCTGGACAAAAATGTCCACAAGCTCCCACATATTGCAGCAGCAACACATCTCCTGTTCTCCCATTATTTTATTTGTTTAATACTAAACTAATTAATTAATCAAATTATTTACCTTGTTTAGTTTATTAAATATAACTAAATTTTTAAAACTAAACTTAATTTAATTAATGTTATATATTAACTTAAAACTTAGCTCAGTCACTATCTTAAAACTTAGCCCACAGTCACTACCAATCACTTACGTGCCTTACCTGTAACGTCACACTGCCGTTTTCTCTTGTTGATGCAGGTCTGTTGCTGCTTTTATCCCTGCTCTCAGGCCTCAGTCTGCTCCCACTTAACTTCTCCCGCAGAGTGGCGACGGACCTAAGAAAAGCAAGCACCTCCTTCCCCCACTTCACCGAACTCCCACACTTACCAATCTCGCTGTTGTTCACTCAGTACCTCTGTGATTTCTTCGTTCACTTCCCTCAGCGTCCTAGGATGCATCCCACCTGGTCCTGGTGACTTATCTACTTTAAGTACAGCCAGCCTTTCTAGTACCTCGTCTTTATCAATTTTTATCCCATCCAGTATCTCCTCTACCTCCTCCTTCACTATGTCTATGGCAGCATTTTCTTCCTTGGTGACGACAGATACAAAGTACTCATTTAGCACCTCAGCCATACCCTCTGCCTCCATGCGTAGGTCTCCTGTTTGGTCCCTAATCGGCCCCACCCCTCCTCTTACTACCCGTTTACTATTTATATGCCTATAGGAGACTTTGGGATTCTCTTTATGATAGCTGCCAGTTTATTCTCATACTCTCTCTTGGCCCCTCTTATTTCCTTTTTCACTTCCCTCTGAACTTTCTATATTCAGCCTGATTCTCACTTGTATTCTCAATCTGACATTGTCATACGCCCCATTTTCTGCATCATCTTACTCTCTATCTCTTTCATCATCCAGGGAGCTCTGGCTTTGGTTGCCCTACCTTTCCCTCTCGTGGGAATGTACCTCGACTGTACCCAAACATCTCCTCTTTAAAGGCAGCCCATTCTTCCATTACAGTTTTGCCAGCCAATCTTTAATTCCAATTTACCTGGGCCAGATCCGTTTTCATCCCACTGAAATTGGCCTTCCCCCAGTTAAACATTTTTACTCTAGATTGCTCCCTGTCCTTTTCCAGAACTAATCTAAACGTTATGCTACTATGATCACTCTTCCCTAAATGCTCACCTACTAACACTTGCTTCACTTGACCCACCCCATTCCCCAGAACCAGATCCAGCAATGCCTCCTTCCTCATTGGGCCAAAAACGTACTGATCAAGAAAGTTCTCCTGAATACACTTCAGAAATTCTTCCCCCTCTCTGCCCTTTACACTATTACTATCCCAGTCTATATTGGGATAGTTGAAGTCCCCCATTATTACTACTCTATAGTTCTTGCATCTCTCTGTAAGTTCTCTGCAAATTTCCTCCTCCATATTTTTCCCACTAGTTGGTGGCCTATAGAATAAACCTAGTAGTGTAATGGCACCTCTATTATTTCTTAACTCTAGCCATATAGATTCTGTCCTTGACCCCTCCAGGACATCCTCTCCATCACTGTAACATTCTCCTTAACCAATACTGCCAAAGCACCTTCTATCTTTCCTTCCCTATCTTTCCTGAACACCCTATATCCAGGAATATTTAATACCCAATCCTGCCCTTTTTTGAGCCAGGTCTCCGTTATTGCCACAACATCATAGCCACATGTGGCTATTTGCACCTGCAGCTCACCAACCTTGTTTACTATGCTTCGTGCATTCACATATATACACTGTAAACCTATCTTAGACCATCCTGTGTTCCCTTTTAGTCTGACCCCACCTAATACCTTACTATTTCTTACTTTAGTGCTATCCATCTCTCCCAATCTGTTGTTCCCTTTGTTTTTCCTTTCTAATACTACATCCTGGTGCCCATCCCCCTGCCAACTTAATTTAAACCTTCCCCAACAGCACCAGCAAACCTCCCTGCGAGGATGTTGGTACCAGCTCTGTTGAGGTGCAACCCGTCCATTCTGTACTGGTCCCACCTCCTCCAAAACCGGCCCCAATGCCTCAGGAATCTGAAGCCCTCCCTCCTGCACCATCTCTCCAGCCATGTATTCATCTGCTCTTTCCTCCTATTTCTACGCTCACACACGTGTGGCACCAGGAGTAATCCAGAGATTATTACCTTTGAGGTCCTGCTTTTTAATCTCTTTCCTAGCTCCCTAAAATCTGCCTGCAGGGCCTCATCCCTCTTTCTACCCATGTTGTTGGTACCAATATGGACCACGACCTCTGGCTGTCCCCCCTCCACCCTCAGAATGTTCTAGTCACTCAGTGGCATCCTTGTACAGCTGAGCCACCCATGGTGCTGTGGACTTGGCTCTGGCTGTACTCCCCAGAAGAACCACTGCCCTCACCAGTACTCAGAACAGAATACTGGTTGGAGCGCGAGATGCACTCAGGAGACTCCTGCACTACCTACCTGGTCCTCCTTTTCTTCATTATAGTGCCATGGGATCTTTTACGTCCACCTGAGCAGACAGGGCCTCGGTTTAATGTCGCCTCTGAAAGACGGCACCTCTGACACTTGAGCACAATAAATCTAGGCTATGAACCCTAAACCTCTGACTCAGAGGCAAGTGCCACGGCTGACACCAGTTGGGTATTCTGCAATGAGTGCCTCACCTGACTCCCCAAAGCATCTCCACCACTAACAAGACACAAGTCAAGAGTGTGATGGAATAATCTCCACTTGCCTGGATGGGTGCAGTTGCAACAACACTCAAGAACAAATGGACTGCTTTGTCCTGGTTTGTATTCGAACTTCTTAATTCATCCACCCCCTCCACCACCGGTGCACCGTGGCTGCAGTGTGTACTAGCTACAAGATACACTGCAGCACCTCCCAAACTCGCGATCTCCACCACCTAGAAGGATAAGGGCAGCAGGTGCATGGAAACAGCATAACCTCCGTATAACCCTCCAAGTCACACATCATCCTGACTTGGACATATATAGCAGTTCCTGTATCTCTCTCCCAAATACCTTTCCCATCAAAGGGTAGTTGCATTAACTGCAGATCAATGCACCATGAACCAATGCTTCCTGCTCAGCTGCCTATATTTGGCCTCCATCAAGGCAGCATGTGACTGGCAATTGCCACATTGTTTTACAACTGCCTGGAGCTGTGTGGCCCTTTGGTGAATAAAACTGTGCATCAGGCCTGGTAGCATGCCATCCTAGCCTGTTGTATATTGTCAGGCAGGTGTATCCATTCGTTTGAACTCTCATTTGGGAGGCTCAGGGTTTAACGTTTGTTTGATGAATTTCCTATGCTGGAGGAGGATGGAAAGTACAAGTATTGAGTCTGCCGCTGCCTTACCTTTGAAGAGCTCCCAAATTTTGGTGGATGCTATATATGCAATTTATTTGATCATTTGCACATCAGCGCTGACCTTTGCAACCCTGGCCCAGAGATAACAACTTGCATTTATATAGTGCCTTTAACGTAGTAAAACATCCCAAGGCACTTCACAGGAGCATTATCACAAACATTTGGCACCGAGCCACGTAAGTAGATATTAGGATTGATGACCAAAAGCTTGGTCAAAGAGGTAGGCTTTAAGGAGCGTCTTAAAGGTGAGAGGTAGAGGTCTAGGGAGGCAAGTTCAGAGTTTTGGACCTAGGCAGCTGAAGGCATGGCCGCCAATGGTGGAACGACTGAAAACAGAGACGCGCTAGAGGCCAGAATTGTAGGAGCAGGTATCTTGGAGGGTTGTGGGGCTGGAGATTAGAGATAGGGAGGGAGCGAGGCCATGGAAGGATTTAAAGACAAGGATGAGAATTTTTAAATCAAGACGTTGCTGGACTGGGAGCCAATGTAGGTCAGCGAGCACAGGGGCGATGGGTGAACCGGACTTGGTGCAAGTTAGGAGACAAACAGCAGAGTTTTGGATGAGCTCAGATTTATGTAGGGTGGAAGATAGTAGGCCAGCCGGGAGAGTGTTGGAATAGTCATGTCTAGAGGTAACAAAGGCACGGAGGGTTTCAGCAACAGATGAGCTGAAGATGTTAAGAGGTGGAAACAGGCACTCTTGGTGATGAAGCGATTATGTGGTCGGAAGCTCATCTCGGGCTCAAATACAACACCAAGGTTGTGAACAGTCTGGTTCAGCCTCAGACAGTTGCCAGGGAGAGAGATGGAGTCAGTGGATAGGGAATGGAGTGTGTAGCAGGTCTAAAGACAATGGCTTTCGTCTTCCCATTAGAAATTTCTGCTCATCTAGTACTGGATAAGACAAGCAGTGCAACAAATCAGACAGTGGAGGGAATCAAGAGAGGTGGTGGTGAGGTAGAGCTGGGTGTCATCAGCATACATATGTAACCTGATGTCGTGTCCATGATATGTGACCATGAGGAATCCCATGGAGAAACACCTTCTGTAGTCTATGTAAAATAAATATTCCAAGGTTTCCATTCCAAGATAGTCAGCCTTTGGATGTTAAACATCTCGTGTAGCTTAGGTCCAACAATGTGCCCTTGACAGTTGCACTCCATCCTATCACTACGACTGACCAATCCTCCAATATGTGGACCCCAATAAAGTTTCCTGTTCCTAACTGTATCCATCCTATTACCCCCAAATTATGTACCTTCTGTGCAAGCTCTTCAGCCTTGCAGTGCACCTATCCATGGAAATTTGCTTTCACCCACTTTACCCTTCCATCCTATTGCTTTCTGTACAGTAGTTTGTTCATTCTCAAAATATTCATACTGAAAGCATGTCTGTTTAACAGTTGCTCCTGTTATAAACATGATTACAAAATCTTCATTTCCATGCCCTTTATTTGAACAATAAAAAATGTTAAATTCTTCATGCAATGCATAAGCCTCATTACCTTTGATAACCCTCCTGTTTCCTTCTATCTGAAATTCTCGGTTTCACCATCTTGGAGAATCTCAAATGGAAGCACGCATCTCCATTGCTCAATCTGCCTCGACAAGAAACTTGCTTTCCTCTTTTGTGCCAAACTCTCACTCTCAACAATTATTCCAACTCTCAATCCTGTCCAAAACTTGAAAACTGTTTTATCTGGACAGAGTACAGGGTACATGAAAAATCTGTTGATCCATTTCTTACTATCCTTCAGCCTCCCTCAATTATAATTTTTTCCATTTTTCAAATTGACTTGTTACTTCACTGAACTTTCCTTTCTTGTTCTGGTTCTTAAATTTCAACTATCCATCCTTCTTCCTTTGAAAATAAAACTCATAGTACTTAAAATCAAAGTGGTTCAGTCTTTCCCAGGACCTCCTCCCTTCAGAGTATTCCCTTCTCCCTGCAATCTACAAGCTTTTAAACCCAAGCTGGGGGTCAATTAACCACTATTTCTTGATTTAGCTAGTCTTGTCCCCCCTGGTCTTTTCAATCCTTGGGGTGTCATGCTACATGACCTTGAGCCTTCACCTAGATTGCTCAATATAAAAATGCAAGCATCCACTGGTTCCACTAATGCCTCTTGTTACTGTAACACATAGTAAAGTGCATTTAGCCAAACTGTTTCATGTAGAACCCTGGATATTGTGAACTATCACACTGGTGTTTGTATTTAATGGATCCACAAAAAAGCATTGTGTGGTCCAACCAGAAACAGAGAAGATAGGAGCAGGAGTAGGCCATTCGGCCCCTCGAGCCTGCTCCGCTATTCAATGAGATCATGGCTGATCGTCCAAATTCAGTACCCTGTCCCTGCCTTCTCCCCATATCCCTTGAGCATTAAGAAATATATCTAACTCCTTCTTGAATATATTTAATGAATTGGCCTCAACTGCCTTCTGTGGTAGAGAATTCCACAGGTTCACCACTCTCTGGGTGAAGAAATTCCTCCTCATCTCTGTCCTAAATGGCCTACCCCTTATCCTTAGACTGTGACCCCTTGTTCTGGACTCCCCGGCTATCGGGAACATCCTTCCTGCATCTAGTCTGTCCAGTCCTGTTAGAATTTTATAAGTTTCAATGAGATCCTCTCTTTCTTCTGAACTCCAGCGAGTATAAGCCTAATCGACCCAATCTCTCCTCATACGTCATTCCTGCCATCCCAGGTATCAGTCTGGTGAATCTTCGCTGCACTCCCTCCATGGCAAGAACATCCTTCCTCAGATAAGGCGACCAAAACTGCACACAGTACTCAAGGTGTGGTCTCACCAAGGCCCTGTACAACTGCAGCAAGAGATCCTTGTTCCTGTACTCGAACCCTCTCGCTACGAAGGCCAACATACCATTTGCCTTCTTAACCGCCTGCTGCACCTGCATGCTTACCTTCAGCGACTGGTACACAAGGACAGCCAGCTCTCGTTGCACTTCCCCTTCTCCCAATCTATTGCCATTCCTGTTGACACCAAAGTGGATAACCTCGCATTTATCCACATTGGGCAGATGCAGTATAATCACCCAACCTGTCCAAATCATACTGGAGTTTCTCAGCATCCTCCTCAGCACACGCCCACCCAGCTTTGTGTCGTCTGCAAACTTGGAGATATTACATCTAGTTCCCTCGTCTAGATCATTATATATTGTGAATAGCTAAGGTCCTAAGACCGATCCCTGCGGTACCCCACTAGTCACTGCCTGCCACTCAGAAAAAGACCCGTTTATTCCAACTCTTTCCTTCCTGTCTGCCAACCAGTTCTCTATCCAAGTCAGTACCTTGCCCCAATCCCATGTGCCTTAAATTTACACGCTAATCTCTTATGCGGGACCTTATTGAAAGCCTTCTGAAAGTCCAAATACACCACATCCACTGGTTCTCCCTTATCTAATCTACTGGAATTTTTTGAGGATGTAACTGGTAAAATAGTCAAGCACGATTTACCTTTTGTAAATCCATGTTGACTTTGTCTGATCCGGTCACTGTTTTCCAAGTGCTCTGCTATTACATCTTTTATAATGGACTCTAGCATTTTCCCCACTACCGATGTCAGGCTTACTGGTCTATAATTCCCCGTTTTCTCTCTACCACCTTTTTTGAATAGTGGGGTAACATTAGCTACCCTCCAATCCATGGGAACTGTTCCAGTCTATAGAATTTTGGATGACCAGCAATGCATCTACTATTTCTAGGGCCACTTCCTTAAGTACCCTAGGATGTAGATTATCAGGCCCTGGGGATTTATCGGCCTTCAATGTCGTCAATTTCCCTACAAACACGGATTTCTTTCAGTTCCTCCCTCTCATTAGACCCTATGTTCCCTGACATCTCTGGTTCTGTCTTCACAAGAGGACACAAATAACCTCCCAAAGTATGTATTTAATTGGTCTTCCATTTCTTTGTTCCCCATTATAAATTCCCGATTCTGACTGCAAGGGACCGAAGCTTGACTTCACCAATCTTTTTCTCTTCACATATCTATAGAAGCTTTTAGTCAGTTTTTATGTTCCCTGCACGCTTACTCTCATACTCTTTTCCCTCTTAATTAATCCCGTTGTCCTCCTTTGCTGAATCCTAAACTGCTCCCAATCCTCAGGTTTACTGCTTTTTCTGGCCAATTTATATGTCCTCTCCTTGGATCTTATGCTATCCCTAATTTCTCTTATTAGCCATGGTTGAGTCACCTTTTTTGTTTTATTTTTATGCCAAACTGGGATGAACAAATTCTGTAGTTCATCCATGCGATCTTTAAATGTTTGCCATTGCCTATCCACCGTCAACCCTTTGAGTAACATTCCCCAATCAATCCTACCCAACTTATGCCTCATACCATCAGTTTCCTTTATTTAAATTCAGGACCCTAGTCCCTTGAATCAACCACTTCACTCTCCATCTTAATGAAGAATTCTATCATTATGATCGCTCCTCCCCAAGGGGCCTCGCACAACAAGATTGCTAATTATTCCTTTCTCATTACATTATACCCAGTCTAAGATGGCCCGATCACTAGTTGGTTCCTTGACATATTGGTCCAGGAAACCATCTTGCATACACTCCAGGGATTCCTCCTCCACAGTATTGCTACTAATTTGGTTAGCCCAATCAATATGTAGATTGAAGTCACCCATGATAACTGCTGTACCCTTATTGCACGCGTCTCTAATTTCCCATTTAATGCCATCCCCAACCTCCGCATTACTGGTTGGGGGTCTGTATACAACTCCCACTAACGTTTTCTGCCCCTTGGTATTTCTCAGCTCTACCCACAAGATTCCACATCAGAGCGAATATCCTTCCTTACTATTGTTAATCTCCCCTTTAACCAGCAATGCTACCCCACTTCCTTTTCGCCTGTCTTTCCTGAATATTGAATACCCCTGGATGTTGAGTTCCCAGCCTTGGTCACCCTGGAGCCATGTTTCTGTAATCCCAATCATATATCCGTTTACATCTATTTGCACAGCTAATTCAGCCACCTTATTACAAATGCTCCTCGCATTAAGACACAAAGCCTTCAGGCTTGTTTTTTTTTTTAAAAACACAAGACCTTTTCGAATTATTTACTGTGGCCCTGTTTGACTTAAACCCTCGATTTCTCTGACTGCCACTTTTGCTTTTCTCCTTTTGCTTCTATCCTTGTTTCCCTTTCCTGTCTCCCTGCACAGGTTCCCAACCCCCTGCCATTTTAGTTTAAACCCTCCCCCACCGCACTAGCAAACACTCCCGCTAGGACATCGGTCCCAGTCCTGCCCAGGTAGAACACTACAATTTAAACATAGCAATCCAACTCCTCTACAGTTTTGGTGATATAATTCAGCCCTTCATAATGGACAACTCAAGCTCCAGGATCTTTAATCAGTTTGCATATTCATGAATTGAAAGTTTGGTGCTTTTGGCAGTAGGGGGGGGGGGGGGGGGAAGAGGAAAGAGAAAAAAACAAACTAAATTACTTATCAATTTTTATTCAAAACTTTCAAACTAGCAGTCAATATAAAACAAAATATGAAACTACAGAACAGGAAAAAAGACAAACTTCAGAAACAGGTCTTAAAGTAACAAAGAAAACATGTTTAGAAGTTCATAATATACAATTCGTTTATGCAGCCTCTTCCTCACCCTCCTCCTCAAATTCACCTTCATCTCCAACTGTGGCATCCTGGTATTGCTGGTACTCTGATACCAGGTCATTCATGTTACTCTCAGCCTCAGTAAACTCCATCTCATCCATACCCTCACCAGTGTACCAATGTAAGAAGGCTTTCCTCCGGAACATGGCAGTAAACTGCTCAGAGATGCGCTTAAACAGCTCCTGGATAGCCGTACTGTTGCCAATGAAGGTGGCAGACATTTTGAGGCCTCGAGGTGGGATGTCACAGACAGCTGTCTTAACATTGTTGGGAATCCATTCAACAAAATAGGTACTGTTTTTATTCTGTACATTCAGCATCTGCTCATCCACCTCTTTCATGGACATACGGCCTCGGAAAATGGCAGCAACAGTCAAGTAACGGCCGTGCCGAGGGTCACAGGCAGCCATCATGTTCTTGGCGTCAAACATCTGTTGGGTAAGCTCAGGTACTGTGAGAGCGCGATACTGCTGGCTACCACGGCTGGTCAGAGGAGCAAAGCCTGTCATGAAGAAATGCAGACGGGGGAAGGGGACCATGTTCACTGCTAGTTTACGGAGGTCAGCATTCAGTTGACCTGGGAAACGCAGACAGGTTGTTACACCACTCATGGTGGCTGACATTAGGTGGTTCAAATCACCATAAGTAGGAGTGGTCAGTTTAAGGGTATGGAAACAGATATCATAAAGAGCCTCATTATCAATACAGAAGGTCTCATCAGTGTTCTCCACAAGCTGGTGGACAGACAGAGTAGCATTATAAGGTTCAACTACAGTGTCCGATACTTTTGGTGAAGGCACAACGCTAAAAGTATTCATGATTCTGTCAGGGTATTCTTCACGGATTTTACTAATAAGGAGTGTTCCCATGCCAGAGCCAGTACCACCACCCAGTGAGTGGGTGAGCTGAAAGCCCTGGAGGCAGTCACAGCCCTCGGCCTCCTTCCTCACCACATCCAGAACAGAGTCAATCAATTCAGCACCATCAGTGTAATGACCTTTGGCCCAATTGTTACCAGCACCACTTTGACCTGCAAGAAATGAGAGCTAGATAAATTCTTACCACCGTGAGGCAATGCATCAACACCAAAACAATCTCTTGCGTAGGGAGATATCCCAATAGATCAGTTAGTGTTTCCATAGGAAGTTCCAGAAATTGGCATTTTTAGAATAGCAGTACTCGCCCTTAGATTATTCTCTTTAATTAAAACTAACTGAACCAACAAGCAGGAGAACTTTTGTGATGCAAAACTAAGCAAGATGAAACCAAGGTGGCAAAAGGAAAAATCTCTGATGAGCAACTCAGGGAAGAGGTTAGTTAATTCCAGATAGTTTCAGATGAACAAAGCCATTAAGCCTTGTTGCAACCATCAAGAATATCAACCGTTAGATGGGAAACAAACATAAAATTTAAATCTTCTCAAAGGGCCAAGTAATTTTTATAAAATTTGGTTATGGCCCCACTCTCTTCCCATCTTCAGGAATTAGTACAAGGCAATCTGGACTGCAAAGATAATTGTTGCTTAACCTAGCAAAGTTCAGCAGTTTCCGTAAAGTCTCCTGTTAATTACCCACCCATCAACAAACCATGGAATAGCAGTTTGAACAAATGATCAGTTAATTTTCCTATTTCAAAAAAGGTGCCAACCAGCTTCAGATAGTCACTAATAAAAATTTTACGTACCAAACACAAAATTATCTGGTCTGAAAATCTGTCCAAAGGGTCCAGAGCGAACAGAGTCCATGGTACCAGGCTCCAAATCCATGAGAACAGCCCGGGGTACATATTTGCCACCTGGTTAAAAATAACCAAACATAAGACATCCCTAGGCTTGTCACATAAGCAAAAATACAATCAATATTCTCAATTAATACCTGAAGCCTCATTGTAGTAGACATTAATCCTCTCCAGCTGAAGATCACTGTCTCCACGGTAGGCTCCAGTGGGATCAATGCCATGCTCATCACTGATGACTTCCCAGAACTAAAAAACAAGGTAGTCTTAATAACATGTCCAACAGGTCATAGGAGTAGGAGGCCATTCAGCCCCTTGAGCCTATTCCTCAAAAGGTCAAAAGCAATACGAGTGTCAAGTCTAGCAGTCATTCTACTATCATCCTCATGGCATCAGGGAAAAATCAGAGAAACATGATTAAGAGTTTTTGGACATAAATGTTGATTTTCCCATACTATGAAATACAATTTCTTAATTTCAAAATTCTACCAAAACAGGTAAATCTTTGCCTGTAGCAACATTTACATTGATAGCAATCTATATTGGAAATAAGTGTTCACACACTGCAACCCAGCTTGGGCACAAAGCCTTAGTCCCTTGAATTTTGGGCATCACACCTTGATCAGATTATTGTTTGGCTCTAGGTTTTGCGAGTGCTTTAAGTATTTATCCAAAAAATGAACCATAGACAAATTGTACAAATTGTCCAACACAAATGTATCTCTGTACTGAAGAAATCAAGCACCAACCCTACAGCTAGTGCATTTAAGTTTGTAAAAGTTAGATAATAATGCAAGACTCTTGAGTCAGTCACTACAATCCACAATGTCATTGCGGATTTTGAATCCAAGTGCCAGAAGTTACTAAAGTCCAAGTTAAAGTCAACCAAAACACAAGCCAACCAATATAAGCCTCAGACTGACACTAAAGTACTGCAGATATCAGTGTTCCTAACAGATTCAATGCAAGAAAACGTCAGAATTTTCACACAAGGTACCTGAAGTCGAATAAATTGTCTATTTGTCGTCATTTTAAAAAGTTGTGTTAGCTTAGCTCAGCTCAGCTGGTAGCTTGCTCTAGGTCAGAATGTTGTGGGTTCAAGCCCGGTTCCAGAATTTGAGCTCCAGATCGGCATTCTTACTATTTTTTGGATGATGCATTAAACTAAAGTTATCAAATGGTTAAGATCCTTTGGCACTATTTGAAATATAGGGAGTGCTGGGTTTCAGCAGCAAACACTGCCAAATTAGGCAAGGTTGATCAGCAACCAATGATCTTAATAACCCTACACACTAAAACCAAAGCCACCAAGTGTAGTTTTCTAGACATCTTTAAAAATCACATACTCAAGTGCCTAGAGGCATATTCCTGGAAGTACTGAACATCTGCTAGATCAGGGGTTCTCAATCTTTTTGCTTCTGAGGCCCCCCTCCCAGGTTATACAAATTCCATGGACCCCCGTAACACAAGTGCTTTTGCTTTATTTTAAAAAAAAGCTATACAATTAAACATATAGGCCTAGAAATTCAGTTGCTAGCGCCTTAGGAGGGCGAGAAGTTGGGCGCGAAGCGGCCAGCGCAATCTGCGCCTCTGGCGAACTTGTCAAGAATTAGCGGTGGCGCAAAACCGCAACGCCCGCTCAGCTGCGCACGCAGATCCTGACGTCATTTCATGGTGCAACGCCCTTGGTGCGTCCCAAACCGGAACTTCAGTGGCGCCCCCCCTTCTGTGCGCCTGGCGCTCCCAGCGACTGGTTGACTGGAACGGTTCCCAGTCACTGTGGGGTTGGGGGGGCGCTATTTAAAGGGGACTCTTCCTGCATTCTTTGTGGTAGCCATTTTGTACCACTCCTGTGAGAGAGATAGCGATTTGGAGAGACAAAAAAGGGAGAGAGCTTTCTTCTTTGACTCAGCGCTCGCACAGGTACTTCTGGCTTCAGGCCAGAGCTTTGCACTTGGATTTATTTTTCAGTGCCATAGCCTTGAGTGGCCACATATAATGGGGGCTGCAATGGCTGGAAACGTTGGGTTTCAACATTGCATAGAAAGGGCTCAGACGCCAAGAGAGTGCCAATATTGGCCGGACGGAGAAGGGCCAACAGGCGTCGGCAGAGGAGGCCTTACCCTCCCAGGGTAATCCGCCAACAGTTCTCATACCTCAACGTGTCTGAGGAGCAGTGCATTTGGTGGCTTCGATTCAGAAGGGAGGTGGTCACTGAGATCTGCCACCTGCTTCAGAGCGATCTGCAGCCTCAGCTGAGGAGCAGTAAGTCTGTCGGTGGCGGTGAAGGTGACAGTGGCTCTCAACTTTTATGCCACCGGCTCCTTCCAATCCGCTACTGGGGACATTGCCAATATCTCCCAGTTCGCGGTGCATTGCTGCATCCGCCAGGTTACGAATGCCCTCTTCAGAAGGAGACGTCAGTACATTTCCTTCCCCATGACAAGCAGCAAGAGCGCGCAATGGGATTTGCAAGAATAGCGGGCTTCCCCATGGTCCAGGGTGCCATTGACTGCACGCATGTGGCTTTGCGGGCACCTCTACAGAATGCAGAGGATTACCGCAACCGGAAGGGCTACCATTCGCTCAACGTCCAGTTGGTGTGTGACCACAGGCAGCTCATACTAGCTGTCAATGCCCGCTTTCCAGGCAGCAGCCACGACGCCTTCATCCTGCGCCAGACTTCTGTGGCAGACATTTTTGAAGCCCCGGCACACCCAGTAGGCTGGCTCCTCGGGGACAAGGGCTATCCTTTGTGCACCTGGCTGATGACCCCGCTGAATGCGCCCACCACCCCTGTTGAAGAACGACACAGACAGCCATCAAGCGACCAGGAACATCATTGAGCACACAATCGGTGTGCTGAAGCAACGGTTCCGCTGTCTGGACCATTCCGGGGGAGCCCGACAGTAGTACCCCATTTCATTGTAGTGTGCTGCATGCTGCACAACCTGGCTATCCTCAGGACTCAGCCACTGCCAGCAGACATTGGAGCACCAGCAGAGGAGGAGGAGGAGGAACACCAAGACGAGAGGGAGGCACAAAGTGCAAGGGCCGTCCGTCAGCAGCTTATTGCAACTCGGTTCTAGGCCCCCTCTCAGGGAATGGCTTGTGCCATTGAAAGAACATGAATGGAGCCGCTCCGCAAACCCTCAGCAGGTCAAGGCAACAAATAGTTCAAAGTGCAAACATGGACAATCTGAATAAAGAAAATTTTTTATTTTACAAACTCTGTGCCCTTCCCACAAGACAAAGAAATACAGAGAAACCCCCCCCCCCGCCGAAAAACAGTCAGACACATAACTGGCTCTCACATCATGGAGAAAATGACCATGATCCTCCGCCTCCATAAAAAACATTTTGCCAGACCTTTTTGGCCTGCGAGGGTGATCCGCCTCACTTGCGCGATTGGCCCCTTCCCGCCCTGCAGCTCCTCCTGGACCCCAGTGGCTGCAGCAAGGCTGGGGGAAGGCTGCTGAGGGTCAGATGGTGAGTCGGCAGATGCCCTTGGGGGACAGCCTGGACCAGCTCTGGGCCTGGAGGGCCCGGCTGCTGACTGCTCCAACTCTGCTTGGGCGGCAGCAGTCTGTCCTACGGGTGCTGCAGCTGCAGTGGAGGAGTGACAGTGTTGGCAGCAGGAATGCTGCCAACCTGACAGAGCACAGGCACTCCCTGGTCGGCTGATACACTGGCACTCGCACGGGCCAGCACGCGCAGCAATCTGAAGCACACTGCTGGGCTGCTGCGGCGCGGGCCCCGGCGATTCCTGGCCGATCCAGCGAGGATGGCAGCAGTTAGGGCCTGTGTGGCCCTGATCTGTGTCTGCATCAGACCAGCCAGTGAATGCATGGCACGACTAAGCACTTGACTGGAAGCCGCATGTGCTGCAGCGAAGTCCTGCAGACTCCTGGCCTGTGCTGCCCCGAATTTCTGCAGACTCCTGGCCTGTGCTGCCCCGAATTCCTGAACACTCCTTACCAGTGACTCTATGGAGTCAGGCATCCTTACCACTGCAGCCATGAGCTCATTGTGCCTGCGCTCAGCCTGGGTGCCCATTTCACCAAGGAGCCGCACCTCCTCTGCGCTCACCGTAGGACTGGAGGCCGCACTCACCCTCCGGGGAGAAGGCCGCCTAGCTTCCCACCCCTCCCGCGTTGCTACAGCCCGCTGGGCCCCAGAGCTTCACCCTCATCAGACCCTTACCCCCCTGCTCCCCTCCAGGGAAGACGTGTCCCCATCATGGCCATGGGCTTCCTCGGCTGAGGGTGGCACTGTTGGTCCGGCTTCCTCTTCGACTTCTGATTCACTCAGTGCCAGCTTGAGGGCCCACCTCCTCACCTGGCGAATCAGCATCTGAAAGCAGGGAGGCACAAGAGTTGCTTTAGTGCGAGGACAGGGCGGCAGCGAGGGAGGCATGAGTGCTGCTATGCACTGCATTGGTTTGAGAGTGGCAAAGGATGCTGGTGTGAGGCACAAGTGGAAAAAGAGGCCAAAAAGGTGATGACCTTACCATTGCTGTCCAGGACAGGGTCGGCATCTCCAGTGGCGACGGGGCCAATCAGCCAGTCCCCCATAATCCGCTCCAGTTCCAGGTCGCTGAGGTCTTTAAGGCCAGGACGGTCTGTAGCTGCTGCCTCCTATTGTGGGCCAGCTTGCCCTGCAAGAGAAAGGACGGGCTCTGAGTACAGTGTCAAGCCCTGGTCTTGCCTGCACTGCCTCCCATGGTGGAATAGCCCTGACTGTGTAAAGTTGTGAATGTGCATGTGATTTTCATGAGTCCCATAGGTGTTGCATGAGGGCTGGGCATTGGGGCTTTCAGGACTCTTTGGCCGTAAAGAGGTGCATATGCAGGGATGAAGAGGATACTGGAAAGGGTACTCACCCTGACAACCCTAGTGAGGTCGTTGAACTTTTTTCTGCATTGCGTGGGTGTCCTGGGGACCACGCTGCTGGAGGTCACTGTTTGCCACCTCCCTCCAGGCTTTTCTGTACGTGCTGGGCAGCGGCCTCCTGCCACTATCAGGGAACAGGATAGGTCGCCTGCGCTCCACTGCACCAACCAGAAGCTTCAGGGCACCCTCGCTGAAGCGCTGCGCTCCCTGGCCTTCTCCATAGTCGTGGGGGTTGCATTCTCGAGGCAGGTCTGCAGGCCTAGATTCATGGCTCCAGTGTCCAGGGCGTGGCAGCAAACCAATTCGACCCTCCCCCTTTAACAGCTGACCGGCACCAGCATGTCTGCCTGCAATTGATAACTTGCCACACCTGCGCTGCACCCGCCCTCTGTGGTAGCGCCCCGGCTCGCCGGCTTAGCGCCTTATGATAGTCGTGCGCCACCTGCTTTAGCGCAGCAGCAACCTCTTGGGGCGATGTAAGTCAATTTCGGCGACGGTGGCGCTAAGTTGCGCCGGGCACTAAATTTAGCGAACGCCCAGCTGTAGCGCCCCAAACGTGGTGATACTGAATTTCTAGGCCATAAACCTTTAGGGACTAGTGATAGATGTAAGTACTATGGTTACAGGTTAGGGTTCAGGATCAGGGTTACAGTTAGGATGTTAGGTTAGGGTTGGGGGCATACCGAGGCTAGAAGACATGGTGTGGAGATGCCGGTGTTGGACTAGGGTGGACAAATGCAAGAAGTCACACAACATTAGGTTATAGTCCAACAGTTTTATTTGCAATCACAAGCTTTCGGAGCGCTGCTCCTTCATCAGGTGAAGTGGAGAGATGCATAAAGACACAGCTTATATAGTCAGAGAATAATGCCAGATGATTACAGGTAATCTTTCTAACTGCCATTTATCACACCTCAGCAGAGAGATAATCACAGCGATCAAAGGTGTGAATGGTGTCCAAACAGGTTAGTCAGGAAAACATTACATCAAAGAACAATGAGGTGGGGTCACAAGGGGTAAAATGTTGCAGATGCTGGGGTCTGTATGAAAAACAGAAAAAATATTTTTTTTTGCTGGAAATCACAGCAGGTCCAGCCACATCTGTGTAGAGAGAACAAGCCAACGACGACTCGAGTCTGGGTGTCCCTACGTCAGGTGGGGTTACATGTAGCGTGGCATGAACCCAAGATCCTGGTTGAGGCCGTCCTCATGAGTGTGGAACTTGGCTATCAGTTTCTGCGCGACGATTTTGCGTTGTCGTGTGTCTCGAAGGCCGCCTTGGAGAATGCTTACCCGAAGATCGGAGGCTGAATGTCCTTGACTGCTGAAGTGTTCCCCGACTGGGAGGGAACACTCCTGCCTGGCGATTGTTGCGCGGTGTCTGTTCATCCGTTGTCGCAGTGTCTGCATGGTCTCGCCGATGTACCATGCTTCAGGGCATCCTTTCCTGCAACGTATGAGGTAGACAACGTTGGCCAAGTCACATGAGTATGTACCATGTACCTGGTGGGTGGTGTCCTCACGTGTGATGATGGTATCTGTGTTGATGATCTGGCATGTCTTGCAGAGGTTGCCATGGCAGGGTTGTGTGGTGTCGTGGTCGCTGTTCTCCTGAAAGCTGGGTAATTTGCTGCGAACGATGGTCTGTTTGAGGTTAGGCGGCTGTTTAAAGGCGAGTAGTGGAGGCGTGGGGATGGCCTTAGCGAGGTGTTCGTCATCATCGATGACATGTTGAAGGCTACGAAGAACATGGCGTAGTTTCTCCGCTCCGGGGAAGTACTGGACGACAAAGGGTACTCTGTTGGTTGTGTCCCGTGTTTGTCTTCTGAGGAGGTCTATGCGATTTTTCGCTGTGGCCCGTTGGAACTGTCGATCGACGAGTCGAACGTCATATCCCGTTCTTACTAGGGCGTCTTTCAGTGTCTGTAGGTGTCCATCGCGTTCCTCCTCGTCTGAGCAGACTCTGGAAGGTGTGGAGAAGCTGGGCCTGGCCAGTCACCGTTTCTCCTCACACAGAAACACACAGAAACCCCACAGTGCAGATAGAGGCCATTTCGGCCCATCGAGCCTGCACCGACACATATCCCACCCGATCCCCGTAACCCCTACTCCAACACATATCCCACCCTATCCCCGTAACCCCACGTATTTAATCCCCCTAACACTAAGGGTCAATTTATCATAGCCAATCAACCTATACCCGCACATCTTTGGACTGTGGGAGGAAACCGGAGCACCCGGAGGAAACCCAGGCAACAGTGCTAACCACTATGCCACCGTGCTGCCATTTACAGCCACTCCCTGACCAGTCACCGTTGCTCCATTTACAGACACTCCCTGACCAGTCACACTTGCTCCATTTACAGACACTCTCTGACCAGTCACACTTGCTCCATTTACAGACACTCTCTGACCAGTCACCCTTGCTCCATTTACAGACACTCTCTGACCAGTCACCCTTGCTCCATTTACAGACACTCTCTGACCAGTCACACTTGCTCCATTTACAGACACACTCTGACCAGTCACACTTGCTCCATTTACAGACACTCCGAGAGCTTCCGGAGTTTGGTGGGACGTTGTGTGGAACCTGGCGGTCCGGGGGGGCCGCCAAGCCCCGGCTGAGAAGCTCTGCTCCATCATTGTCCCGCCCCTCTGCTGCCGGCAGGGTGGAGATTTGCCACAACATCGAGACTCGACACATTTCGGCCAAACCTTGAGGCGGCTGCAGATTCCAAACATGCCGCGGGCTGGATAGAAAACTGGTCGGTGTTGCGACTCGGCCACCCAGTATACACAAGAGGGCCAGATTTTAACCACTGAAACCAGTGCAAATAAAAAGCGGTTTTTTTTTTAAAGAACGTCCGCGCCGCCGGGCTGAGGCTGGCTGTGGGGGGGCGGTGAACGGTCCGGGCGGGGGGCGGGCTGAGCCGCGGGCTGTGGGGGAGGGGGCGGCGGGCGGGGCCTCACTGGGCAGTGCGCGTGCGCCTCAGCGCGCAGTCAAAGCCCCGCCCCCCCAGACTCGCGCGTGCGCCCCCAGCCTTTGCCAGCGCGCGCTTTCCAACCGCCGCTCAGCCCAACTCTCCCGCCATTGGCTGGTCGGAAATTCAAGCGGCAAACCGCCCAGCCAGCGTCCACTCGGTAACGGTCCTCAGCCCAGACCTCGCCCCAGTGCCGCAAACCCACCGCCACACCGTCAAGGGAAGAACTTGGTGACATCGCGGTGAGCAGCGCTCTCCGCCTCGCGTAACGGCGGGGTCTTCGCCCTGGGAGAGCCTCCCGGCGCTCGGCCTATTGCGGACCCCGCTGGCCTCACTCCCTGCACGACGACAGCACAGACCTTGGCTCCAATCTGGTTACCACACTGGCCCGCCTGAAGGTGCACGATCTCTCTCATCTTATCAACTTGCGCTTATCTACCGTGACAATGGCAAACAACCAACGACGAAACTGAGCAGCGGGCGCTTGCGCCGCGCTTTATATACCCCTGTGTCATCGCCACGCTTTCCAGTGGGCGTTCCGCCTCATCTTCAGCCCATTGGTTAATCCCCATGTCAATCAAAGCCAACACCCGCCCATCACGCGGAAAGTGTGCTCCCATTGGCTCACTCCGATACTCGCCTTTGATTGGTTCGGTGCAGAGTCAGCGCGCGGAGTCCTAGCCGGCCCACGTGGTGAGGAAGGTGCGGCACGTGGCCGGTATGGGCGGTCACGTGGTTGTTAAAGGGGCACCGCCTTTATATAATGGCGTGTCACAAACCTTTATCCATATATATTCAAAACCAGACGAGATGGTACTTCACACCTAATCTGAGCCGTCTTTTGTCTCCACTGTCCTATTACCATCTCATCTGGTTTTGAATACCTCTTAATGTCTCTACTTCTTTTGTTCTATCGCAGCCCTGCCCTCGATCTATTTAATTTCATTTCCAGTTTTGAAAAAGGGTTCACCCGAAACGTCGACTCTAATTTCTCTCCACGGATTTTGCCTGGCCTGCTGAATTTTTCCAGCATTTTTTGTTGTTATTTAAAAATAGAACATGTTGGAAATACTCAGGGTCAGGCAGAATCTGGGCAGAGTTAACGGGCTGGATTTTAATGCACAAGACACGCTGGGAGCGGGAGGGCCTGATAGCACGCAGGAAACCTGGAGATATGTGCAGCGCGTCTGTCAGTGGCTTTTTAACACAGCCAATTCATTAACAGCCATTCCAAGCGCACTGTGCACCATTGCAGAGACAATGGAGGAGTCCTCCTCGAGCATGAGTGGCGTGCTGTCACAGGCCTTTGCAATGATGTCGTCTTCCATGGAAAGAGTGGATAACTGCATGGAGCATCAAATGCGGCAATCAAACGAGTACATGCAGACCTTCAACCATGGCTTGCACACTCTGGATGTCATTTTAAATCGGATGAATGATACCCTAGCCTTGGCCTTTCAGCGACCCACTGATCTGCAGCAAAGCGTTCACCAGCACAATGGTAGCAGGGAAGTGTGGCTGGGCCATGAGAGGGAGGTGGGGTAGCATTGCTGGTTAAAGAGGAGAGTAACACAATTGTAAGGAAGGATATTAGCTCTGATGATGTAGAATCTGTATGGGTAGAGCTGAGAAATACCAAGGGGCAGAAAACGTTAGTGGGAGCTGTATACATACCCCCAAACGGCAATGCTGAGGTTGGGGATGGCATTACATGGGAAATTAGAGACGCGTGCAATAAGGGCACAAGTTATCATGGGTGACTTTAATCTACATATAGATTGGGCTAACCAAATTAGTAACAATACTGTGGAGGAGGAATTCGTACAGTGTATGCGGGATGGTTTCCTGGACCAATATGTCGAGGAACCAACTCGAGATCAGGCCATCTTAGACTGGGTATTATGTAATAAGAAAGGATTAATTAGCAATCTTGTTGTGCGAGGTCCCTTGGGGAGGAGCGATCATAATATGATAGAATTCTTCATTAAGATGGAGAGAGAAGTAGTTGACTCAGGGACTAGGGTCCTGAATTTAAATAAAGGAAACTACGATGGTATGAGGCGCGAGTTGGCTAGGATGGATTGGGGAACGTTACTTAAAGGGTTGACAGTGGATAGGCAATGGCAAACATTTAAAGATCACATGGATGAACTACAGAATTTGTTCATCCCTGTTTGGCATAAAAATAAAACAAAAAAGGTGACTCAACTGTGGCTAACAAGGGAAATTAGGGATGACATAAGATCCAAGGAGAGGACATATAAATTGGCCATAAAAAGCAGCAAACCTGAGGATTGGGAGCAGTTTAGGATTCAGCAAAGAAGGACAAAGGGATTAATTAAGAGGGGGAAAATAGAATGAGAGTAAGCTTTCAGGGAACATAAAAGCTGACTGTAAAAGCTTCTATAGATATGTGAAGAGAAAAAGATTGGTGAAGTCAAGCGTAGATCCCGTGAAGTCAAGCATAGGTCCCTTGCCATCAGAATGAGGGGAATTTATAATGGGGAACAAAAGAAATGGCAGACCAATTAAATACATACTTTGGTTCTGTCTTCATAAAGGAGGACACAAATAACCTTCCAGAAATGTCGGGGAACATAGGGTCTAATGAGAGGGAGGAATTGAATGAAATCAGTATTTGTAGGGAAATGGTGTTAGGGAAATTGATGGGATTGAGGGCCGATAAATCCCCAGGGCCTGATAATCTACATCCTAGGGTACTTAAGGAAGTGGCCCTAGAAATAGTAGATGCATTGCTGGTCATCTTCCAAAATTCTATAGACTCTGGAATAGTTCCCATGGATTGGAGGGTAGCTAATGTTACCCCACTATTTAAAAAAGGTGGTAGAGAGAAATCGGGGAATTATAGACCGGTAAGTCTGACATCGGTAGTGGGGAAAATGCTAGAGTCCATTATAAAAGATGTAATAGCAGAGCACTTGGAAAACAGTGACAGGATCAGACAAAGTCAACATGGATTTACAAAAGGCAAATCATGCTTGACTAATCTACTGGAATTTTTTGAGGATGTAACTGGTAGAATAGATAAGGGAGAACCAGTGGATGTGGTGTATTTGGACTTTCAGAAGGCTTTCGATAAGGTCCCGCATAAGAGATTGGCGTGCAAAGTTAAAGCACATGGGATTGGGGGTAAGGTACTGACTTGGATAGAGAACTGGTTGGCAGACAGGAAGCAAAGAGTTGGAATAAATGGGTCTTTTTCCGAGTGGCAGGCAGTGACTAGTGGGATACCGCAGGAATCGGTGCTAGGACCCCAGCTGTTCACAATATATATTAATGATCTAGACGAGGGCACTAGATGTAATATCTCCAAGTTTGCAGACGACACAAAGCTGGGTGGGCGTGTGTGCTGTGAGGAGGATGCAGAGAAACTCCAGTGTGATTTGGACAGGTTGGGTGATTTGGCAGATGCATGGCAGATGCAGTATAATGTGGATAAATGCGAGGTTATCCACTTTGGTGGCAAAAACAGGAAGACAGATTATTATCTGAACGGCAATAGATTGGGAAAAGGGGAAGTGCAACGAAACCTGGGTGTTCTTGTGCACCAGTCGCTGAAGGTAAGCATGCAGGTGCAGCAGGTGGTTAAGAAGACAAATGGTATGCTGGCCTTCATAGCGAGAGAATTCGAGTACAGGAGCAAGGATGTCTTGCTGCAGTTGTACTGGGCCTTGGTGAGGCCACACCTTGAGTATTGTGTGCAGTTTTGGTCGCCTTATCTGAGGAAGGATGTTATTGCCATGGAGGGAGTGCAGCGAAGATACACCAGACTGATACCTGGGATGGCAGGAATGACGTATGAAGAGAGATTGGGTCGATTGGGCTTATATTCGCTAGAGTTTAGAAGAATGAGAGGGGATCTCATTGAAACTTATAAAATTCTAACAGGACTAGACAGACTAGATGCAGGAAGGATGTTCCCGATGGCGGGGGAGTCCATAACCAGGGGTCACAGTCTAAGGATAAGGGGTAAGCCATTTAGGACTGAGATGAGGAGGAATTTCTTCACCCAGAGAGTGGTGAACTTGTGGAATTCTCTAAGACAGAAGGCAGTTGAGGCCAACTCATTAAATATATTCAAGAAGGAGTTAGATATATTTCTTAAGGCTTAAGGGATCAAGGGATATGGGGAGCAAGCAGGGACAGGGTACTGAATTTGGACGATCAGCCATGATCTCATTAAATGGCGGAACAGGCTCGAGGGGCCGAATGGCCTACTCCTGCTCCTATCTTCTATGTTTTATGTAATATATTTGGATTTCCGCAAGACATTCGATAAGGTGCCACATAAAGCGCTACGCAGGATGGGGTTGGGGGTAATGTATTAGCATGGAAAGAGGATTGGTTAATGGACAGAACTGAGAGTAGGAATAAACGGGTCATTTTCCGGTTGGCGGACTGTAACTAGCGAGTTGCCGCAAGGATCAGTGCTGGGGCCTCAGCTATTTACAATCTATGTTAATAACTTAGATGAAGGTACCAAGTGTAATGTATGCAAGTTTGCTGACGATACACAGCTAGGTGGGAAAGTAAACTGTGAGGAGGACACAAAGAGCCTGCAAAGGGAGAGAGACAGGTTAAGTGAATGGGCAATAATGTGGCAGATGGAGTAAAATGTGGAGAAATGTGACTGATCCTTGCAGCACCCCACTAGTTACTGTCCGCTAAACGGAAAATGACCCGTCTATCCCTACTCTCTGTGTTCTGTCCATTAACGAATCCTCTTTCCATGCTAATACATTACCCCCACAAATGGCATGTTGGCCTTTATTGCAAGGGGGTTGGAGTAGAAGACTAAGGAAGCCTTGCTGCAATTGTACAGGACCTTTGCAAGACCACACCTGGAGTACTATGCACAGTTTTAGTCTCCTTATGTAAGGAAGGATTTACTTGCCTCATAGGCGGTGCAACGGAGGTTCACTTGATTGATTCCTGGGATAAGAGTGTTGTCCTATGAGGAGAGATTGAGTAGATTGGGCCTATACTCTCTGGAGTCTTATATTCAAGGCTGAGATAGATAGATTTTTGGACTCTAGAGGAATCAAGTGATATGGAGATCGGGCGGGAAAGTGGAATTGAGGTCGATGATCAGCCATGATCTTATTGAATGCTGGAGCAGGCTCGAGGGGCCGTATGGCCTACTCCTGCTCCTAATTCTTATGTTCTTATGATGGCAAAAGGGGACCTGAAAGTGGTTCCACTTCTCACCCATTGCCCCCACCTCCTCAGTCAGTACCCAATATGCTGCCTCGTGTCCCGAGTTTGCTGAGTCTGCCCCTACACAGGTGCAGGTGGAGAAGTCTTTGGCGGGGTCCTCACGGGCTCCAAAACCCAGAGGACATCGGCCAATAGCAACTCAACAGTCAGCACAGGGATGTGAGCAGCCTGCCTCTACCTCTGCTGAAGCCACAGGGCTTGCACCTCGTAGAAGTGCCCGGAAAAGGAAGAGTAAAGATTTGTGCTGCACAAGTGTATGCACATGGGTGTGTTAGACGTTGTTAGATTGTTAAGCTTCTGTTGTTTATTTGAAGCACATAAATATTATTGTTTTCCACCACTTTACCATCTTGCCCATTCTTGGTTGCTGGCTGGCAAGTGGCCTTTTCTGTTGTTTGATGATGAATGGGAAGACATGAATTGATGGCGACCAATGCGGTTTGTGAAAGGGACGTTTGGTTGTTTGACTGTTTTGTGTTAGTGGCATTGGGGGTGAGGGCAACAGTGGTTTTTGCATATGGTTGTTAGATAGGTGCATTGGTGGAACCTAAGTGGACCTCACAATAATGAGGGCATCCCGGGCAGCAAATTGCACCACCTTCATTACTTTCCGCCTCCTCATCTTCCTCCTCTTCCTCGGAGTCTTCTGAAGAGGCTCTGTGCTCTGCGCCTTGTCCCTCCTACAGGTCCGAACCTCGCTGCTGCACAACTTTGTGCCGAGCACAGCACACCACAACCACTCTGGAGACCCTGGCTAGTGCGTATTGAAGGGTGCTTCCAAATCTGTCCAGGCACCTGAAGCACATCTTCAGCATGTCAATGGCTTGTTCAAAGATACATCTGGTGGTCATATGGTATTCATTATATCGCTCCTGGGCCTCGTTCCTCGGGTTTCTGAAAGGTGTCATCAGCCACGTTATAAGTGGGTATCCCTTGTCTCTAAGCAACCAGCCAGTAACTCTGATTCCAGGGTGTGGTAAACCACTGTTGTTAGTATTGTTGTTCACCACTGTTGTTAGTACTGTTGTTCACTGTTAGTACTGTTGTTCACTCTTGCATATTGTTGTACTTGTCTGTGCATGCCTCAGCTGACTCCGCCCCTGGCTCCACCCTCATGGCTGGGTATAAAGGTCGCTGCTCGGCAGCCCCCGGCCCTTTTGGATACCAGGCAACCACAAGAGGCATGCTCTGTTCTTTGGTAATAAAAGCCTGTTTATTACTTCCAGTCTTTTGTTGCAATTGATAGTGCATCACAGGGGCAAAGACATTTGGGAGGGTGGACTGCCGCAGGGCGAAAGCATCGTGGCAGTTGTCCAGGAATCTTGTGCACACCCGCATAAAGATCATTTTGTAGTTGAACACCAGCTGCACATTGATGGAGTGGAAGTCCTTGCGGTTGATGAACACTCCTGGGTGATCTATGGGTGCCTTATTTACCACATGCGTGTAGTCGATGTCACCCTGCACCTGTGGGAAGCCAGCCAGAGCTGCAAACCTGAGCGCCCGCTCATTCTGACTGGTGCCATTGCAGGCAAAGTTGACATAATTGGCGGCCCTGGCAAACAAGCCAGTCAACTGTCTTATGCATTTGTGCGCCACTGACTGCGAGATCCTACAAATATCTCCGGCAGAGCCCTGAAAGGATCTAGAGGCAAAATAGTTGAGGACGGTGGTGACTTTGACATCCACTGGTAAAGCATGGCCAGCTGGCAGCAGGCCTTGTTTCAGCAGGCTGCAAATGTCTGCCACCACCTCATGCGACACCCTGAGCCTCCTGAGACACTGGTGTTCCGACATGTCCAGGAAGCTTATCCTTTGCCTGTAGACCCTATGTGCCGGATATGGCCTCCTGTGAGCTGCCCCTCTCTGCTGATCCTCTGTCTCCTGTGGAGCTACAGGTCTGTGACCAGCAGGCTGCTGCTGCTGCTGTTGCTGGTCCTGCTGTTGCTGCGGTTGCTGCTGCTGTTGCTGCTGGTCATCTTGGTCCTCATGTGATGTCCAATCTAAGGCAGCATAAGTGGCACCCATGCTGATATGACAGATCAGACCGCCAAACCTCCAAAGTGTAGATGACACCTCCAAAGGTCATTATTACATTGCTGTCTGTGGGAGCTTGCTATGTGCAAATTGACTGCCATGTTTTCTACATTACAACAGTGACTACACTCCAAAAGTACTTCATTGGCTGTAAAGTGCTTTAGGACGTCCTGAGATCCTGAAAGGCACTATATTAATGCAAGTCATTCTTTCTTTCAAAATGTAGATGACACCTGCTTTTCACCATGAATGTCCAATCCCTCTCCACCTCCACCTCCTCCAGGACGGCCTGAGGGCGCTCCGCATCTTCCTTGAACGGAGGCCCAACCAGTCCACGTCCATCACCACCCTCCGCCACCTGGCTGAACTTGTTCTTACATTGAACAACTTCTCCTTTGATTCCACTCACTTCCTCCAAATAACAGGGGTTACTATGGGAACCCGTATATTCTCTTCTTCTTAGGCAGTCTCTCGGAACTGAGGATGACTTGCTTCCACACTAAAAATGAGTTCTCAGGTGACTGATGAGTCCAGTGCGGGACCTACAGTCTCTGTCACAGGTGGGGCAGACAGTGGCTGAAGGGGCAGGTGGGTGGGGTGCTTGGGTTGACGTGCGCTCCTTCCGCTGTTTGCACTTGGCTTCTGCTTGCTCCCGGCGAAGAGACTCGCGATGTTCGGCGCCTTCCTGGATACTTCTCCTCCACTTTGTGCGGTCTTGGGCCAGGGATTCCCAGGTGTCGGTGGGGATGTTGCACTTTTTCAAGGAAGCTTCGAGGGTGTCCTTGAAGCGTTTCCTCTGCCCACCTCGGGCTCTCGCCATGTCGGAGCTCCGAGTAGAGCGCTTGTTTTGGGAGTCTCGTATCGGGCATGCGGACGATGTGGCCCGTCCATCAGAGCTGATTGAGCGTGGTCAAAGCTTTGATGCTGGGGATGTTGGCCTGAGCGAGAACATTGACTTGGTGCGCCTATCCTGCCAATGGATTTGCAGGCTCTTGCGAAGGCAGCGTTGGTGGTACCTCTCCAGTGCTTTGAGGTGCCTGCTGTACATGATCCATGTCTCTGAGGCATACAGCAGGGCGGGTATCACTGCTGCTCTGTAGACCATAAGCTTGGTGCTGGGTTTGAGGTCCTGGTCTTCAAACACTCTCTTCCTCAGGCGACCGAAGGCTGCACTGGCACACTGAAGGCAGGGTTGGACTTCTCCTTTGACGCCACTCACTTCCTCCAAATAACAGGTGTCACTGTGGGAACCCGTATGGGTCTTAGCTGTGCCTGCCTTTTCGTGAAATATGTGGAACATTCTTTATTCCAGTCCTACTCAGGTCCCCTCCCTCACCTCTTTTTCTGATACATTGATGACTGTATTGGTGCCACTTCCTGCTCTCACCCTGAACTGGAAGATTTCATCAACTTTGCAATTTCCACCCTTCCCTACCTTCACATGGTCCATCTCCGACTCTTCCCTTCCCTTCCTCGGATTCTCTATCTCTATTTCTGGGGATAGAGTGTAGACCAACATCGACTGTAAGCCCATTGACTCCCACAGCTACCTTGATTATACTTCCTCCAACCTCACTTCCTGTAAGGACTCTATTCCTTTCTCCCAGTTTCTCTATCTCCATTGCATCTGCTCTGACGATGCCACTTCCGCACCAGTGCTTCCGATATGTCTTCCTTTTTCTTAAATTGAGGATTCCCCTCCACTGTGGTTGACAGAACCCTTGACCGTGTCCATCCCATTTCCCGCACTTCTGCTCTCGCCCCTTTCTCTCCCTCCCAGAACGATAGTGTTCCCCTTGTCCTCACCTTCCACCCCACCAGCCTCCACATTCAACGCCACCATTTCCGCCACCTCCAGTGTGATCCCACCACCAAACACATCTTCCCCTCCCCTTTTCAGCATTCCGAAGGTGCCATTCCCTTCGCGACACCCTGCTATGCTCTTCAATCACTCCCAACAGCCCCTCCCCTTCCCAGGGCACCTTCCTGTACAAGCACAGGAAATGCAACACCTGCTCTTTCACCTCCTACCTTCCCACTGTCCAGGGCTCCAAACACTCCAGCGATTTACTTGTACTTCTTTCAATTTAGTATCCTGTATTCGCTGCTCACGCTGTGGCCTCCTCCTCACTGGGGAGACCAAACGCAGATTGGGTGATCGCTTTGCTGAACACCTCCGTTCAGTCCGCAAGCGTGACCCCAAGCTCCCGGTCACCTGTCACTTTAATTCTCTGTCCCACTCCCACTCTGACCTCTCTGTCCTCTGCCTCCTACACTGTTCTAATGAAGCTCAACGGAAGCTCGAGGAACCTCACCTCATCCTTCTATTCGGCACTTTACAGCCTTCCAGACTCAACACTGAGTTCCACCATTTCAGATCAGAACCACTGCTCCCAATTTTTCAGACAGCAGGTGCTGTTAATGATTCTACTTTTGGCATTTACACCTTCTAGACCCATCTTTTGTTTCTTTACTTCATATCATAGAATCATAGAATGGTTACAGCACAGAAGGAGGCCATTCGGCCCGTTGAGCCCGTGCCGGCTCTCTGCAAGAGCACTTCAGCTAGTCCCACTCCCCCGCCCTTTCCCCGTAGCCCAGCAAATTTCTTTCCTTCAGATACTTATCCAATTCCCTTTTGAAAGCCGTGATTGAATCTGCCGCCACCACCCTTTCAGACAGTGCATTCCAGATCCTAAACACTCGCTGAGTAAAAAAGATTTTTCTTACGTTGCCTTTGGTTCTTTTGCCAATCACCTTAAATCTGTGTCCTCTGGTTCTCGACCCCTCTGCCAATGGGAACAGTTTCTCTCTCTCTACTCTGTCCAGACCCCTCATGATTTTGAACACCTCTATCAAATCTCCTCTCAATCTTCTCTGCTGTAAGGAGAACAGCCCCAGCTTCTCCAGTCTATCCACGTAACTGAAGTCCCTCATCCCTGGAATCATTCTCGTAAATCT